>NW_012148052.1:1580465-1639761 GCF_000956105.1 Propithecus coquereli
CAAAATGGAAAGAAAAAGACATATTGATCGTCAGGCAGACTGAGTGTCTGCGTGTGTGGGGCCAGAGCCCTCCAGAGCCCTGAGCCCTGGCGAGGAAAACCTCGTTGCATCCTATTAAAATTTAAAGGAGAATCTATTTTTCCACGCAGGCAGTGCCTTCGGTTCCTGAGTAGGGGGCCTAGGGCAGCACGGTGAGAGCTGCCCCCTGAGAGCTGCCACTGCAGCAGGACGTAGCATCCCCTGGACCTGGACAGTGTCTGCCTGAGTCCCCCTCCCGGCCTCGGTTCCTATCCTGGGGAATCAGGACACACTCCCAGGAGAAAGCTGCTTCCTGCTGAGTCTCCTGTGGGAGAAGCAGCCCCTTAGAGAACAGTGGCATGTACGCTTTCTCTCTCTCTCTCTCTCTCTCTCTCCCCCCTTTCAGTTTTTATTTTTATTGAAGTTACACATGCATGGAGTTTAAAGAATCAAGTATTTTCATAAATTTTGTTACAGAAAATAGCAATACTTTTCCTCTTTGCCCCACATTTTCTTTCCCACCCCCCACCGTCAGAAGCAATAACTTTCATCTCTTTTAGCTGATGATCTTGGTTTTCCTCCACGTCTCTAAATAACGTGCATGGGCTGCCACGACTGGGCTCTTCAGCTTCTGGCATTAGCTATTGACTCTGGAGCCTTCCTGCCGTCCATATTCACCTCCCCGAAGCCCCATCCTCCCGTCCTCATTAGAGCTGTGTCATGTATAATTCACAGCTAGGTCATAAAACCAACTGTGGTTACTTTTTCTTTCCTGTATTTTCACTGTGGACAATAAGAGTGTGTGTGTGTGTGTGTGTGTGTGTGTGTGTGTGTGTGTGTGTGTAACTTCGCTTAGTTTCCTATACATTTGTTACTAATTCAACCCCAAATTCTCACCTCACCCAAATCTTCCCTCAGGACATTCAAGACATGCAGACAGGGGGCGCTCTGCACATCCCATGTTGCCTGCGTTGTCTGGTGGCTCAGGGCTGCCCTGGTGCCTCCCTCTGCGGGGGGCAGCTGCTGTCCCTTCTCCCCATCCTAGAGATCCTCTTTCTGGAGTCTTATGTCTTCCTTTTCCTTGGTTTACATCCCCCTTGTCACAGAGACTGTCCTTCAGCCTGGTCTTCTTCACAGAGGGTACATGAGCAGCAAATATTTACACCCTTTACATGTCTGAAAATTTGAGGAATGTCTTTATTCTGTTTTGCAGTTGATGGATATGTAGAATTCTTGGTCGGAAATCATTTTCCTTCAGAGTTTTGAACACATGGCTTTCTAGCTTCCTGGGTTGCTATTAAGAATTTCAAATCCATGCTGATTCTTATTTCCTTCTTTGTGACTGTCTTAGGGTCACAGAGATGGATCTCAGTGTGGGTCAGTTTTCTCACTCAGTGGCTCTTTCAATCTAGTGACTCCACGACTTCTGCTTTAAGAAATTTTCTTGAATTCTTTGACAATTTCCTCTCCTCTTTTTTTTTCTCTTCTCTCTGTCTAGAACTCCTGTTATTCAGGGGTTGGACCTCCTGTCGTATTCCTTGTATTTTCATGCCTTCCTGTCAGATTTTCCATCGCTTTGTGTTTTTGCTGTTCTCTCTGAGAGCTTCCCTCCATTTTGTCTCCAACTGTTCTATTGAGTTTTTCATTTCTACTGTCATAGTTTTAGTTACCAAGAACTCTTTTTTTTTGAATGTTCCCTTTAACAGTAACCTGCTCTTATCTGGTAGAATCCAATATCTTATGTCTCTGAGGCAATTAATGTTGTTATTATTAACGTTAGTTGTGTTTTTGTTTTTGTTTTGTTTTCAGTTTTCTTTTCTGCATGGTTTCTGTTTCTCTTGAGTTCCCTTTCATTCATGTGTTTGTTTGGTCTTGTTTCTCAGGTGTCTGATAGCCTTTGGTGTCTTCTCATGGTTTTCTTTGGGGGGTGGGGGAGCTCAAAGATGATTGGAAGCAATGAGAGGCTTCCTGTCGATGGTGAGCATCTCTATAGCTGCCCACCTGAGCAAGTTGATGGCAGGGTCTTTAGGTCTTTCTTCTTGGGCAGAATCCCTGTGAAGACTCCAGTCTCCCTCCTGGAGGGTGAAGGGTTCAGTTCCCATATTCTGGAAGCCACAGAGATGAAGAAGTCGGGGAGCAGGGAGGGGGTTTCAGCCGCCTGTCTGCAGGCATGCACTTCCTCCCTGTCCTTTCTTTATGGGACCCCTGCCCCACCCTCCATGTGTCTGCTCCCACAGGTGTGCAGTCCCACCTTTGTGGAGAATAAACCTCCGGGCTTTCTCAGGGGCGGGGGCAGGGGAATCTCCTGAGCTGCTGGAGTTGAGGAAGGGAGGGAAGTCCGGCAACTTCTGACAACACTTTCCGCCAACCATCCCTATTTTCGTTCCCCTCTGCCCCCAGCTGCAGAGTCGCTGAGGGATCCTGTGACATGAGTTAGGTTGGTTCTCAGCTTTCCCTACTGCAGACTTGGGATTCTATTTTCTCGGCTCTGCAAAGCCTTTGTCCACCCATTCATCTCTTTCCAGTTTCCAAAATTTTATTGTCATTCTCTGTCCTACTCTATTCTTCATTGTGAGTTTATTATACCATAAAAAAAAACAAGAAAGAAAGAGAAAAGAAATGAGAAGAGAGAAAGAGAAGGAAGAAAGTTTCCCCCTCATCTTCAATGAAAAACTACTAGTAGGTGGTTTTCAAATATTGTTTAGCCATGGAACTCACTCTTCCAAAGAACTCTTCGAGGAAGGTCACCCTCTCAGCCCCTCCCACAGACCCCAGGGCTTAGTGGCACCTCCCTGAACTTCTGGGACTTGGAGACACACATGGGAAAGTGCCAGTGTTCTAGAAAGTCTTTGGGCTTTGGACTGAGACAGAGTCAGAGTCTAACGCCGCCTCCAGTAATTACTGCCCGGTCCCTTTGCTCCCTGAACCTCAGTTTCTTCATCTAAACATGGATAATGGTGCCTGGTTACAGGGTCATCATGAGAACTGAATAGTAAGGCAAGGGCTTGGGTATCCCAGGTCTGGCATACAGGAAGTACGCAGCAAAGGTTGCATTTCCTTCCCCCTTCATTGTTCTTTCCTTCCTTTCCTTATCCTTTCTTCCTTCTTTCGTTCCCTCCACCAGCACCATCCTGATTTTCTCCAGGCTAAGGTGGTCTTTCTGCCCAGGCAGCAGACAGCTGCAGAAGGCTATAAGTCAGGGTGTGTCTTGATGGCCGCATGGGAACAGCACATCAGAGAGGAGAAAAAATCCTGCTCCAATTCTGTAACTGCATTGAGCCCTGGATAGTAAGAATGAAAACAAAAAGCAAAATGACATACGGATTGGTGGGCAGATGGAGTGTCTGAGAGCAGGGCTGAGTGTGGGTCAACCTCAATTTTCTTAGCTGCAAATCACAGGAACCTGTTACCTTCTCCATCTTTGGCCATCGTTTGAAATGAGGTGTCCTGCAGGAAGCGGGCTGTGTGGTCCTTGTTTGGAAGACCCAGGAAAGTGCTGGGGTTCTGCAGTGCGGGGCCTGGGCTTGCAGTCCTGACTCTGCCATCACTAGCTCTGTGATCTTGGGAAGTCCTCTGTGAGCCTCAGTTTCTCATCCATAAAAGGAATGACTGCCATGTGGTTGGAGGAGCCACCTCTGGCTCTCGTGATGTAATGTGTAGTATCTGTTCAGCTCTTGTCAGCTGATGGGCTATTTTTTATTAGTATTATTATTTCAAAATATTAAGGGGGTACATACGTTTTTGTTACGTGGATAGCTTTTGCAAAGCTTGCCCTTGGAGTGTGGCATGTGTCTCAGTTTAGCAGCAGGTGACAAGAGCACAGTTTAGGCATCAGCCACACCTGGGTTCAAATCTTGGCTTTGCCACTGACTAGGAAGCCATTTAACCTTGCTCAGGCTCAGTATTGTCATCTGGAAAATGAGAATAACAATAGTACCTGTTTCTCAAAGTTGTTGAAAATTAAGGGAAATGATGTTTGTTGTAATATACTTGGCACATGGTAGGTAACTGGCATGCAGTAAGTTGGCCACCATGTAGAAAGTTCTTCCTCCATGAATTGCCAATATTTACTTCTGTGATTACCTCTTCAAGTAAAGAGTAAATTCTTTTATCTCCTCCCCCTTCTATAAGCGCTTTGTAGTAGAGTATAAACTCTGAACCAGACCCCCTACATGGCATTCCTGGATCTCTCAGAGTGGCTGTCTAAGTATAAGTTATGCAACTACTTTATGCCTCAGTTTCCTCACCTATAAGATGGAGATGATAGCAGTACTGTAATTGTATCACAAAGGGTTTGTGTGAGAATTAGCCAAGATGCTACGTGTAAAGTACTCATAGTGCTTGGCACATAATAAATGCTCAATAAAAGTCTGCTGTTATTATTATTATAAAAGTATCCCTAGAAATCTCTTGATCCAAATTCCTCATTTTGCCAGTAAGGAAACTGTGGACTCAGTATATGCCAACAAGAGGAAGGAAGGAAGGAAAAACATAGTAAGTGTGCACAAGGACACGTGCCATCCTGGTGTGGCTGCCTCGATGGCCGGGAGATGGTGTTGTGGTGGTGTCAGCTCGGAAACCTAAAGTGCCTTCAGCTCCCTTGCGGAGGAATGGTCAATCCCAGAGGATTCCTTTGGCTTAGAGATAACATAGGGTGGCCTGGTTGCGGGGGTCACAGCCCCAGCGGGTGGAGGAGGGCACCCCTCCAGGGAGGTGGGGCCTGAACAAAAGAGGAAGGTACCCTTGCTGGCGAGGCCTGAATTGGCCTTGGCTGCAGGAAATACACACAGATAAATTCAGGGGCGATGGGCATCAGGTTGGCAACTTGCTTTGAAACAGTGCAGGATAAAAGAATTTATTTATACTCTACTTTTGACTTTTCTGTATGTTTGTGATTGTTTCAAAACAAAAACTTAAAAAGAGACAACACAGAATGGCTCAGAAGAAAGGGGCCTGGGGAAGCCAGGAGTTGAGGGAATAGTTTAAAAAGGACAGAGGCTGGTGGGAGCTGACCAGGCAGATGTCTGGGCAAGTGGAGTCAGCTGAGCCCAAGAGAGGGCGTTAAAGGCATCAGACTGAAGGAGAAAGCGAGGCCTAAACTCCAAGCAGAATTTTGGATCTCTGCCGTGGCCGGGTGGCATCTATTGCCAGGGGTGGCTTGCAGGCCCAAAAGATGGGCAGGCGCAGCTGGCAGGAGAATTGGGGAGGTGTGTGCCGGGCCCAGCAGCCAGCAGAAGTCAGTCAGGGCTTGGAGAGGGGCAGCATGGGACGGGCGTGCTGGGCAGGCAGGCTCCCAGGAATGTGGTGACAGCTGACAGGGATGGACACGAGGCCAAGAAGATCTAAGGCAGCCAGGGAGAAGCCAGGCTGTGAGCAAGGCCTATGACAGTGCGGCTGGCAGACGGGGCCAGCAGTGGGCTGGGCAGGGTTTCCAGAGACTCAGCCAAGGGCAGGCTGGGCACCCCCCCACCTCCCCGCCACTCCCTGGGAAAGTAGCAAGGAATGGAGGCCGCTGACAAGAGCCTGGAAGGCAAGGGAGGCTTGTCCGCAATGTTGGTGTTGTTCAGCCCAAAGCCCAGGGCAGAATCCTAGGGGCCAGAGGGGAAAGTCTGTTCCCTGGTGCAGGCCAGGAGGGGTGCAGGCTGATGCAGAAGAAAAGGACTTTACCATATCCTAGTAAAGAGGAGGAGACAGGTCCCTGTAGGCTTTCAGAATGTCAGCAGATCTAGCAGCTGGGCTGCCCCAAACCCTCATCTCCCCAAGGTTCCCCTCGGAAGCTTCTGGGACTGCTTAGCTGGAAGGCTCGGGGCCAGACTCTAAGCACTGTGATTTTCCTGAGGTTTGTAACTCCCTTGCTCATGGCACGCTGTTGACTGTGGTCTGTTCACCCATGAACAGGCCCAGATGCAGAGGGCAGCCCCAAAGAGGCAGCTGGGGACTGTGTCCTCCTCTGTGATCAGTGCTGGGGAGGAGGAGCCGTGGGGCAGAGCAGGAGGTGGTGACTTGAATGGGTGTGGACCAGGGGAGACAGAGTGTCCTCTGGGGAGCCAGCCACAGGCGAGAGGGGACCCAGGGCCTGGAAGGAGGCGGCAGTGCATGGACTTGGGCCAGCGTGGCCCCCACCAGGCAGGAGGACATTCCCAGCCTGGGCTCCAGCAGGGTCTCTGTGGGGTCTGGTTGCTGTAGGAAAGGGCAGAGCAGTGACCCATGGGTGCCCCCACACTGGTGCAGCCTCTCTTCCTTCCTTCCCCTGCTGGAGGCTAACATGCCTTTGGTCTGTTCTACCTTCCTAATGGACCTCTGAAGGCGAGGCCCTCGCCCGAGGTGGAGGTGGGCAGTGGGAGGGAGGCTGCTGCAAATATAGTGGGGCTTGGTCTGGGGTCCACCAAGAACGGGGCATCATGCTTGCTCAAGTCCTCACCAGAGGGGCCCTCACGGCCATGGATAACACGCTGACAGCAGCGAGCTGGGCTCCCCGGGCTCCCCGGCACTGGGCCAGGGCTGGCAGCAGGTGTGCAGCGTGGCCTCCTCACTTTCCCTCGAGTACAATAATGAGGCGCCTGGAAGGGAGTCAGGCTCTGGATCTCCAGAGCAGGAAGACCCGAGGCGGCTGTGGGTCCAGTAGGCTCTGCAGATGGGGCCAGCCGTCCAAGGCAGGGCACGCTCCAGCATCCTGCCCACCGCCCGGGCTGGGGCCACCTGAGAGATCACCCCCACCCCTTTCGCTTAGGAGGAAACGGAGGCCCAGCCAGGCCTCAGTTACCACACAGCCTGGCTCCATCCCAGCTCTGCACTTACTGTTTCCCAGGCAGGTTCCTCCACCTCAGTGTAACTCAGTTCTTCTCCTGTTAGTCGGGCAGGGTAACGGTATCTGCCTCGTTACTGTGAGGTCACTGTGGGGATGGCCCTGCCAGTGGAGAGAGGCCAGCCCTGGCCCGCGCTTAGCTCTCACCAGGCCTTGCCAAGCCCTGGCTCTGGACCTTCCCCCGGTGGCAAAGCCAAACCCGGGGGTTACCATTTAAACAAGATCCTTATTTTTGTTCTTTATTCTCTTCCTTTCCCAAAACCACTGAGTTATTTGACCTGGTGCCCAACGCACCCTCTGTACTAGACAGGAGGGGCCAGGACCTCCAGGGCTGCCCCTCTGCACCCAGGACAGAGCGGAGACTTGGGGCCCCACAGGGCTGGGCTCCCTGCCCGCCACTCCCCAGCCTCACCACCCCATTCCCTGACACCCCCAAGGTGCCTCCGGGCGGTTGTTTCCAGTGCCTGCCTTTCCATCCTGCAGTGCTGTCGGACACCCAGTCCCCCCGCTCAGGGTACCTATTTCTACCTGGTAAACTCTTCAAAGCCCAGTGCAGTGTCTTCCTCCTCTGGGGAGCTGCCCTGATCTCCCTCCGCACCCATAACCACCCCCCACCAGAGTCAGCCGGTCCACTTCCATGCCCCTCTGACCCTGTGCATTCTGCCACCAGCTGCTGCTGTTTGTCACTTTGCCCAGTCACCTCCTCCCAGGCTGTCGCTCCTTAAAGGCAGGGATCAGAGCCAATTGGCCTTCGTCCCCAACACCTAGCACATAACGTAGACGCCACAGGTAGTTTACTTTTTATTCATCAAATATTAATTGGGTGCCAGCTGTTGTAGGCGTCAGGGTGCAACAATGAACAAGCAGAGGAAAAGCAAGGGGCCCCGAACAGCCAAAACAATCTTGCAGAAAAAGAACAAAGTTGCAAATCTCACACTGATTTCAAAACTTACTACAAAGATACAATAATAGAAACAGTGTGGTACTGGCATAAAGACAGACGCATAGACCAATGGAATAGAACAGAGAGCCCAGAATAAACCCTCCCATGTATGGTCAAATGATTTTTAGCAAGGTGGCCAAGACCAGTCAGTGGGGAAAGAGAGTCTTTCCAATAAGTGGTGTTGGAAAAGCAGAATATCCACATGCAAAACAGTGAAGTTGGACCCTCACCTTACAGCATATAGAGAAATTAACTCAAGGTGGATCAGAGACCTAAAACCATAATCCTCTTAGAGGAAAACATAGGGGGAAAACTTCATGACACTGGATTTGGCAGTGAATTCTTGAATATGGCACTAAAGCATAGGCAACAAGAGAAAAAATAGATAAATTTGGACTTCACCGTAATTTAAAACCTTTTTTCATCAAAGGACCCTATTAACAGAGTGAAAAAGCAGCCCAGAGGATAAGGGAAAATATTTGCAAATCATGTATTTGATGAGGGATTGATATCCAGAATACATAAAGAACTCCAGCCCAGAAAACGGATTTTAAAAATGGGCAAAAGACTTGAACAGACATTTCTCCAGACAGTATATACAGACGGCCAATAAGCACATGAAAAGATATTCGACATCACTAATCATTAGGGAAATACAAATCAAAACCACAATGAGATACCACTTCACATCCTTTAGGATGGCTATTATCAAAAAAAATAAAATAAAATAGCAAGTGTTGGGAAGAATGTGGAAAAATTCTAACCTTTGTGCACGGCTGGTCGGAATACAAATTGGAAAACGGTATGATGGTTCTTCAAAAAACATAAACATAGAATTGCCGTATGATCCAGCAATTCCACGCCCAAGTATATACCAAAAGGATTGAAATCAGAAACTCCAGCAGGTATTTGTGTGTCTGTGATCATAGTAGCATTATTCGCAATAGCCAAAAGGTGGAAAATTATCCAAGTGCCCATGGATGGATAAACATATAAACAAAATATAATCTAGGCATATAATGAAATACTAGTCAGCCTTAAAAAGGAAGGAAATTCTGACACGTGCTACAGCTTGGATGAACTTTGAGGACGTTATGCTAAGTGAAATAAGCTAGTCACAAAAGGACAAATACTGTATGATTTCATGAGGTCCCTGAAGTAGTCAAATCCATAGAGACAAAGAATGGTGGTCGCCAGGGCTGGAGGAAGGAGATGGGGAGTTAGTGTTGCGTGGGTACAGAGGTTCAGTTTGGGGAGAGAGAACATTTTCTGGAGATGGGTGGTGGTAATGGCCGTGCAACCATGTGAATGCACTTGATGCCACTGAACTGCACACTTAAAAATGGTTCACATGGTCAACTTTAGGTTATGCGCATGTTACCACAATTTTAAAAAGAGGGGGGAAAAAAGCACAGCCTGAGCAGTTTGGAGCCCACAGGGACACACAGAGCTCAGGTCGCAGAGTACCTGGAGGAAACTGATGGGACAGGATACAGGCAGGAATGTGGGCGTGTGACCTTGGGCAAGTTACTTAACGCCTCTGTGCCTCCCTTTCTCACCTGTGGGGTGGGGAGAGAAACAGAGACCACAGGCATGGGTCACTCTGAGGACTGCAGGGTGTTAGCTTGCCGGAGTCCCATGGCCGCAGTTCGGGTGCCTCCTGGGTGGCGTCACATGGGAACGTGGGAGAATGCTGCACTGGAGCATCTCTGAGGACGGGGCAGTTAACAAAGGCGTGGGAGGGGAGCAGGTGCGACTGTTCCCTCTGGAGGAACCGGCAAGGGCAAGGGCCAGAGAGGAGGGGCAGTGGAGGGCAGCGGGGCTGGGAGCCTGTGATCAGGTTGGAGGTGTCGGTGGGGCGTGGAGGAAAGGACCTCTGTCTCTTTTCCATCAAACAGAAGAGGCTAGATTACTCATCTCATTTTTGTGAGGAGAGAGTGGTGATGAATAAATGCAAGTTATTGTAAATTATAAACACTCCATGCATGTTTGGCTGTTTTGTAAATCCCCAAAGCCTGATATTCCTGCAACTCCACCACATGGTTGGCCCTGAAGCCTGGCTCGGCAAGCGCCTTTGCTGGCTCCCTGTTTCCCGCTAACGCACCTTGCGGCTGAGTCAGCGCCAGACCACCTGCTGGGGCTCCTGTCTCTGCCCCAGCCAAACCTTAGATGTCCCGGGCATCTCTGATTCCCCATCCCCACCCCCGGCCCCTGTGCCTTTGCTCGTGCTGTCAGCTCTGCTGTCAACCTGTCCTCAGGGGCACCCATGTTCTATGGCGCCTCCCTGACCATCCCCCTCTGCCTGCTACACATCAGCTCTCCTTGCAAAGCCCAGGACCTATTATTTTCCTCTATCTTGACTGTATTATTTTCTGTTTGCTTCAGAAAAACGGATGCTTCTCCTTATGGCCAGCTTTTGAGCCCACAGGCAGGGACTATATAATTAAAATCCATAGACAGTTTGAGACCTGGAAGTTTAAACGTGTGGACCGTGAGCCTATTAAGAGTGGCCTTTGGTGTGGTACAGTGCCACGGACTGGCTGTGTGGCTGAGGGCAAGTCTCTGTGCCTCTCTGAGCTCAGTTTCCCATCTATGGAGTAGGGACAGCTCTCTATGCCACCAGGCTGTTGGGAAAGCCCAGAAGCTAGAGGCCAGCGGGCATCTGCCCCCACTCACAGCAAACACCGAGCTGCAGTAAGTGCCAGCAGGATCTGCTCTCTCTCAGCCATTCAGGATGACTCTGCATCTTATCTGGACTTGATTCTAGCCACAGGGTCGCCTCCTTGCTGACAGTTGCTCTGAAAGGCGCTACACATGCTTTAAATAGCATTTGTAAGTGACACTTCATCCAGGCAGGGCCGGTGCCGCTGGCAAGTTGCCCACAGGCTTTCTGGAGACACTGTGTTGACTCAGTTCTTTACTGGGCACTGGGCCTGATGCAGGGCAGCATGTGGGGAGTGAGTGGTCATCTGCAGCAAGGTCACGCCCAGTGACCTGTTTGGGAAGGCCCTGTTTGGGAAGCAGGAGTCTTAGGTCATAGTCCTGGATCTGCTGCCAATGGCTGTGTGACCTTGGGCAAGGCCCTTGGCCTCTCTGGTCTTCAGCCACTTTGTTAACTCTACAGGCCTCATGGCTTCAGGGGAGAGCACAGGCCCTCCAATGCCTGGGGTCTCCTTACTTAGAACTGTCCTGGTGTGCTTGTCCTGAGACTGTAGCCAGACCCTCTTGAGAGCTGCTTGTGTTCTGTCTCTGGAAGCATTCTCCACCAGCTCTGAGCCTGCTGAGAAGAGCACTCCTTGCTTTTCTGGGCCCTGAGGGGAGCTGGTTCCATCTGCTGCAGGGGGAGAGGGGCAGAGGGAGGCAGTTCCCTGGGTGCTCCAGCCCCACCCGCCTTCTCCCCACTTAGCATATTCGGAGCTTAGCAGGCCCCACTTGGCATATTCGGGAAGGACATCAGGTGACTTAACCTCTGGTGACCACTGGTTGAGGTGCAGCATGAGGCCCCGGGACTGAGCCTGTTCCAGCTGCAGTCACCTGCCCTGCCGCCCACCCTCCACGCTGTCTGCAGCCACTGTTGACCGAGGGCCTGCTGTGCCCTGGGCACAGAGCCAAGCACTAGACTCAGAGGGGCCAGGGAACTGGCCCGTGGCCATGCAGGTAGTAAGGGGTAGGGCTGGGACTCATGCGCAGCACTGTTTGGCGTCAAAGCCTGTGTCTTCTCCTTCATACCCTGCTGCCACTAGCTGGGGGGGCCCTACTTCCTGCTGCTTCTAACTCTCAGCCACCTGCATAGCAACCCCCAGTGAAACCTTGTTCCTGTCCCTCCCTGGCCCAGGGCCAGGTCTGGAGTGGCCCAGTGAATGCTGTGGATGAAGATGATGATGACGGTGCTGCTGCTGGTGGCACTTCCCCGGAGCCATGGTGAGGAAGAGGGTTCACGGTGGGGCGGCATCACCTCCCCTCTCTGCCTATCATTCCGTGCTCTGGAGAACATTCCTCCCACCAGCAGCATCTGCTCCAGCCATGAGAGCCAGAGGGTGTTTGATCCAGAGAGGAGCGGAGGGGATCAATGCCCTTCTTCTGCTGCTCGCTGGCTGTGTGACCTCAGGCAAGTGACTTTACCTCTCTGAGCCTCCATCTCCTCATCTGAAAACAAGGAATGACATTATCCCCCTCACTGATTCCTAGTAAGGGATAACTGAATGAGATGTATTGTAAGTGCTTAAGGATCACAAACGTCCCGTTTGTATTACTGTTCCTGCTGCTGCCTGTCCAGTGCAGTAAATGGCTGGACAGTTGTGCCGAGTCCAGTGACACAAGGCAAAGGCAGCCTCAGCAATGCTGTTGGACCAGAGAGACCTTCCTCATCATCTCGATCATACAGGTGGCATGTGGCTCGCATCAGCGAAGTGTTGCTCCACACTCAGACAGAAAAGAAAGAAGACCGTTTGGTGGCTGTTCCAGAAACACAGCTTGCAGCACCAGGGTGAGCACTTGCGACAGGAGTGCACAGAAGCCAGGTCGCCGGCTCCACGGACGTAGCCTGCGGAGGCTCCTGAGGACAGAGCATGACCAAGACGCAGCAGGAGACTGGAGAGTGGCACAAGGTCCCGTTCCCAGTCCGTGAAAAACTTCTTCAATGCGGTTCAGAAGCTTCTCCAAGTACTTCCGCTTCACTTGCGTGTGAGGTGACCAAACCAGCCACGCCCGTAGCAGCATCCACGTCATTTTCGTGTCCTGAGTCTGCTTCCTCGTGTCTGGCGTCTGGGTCACGATCAGGTTCTCTGTGACTGGGAACAGAGGAAGTGTCCTCCGCTAACTGGTCACCCTCTGCTTTCATCTCTGACAAGTTGCACACAAATGGCCTTTCTGCAGGGTGGCCCGGCCAGCAGCAGCAACCATCGCAGTCTGATCTTAACGTGTGAGCCCCGGAAGCTTTTGATAACCGTATTTCTCACCCGGCCTTCCTCTGTGAAGACCACCTAACCTTCTGTCGTGCTAAGAGCCATCCAAAGCATCAAGCTCTTTTAACCAAAGGGGAGATGAGACCCGATCAGAAGCAGTAGCTCAAGCGTCCACACGTCACTCCAGCTCCTCGACCCCACGTTCTGCTCGCGAGGACGCTAATTTGGCCCCAGCTTTGAGCGATCAGACATGTAAGGCGATGGGTTGGTGAAGGGCGGCGTATGAATCTAAACCAGCTCACCACGGGAGTCTCGTTTCATGTTTTTCAAGGGCAAATAACCAAACCCCTTTATTCTTCCACTTGGAGTTTCTGCTAAACCCGTTACCCATTTCGCACCCGTATCATCCCGACAGAAATCTAACGGTTGGGTTAACTTCACTGAGCTTTTATTGCCCCTGCATATTTTTTATCCTGCATCCTACTGATTTCCACTTTAGAAGGATGAGAGTGGTGCGAGCTCCGTGTCATGCGGATCGTATGTCACGGGAGGAACTGAAGCTACGTCTTCAGCACCGTGTTCAGTATCCAAGTTTGGACGCTAAAACGCTTCATGTTCTGAGCTGGCGAATGTGTCTTCCTCACTGTCATCCCCTTCTCTGCCTCTGCCTCCTCGGGGACGATCTTTCCCTTCCACATCCTCTCCTTCCTCAACATCCGTGTCACCGTCATCGTCTTCCTCTTCCTGCTGCTCCTCCTCTACGTCTTCTCGGAGTATCAACTTTCCTGGGGACGGGACTCTGAGCAGAGCGAGGGGCACAAAGGAGTCTTCTGTGCAAGGAGCTTCCTCCTCCTTGGACTGGACTCTGGCGTGGGTGTGGTCACCTCCATCCTCATCCAGTGGGGTCCCGAGGAATTATTGGTCCCCTCGGCTATGATTCTGGAGGACTCCTGAGGGTCCCCCCTTCAGCATGTTTTGGATTCCTTCGTAGACGCGGCCACGGCTGGGGAGGAGGAAGAGATGGAGGAGTCTCCGCCAAGGCTCTGGACTCTGTCAGCTGGCTCCGCACTGCCGGGGCCGGGCAGTCGTACCAGCCTTCTAGCACCACTGGCTTCACTTTTGAGCTGCGTGAGGGGGACAGCTCCAGGCTTCCCAGCCTATCGAAAACTGGGGCACTTGGTTTTCGTCCCACTGTTGAAGAATAAATCCGACTGTGGTGAGTGCTATCAAGGCAGAGTGCTAGACAGGGCGAGCGCTGACTGAGCCCCTCGTATATGCTGGCCACTCGTCTGCACATATAACCTATATTAACTAAGTTCAACTTGCAGCAACTCTTTGAGTATATACTCTTTTTTTAGTTATTTCTTAATCGAAGCATAGCATACATCCAAAAAAATTCAAGTCTTAAGTATACAACTCCATGAGCTATTACAGCATGAACATACTCCTAGAACTGTGCCAGTTACCCACAGGTCAAGAAATAGGACATTACCCCCATTTTGAAGATGAAGAAACTGAGGCACAGAGAGGTTAAGTAACCTGCCCAAGGTCACACAGCTAATAAGGGACAGAGCCTGATTTCAGGAGTTCTGGTTCCTAAGCCTCTTTTTCCTACTGTGCTACCCCTAGGAAAGGTGTAACTGGGGGACATGACTCATCTCAGGGTCAGGGAAAGCTTCTGAGGATCTAGGGTTGGATCTGAGCTCTAGGGGAGGATTGGGACTTCATCAGAAAGCGGGAGGGAAGGAGGGCATTCCAGGCAGGGTGATCTGCTGAGAGGTCCTATTACATGGAGCAACTCTGGGGGGATGCGGGGCACACAGACTCACCAGTCACCCGAGGGGCAGCCGTGGGGCTCACAGCAGGATTGATTCTTCCTCCCACAGAAGGGCTCCCAGCAGTCATCCCTTAACAGCTTGCTGCAATGAAAACCTGCTTGGAGGTGGGCAAGCCACATTTCCATAGGGAGGGTTAGAGAAACAGGACTTCCACTGGAAGGGGCGGCACAGTCCTGGAATAGCAGCTGGGAGGTGTAATGATGCAGCCATGCGACACCCACAGCCCACAGCCGAGCAGCTGTGGGTAGTCGTCCACACCCCCGCCATACGCGGGTGCCTGCCCAGGGTCACACAGCTGGTACGAATGAGGCAGGATTTGAACTCTGCAGTCTGACTTGCCAGCAGTCCCCGTGACTAACACCGCACTCCTCAGTGTCCGAAGAGACGGGCCAGCTCACCCCTCTGAGCCACGACCACACCCTTCCTTCTTTCCTGTTTTCCCTCCCACGCACCCACTGGCTGTTTGGGCCTGGAGCACCAGGGTGGGTGCTGTGTCATTTGTATTCCACTAGACTTGCTGGACCTGGAGTCCAGCCTCCCTCCCTCCACTGGAATCTATTTTGCCCCAAACTTGCAAGGCCATTTAACCTGTGCTTGAACACTACTTCTAACGGAGAGCTCACTACCACTCAGGCTTGCTTTTCTCCAAGTTTGTAGCTCTGGGGTTCAGAAAGTTCTTTCTTAAAATGAGCCCAGATCTCCCTTCCTGTCCTGGTTCTGCCTGTTGGCTGAGCCACCTACCAGGAGGCTGACAGTGGTCACACACGTGGCCTGAAGTGTCCAAGCACAGGTTTTCCGTGAGCCTGGTTTCTCCTCTACCCCCAGCTGGTAGGTAGCAGATCTGCTCGGGGCATGGGGCAAGGAGGTGGCTGTTACCATTGGACATTTAGAGTGCCCTCTCCTTCCCCCTTCAAGATTGGAGTCTGTGAGTCTAGGACCTGGGCACACAGCCTGCTCGTGTGTTCCTCAGGTTTAAGCCGAGAGGAAGCCGCAAGCGACCCCACCAGCTGCCCTTGTGAGCACGTTCACCTTGCCGCGTTCAGGCGGATCAGAAGTTACTTCACGGCCTTTACGGCGCTGCTGCCTTGCATTCGTTTCAGGATTTTAAAACTGTTCACAGCCTTTTCTTACCATATTTATATCTCAGTGCACATGTGTCTCTGTGCAGCCAGGCACACTGAGGCCTCCCAGGTTGTGGTGGCCCGGCATCTTCATAGCCATTGGCCCACAGCATTGGTCAGGCACCCAGTGTATACATGGACTTTGCAGCTGCCACTGTGGACGGCCTTGGGCAGCGCGCCCGCTGGCTGCTGATCCACGCGGCCCCAGAGGGAGGCTCTTCCCATTGCAGCTCCGCAGGTTCTGCCTCTGACTGCACACCTTTGCCGTCCCTACCACCGCCTGCAAGACACGGGCCAAACCTTGGAGCTGGGCACCCGAGGCTTTTCGAAGCCAGCCTGGAGACGGCCTTCCTGCCTCAGTTCCTGCTACTTGTACCCAGGGCTGTCGTACAGAATTGTGGCAAGGCTTCTACAATAGAATTCCTATAAAAAGCACCTACCACAGAGCTAAGTGCTCAACAAATGATAGCTATTTCTTTTTCTGTGATAAAACACTGCACCTCTGACCCTCGTTCATTATTTTTGGTGCTTTTTAGCAAAAAATAAGACATGTATTTATAAATGCTAACCAAGAGGAAGAGAGATATCCAATGGAAAAGGGGTGGCACAAAAGCTGGCACATAGCAAGTGTCCAATCACTGGGAGCTCGGCCCTCCAGCTCTGGCCGGCTGCCAGGCGTAGAGCACCAGCTGGGCAGGAGGCAGCTCCTGGGTCTGGTCACTTCCCCAGTCTGGGTCTGTTTCCTGCCTGGGACTCAAGGGAATGAAGCTGGAAGAATGTTGGAAGGAGGAGACCATGGACCTGTGTGAGGCTGGGCTGTGTCCAGCCCCCGCCGAGGGCCTCTGGCTGCTCTGGGCCATTCCACCTTCGGAAGGACAACCTGGAGGGTCCAGGAGAAGGTGGACAGCCTGGGAAGGAATCCTTCTCATGCTGAATTGTTTGAGGACATGGAAATGTTAGGGCTGGAGGAAAGAAGTTTCAAGTGGCATCGTATCTTTTGGAGACTGTCAGTGGAAGAGGGGATGGACCAGCCGGAGCATGGACCATGGGTGTGAGCACAGGTTGACAATTAATGGTGAGAGAGCTGCCCAGAGGTGGCAGGAGCTGCCTGGGAAACTGTGTCCCCAGGGGCCAGAGAAACATGCGTCTGTAGGAGGGTGTGAACAAGATCCACCCGAAAGTGGCCAACTCCGAGGGTGCACAAGGCTTCTCAGCATTAGAGACTCAAGGACTTCCCAAGCATGGACGTTCTCTGACAGTAATTTTCAAATTGCTTTAAATTCACAGCACTCTTTTTTACAAAGTTCAGTTTACGTAGATACCCATTCTGAAAAACAACTCGCTACAGAGCTGCTGTGGTTGGGGGAGGAGGACATAGAACCCCACTGCCCAGCCTCCCCACCCTAACCCCACCAATCCTGAGCACAGCGGGAAAGCTGCTATTCTAGAACCCTGCAAGCTGGAGCAACTACTCTTACGTCCACATTTAAGGAGTCCACTCCTTTTCGGCAGTTTCACTTCTCTGAACACAAGGGGCCCGGCTCTGGCTTCCTGCCTGCCCCCTAATCCCACTGTCTGGTCGGAAGTAGGGTGTTGGCTGCATTCTACGGATCCATGCTGGCTTCAGCCCAGGCTTGGAGCCTGTTTCCTGGTCCTTAGGTGTCTACACTTGGTCACTGAGAAGTCACTCCACAGCGTCTCCACCTACCGTACCCGATTCTGTAGAATTAAAGCATTCCCTATTCCAAGAGCTGTGCGGGGTGTCAGACCCCAGCGGCTGCTGTCTTCTTGGCAGCTGGCGCTGCAAACTCATGTTTTCCTAGTATGAAAAGTCACAACAGTAAAACCGAGAAAGTGGTGAAAATGCCACTTCAAGGTTGCAAGCCGACAAAATAGACAAGGGCTTGCCCTCAGTAGTGGGAGTCCTTCTAGAAGGTGTAGAAGAAGGCATCCTTGACCTGCTGTTGTCCTACTGTCAGGCCGCCGCCGAACTCTCTGGAATCTAGGTCCTCTTTCTTCCTGCCCTCACCTTTGCCAGGCTCAGGCTCCATACAGTCCCAACAGCCTCTCCCTGGCCCCCAGGCTCCCTGCCCACAACAGGGGCTCATAAAACAGGAGTCTCACAGGTCAGACCTTGCACATCCACACCCAGGTGAAGGCTTTTCTTCTGGCAAAGTCACCCCAGACCCAACCCCGCTGGTTCCTTCCTGGATCATCCATAGCACTTTGCACGTTGGCTGAATTACTATTTCTATCTCTTTGTTTTATGATCTTTTAAGTGCCTGTTAGTCACTTGAGACCAAGCTCAGAGTCTTATTTAACTTTACATTTATGGCCCTGGCCCAGCCCCAGGCTCGGACCAGGCCTTCGTAAGTACTGTTGAGTAAATACACAGAGCACCGCTTGCAGCTCACACTCCTGCCGAAAGCAAGGACTCCACTGGTGGGCTCTGTGCCTGTGTTGTGTTACATGTGTGCCGTGGAATTCCTGACACAGCGGGCCTGTCCCTGAATGCTGCACGAAATATCCCCCACACTGAATGCTGTGATGTGATGTAATTTCTGCAAAACCCTGACAAAAAGACAATCTGGGATATACCCAGAACCCAGTGTGAACTTCCCCTGTGACCCAAAGCTCAGCCTCCCCAGTTCATTTCTCTTTCACCAAAGAGTGTGTTTCCTACCTCTTGGCAACTGAATATTTTTAGCAGATATGCAGCTAAGCAGGCGGTGCCACCTGGCACTTGCTCCTCTTCCCACAGACATCCCTTGCTTTTTGAGTGTCACTGGGGGAGCCGCATGTCGTTGCAGACAAGTCAGCCAGCTCACTGTGGCCGGACCTCCCAGAGCACAGTGACCGCTGGGAACTGGCCCTGAGCCTCCCTTCACAGGACATAGGCTGCCCGCAAAAGTGTGTTTCCAAGCGACAGTGCGTGCATTCCTAATCACATCTTCCTCTTGCTCTGTGCGATCATACCCAAGTTGCACGCCTCTGGGGGGATAGCATATTTGATGACAAGAGCATAGTAAAATCAGAAATTTGGCAAACCCTTAAAATATCCAAATTTGGAGGGGATGCAAGAGTTTTACAATTAAATATTAATAACATGAAAAAGTCGGTAATATAAATGCAGAATAGCCTCGTAGAATTTCAGATTAAGACAGTAACTCGGAGGCCATTGAGTTCATCCTCTCATTCAAGAGAATAATGCAGCTCAGTGGAGAGAAAAGTCAAGGGCTTGAAGGTCAGACATGCCCCTTCGTACTAGCACATGACCTTGGGGAAATTACTTTGACCCAGAAGTTTAGCTCCAGGCTGGCTCTGCCTCTTGTATTTTATTTGACTCACACAATGTTTTTTTAAAAACAGAATTACACAGCAGTTAAGTACCTGAACTTTGTAGGCAGGTGACCTGGGTTCAAATTTTCATTCCATTAACTAACTGGCTGTGTGACCTTGGCAGGTCACTTAGCTTCTCTGACTCTGTTTTCTCACGTGTAAATGGGAATGATTGGAGCCCCCGTCTCACAGGGCTGTCATGCGATTTAACGAGGTAATGCATGAAAAGCATTTAAAATCGTGCTTGGCACCCAGTGAAGGCTATGTAAGAGTCTGCTAATGTTTTTAGTTTGAAAAAAAATCCGGATGTGTGGTTTCCTTGAAAAAACTGGAAGATATGATAACCTCATGGAACATTTGGTGGGTGCCCCTGCAGAGAGAGGATATGCCCTGCCTTCCAGGCCCCCACGGTCCCCACCCGTCCTCTTCCTCCTGTGCCTCTTCTTTGCTCTGTCATGTTGCCGGCCCATCCCCCTCTAGTGCCCTGAGCCTCCACTTGGTCTTAGGAATAAATATATCCATTTATATTTACTGGAACAAATATGCTAAACTAAATATATCCATGTTAAACATTGCAACATGAGTAAACAAGTGAATCCACCTGAAGTCCCTCTGTCACTGTGCTGGACCTGTCATGGGCACATACTAATCATGAACTCCCTCCTGCTAGCAGATCTCACAGCCTGTTCATCTGGCCTCTGGGTGTGCAGTGCTGGTGACGGGGAGCTCATTACCTTACAGGGCAGCTTCGTTGCTGAGTCTGTCGTATTCAGAGTCCAGGAACAACCACCTTGTCCCTTACCTTGCCTGAAAGCCTATTTAATTTCCACTGTGCCCCTTCTTCTGGAACCTTGAGCAGAGGGATGTGCCATCTCCTTTGTGCCAACTCCCCGTGTGCTTGGTGGAAGCTGCAGGTTTTAGAAATGCCTCCGCAGAGTCCAGAGCCACAGCCCAAGGTGTCACATGCTGATGGCAGGGGAGGACCTCACACTAGGTCATGCCGTGTCCCACTTCAGAACACAGGAGTCAGATCTGGGGTCCAGTCCCCGCTTCACCACTTTATAGCTACCTTCTGTTTCTCTCTCGATTGGGTGAAGATAATAAGACCCTCTTGACGAAGAGGTTGTTAAGAATCTTTTTCTTTCCCTTTGAGTCTACGAGTCTTACAGCCGCAGCACAAGAATGCAAACAGATCCATCCAGGAAGAGCCTGGCCCTTCCACACCCCACCCCACGGCCTCCACTGCCCCCTCGCCCCAGGCAGCAGGGCAGAAAACTGCTTCCAGGCAGGGGTCTGGGAGCCCTAGTGCCATGCCGTGGATCAGGCCCTCCAGCCCTGAACCTCAAGCTGCCCGATCTCAAGGTCCCTCGAGGCAGCTAAGACACTCAAAATCCACAGAAACAGCTCCTTTCTTTAAGAATAAAACCAGACATTGCTTTCCAGACTGACTAGTGCCTCTGGCTTATCAGGGCAGCAGAAGACAGGTGGGCAGTGAGGCCGGGAGAAATTGCTCCCTGACCCGGGAGCTGAGTCAGCCCCACAGGCCTACCAGCGCTGGGCTGTCTTGCAGCCTTGGAACAGGCAAGGGGCCGGTCACTTGTCCCCCTGGGTAAAGGGCAGCCTGTGGCACAGGCCTCCAAAGGGCAGCTTTGGGTAGAGGAGAGGAGGGGCCAGCAGAACCTGGGAGGCAGGGCCGTACCCCTAGGGACCCCCACCATGGTTGTCTGGTGTCCTGCCCTGGCTTTTACGGGGAGTTTCTCAGCAGGTGTCAGCACCTGGGGGCTCCACCCCAGGCCAGCAGCCTTTCAGGAAGGGCTGGGTGGAAAAGTATGCTGTTCTTGTTTGTCTGCTGTGTGACAGGTCCTTGGGAATACTGGAGAAGGGTGGCGCCAATGAGACCTTGGTCAGCATCATCTAAAGGTATCTGTGCAGCCAGTCTGTGCAGGAACAGGGAGCTGAGTGAGAAAATCACTGCCTGGGTGATCCTGGCCATGTCACATGAACTTGTTGGGACTTGATTCCCTTTTATGCAGAATGGGGATGATTCTCCAAAAATTGTAAAGGGCTGATGGGAGGATTAGATGGTGTCAGGCATGTGATGGCACTTTGCTGTCTAAGAGCAAGGGACATTGTTTCCAAGGGAAAGAAAGTGACCCGAGGTCATCCGGTGAGTTCCAACAGGATCCAGAACCCAGACCCAAGTCCCCTGCTGCCCTCTACCCTGTGAGCAGAGTGGTTCCTATCAGAAAGTGGGGTGTGTTCAGGCCGTCCACCATGGTTCAGGGGGACCCTGGCTCTGTCCCCCATCCCTGGGGAGCCCACAGCGTCAGGTTACTCGTGTGCGCAGGGGCTCGGGGAGTGGGAAGGTTCAGGCTGAGAGTCTGACGGCAGCAGACCTGAGGAGAGAAGGCCTTGGCTTGTCTTTCTGATGTGCAGCCAGTAAGTGTCTACCGAGCACCTGCTGGGTGTTGGACGCTGGGCTAGGCGCCGGGGATGCACCAGCAGATGAGGTAGATGCGGTCCCTGCCCTCGCAGGGATAATGGTGACTACGCTTGCAAAAAGGCCATTGCAGTGCCCTTGGCTTGACAAGTGCCCTGAAGGAGTGAGGAAGGGCATGGAGAGGCCTCTGAAAGGCAGGTTTGTCCAAAGCCCTGCAGGAATGCAGGCGCTGGTCAGACAGGAGAGGGGGCGATGCTGGGGCAGGGACTTTGGGGCTCCAGGTGACATTGGGTATGGCTGGAGGGGGAGTGCAGCAGAGGATGGGGGATCGGTGAGAACTGGTGGAAGATGGGCTGGAGAGGTGGCCAGCGCCAGATGGTGCACTGGGCCTTCCAGGCCAAGGGAAGGGTAGGGCTTCATTCTGAGGGCAGTGGGAGAAGCATGACATGGGGCCCCCAGGCTGGGAGGAGTGGCAGGACCTGACAGATTTGGGGAAGGCTCCCGCCAGCTGTTTTGTGAAGAAAGGGTACAGGGGTGTAGGAGAAGAGATGGTGGCCAGGGCTGGTGGGGGCAGAACATGGCATCCTTGCAACACGCGTGCACTGCAGCGCTGATGGCTGTGCTGGGGGATTGAATATGCAGAGGGAAGGAAATGGAGCCGCCGAGGGGTGCAGGTGCTGTTCACTGGGACGGGGGCCAGGAGGAGATGCTGCAGGTGGAGGAACTTGGGAGTAGGGTTCTGGGCATGTGGGGTCTGAGGTTCCTGAAGACCTCCAGGGGCTATGCTGAGGGGCAGTGGATGTACAGCAAAGTGGTCAGAGCTGGAGAGAGAAGGGGCAGGTGGAAAGTCACCTGGGGGAAGGTGGCAGGTGAGAAGGGCACAGGTTGGAGCCTGAGGTGCCAGCATGGGAAGGAGCTTGCAAAGAAGACACAATCAGTAGAGAACAGGGTCACTGAAGCCAAGCAGCTGCCTCTGGAAGGCTGGTGAGAGCACAGGCTGTGCGGTGTGAGTGTGGGGCGTGGGGTGTGGCAGCTCTTGCTGGGCGTGGAAGCGCACACCCCGCAGGCTGAGAGTGCACACCTCCCCCGAGTGCTGTGCCAGCGGACCCCAAGGCTTCAGGGGTCAGAATGTTCCTTCTCCTGGAAATATGCCAGGATCCCCTCTCTTGGCCCCACCGCCTGCCACAGCCTTCCCCACCCCATCTGGACCCTGCACATTTATAGCCTTGGACCAACAAGTCAGCCAGTAATGATCCTACTGAGCCCATGGCACTACGGGCTTCCTTGCAAGGGCGGAAGTAGGAGATTTTTGATTTGGGCTTCAGGGGCATCTGTGGACCTGAGCCCCAGCAGGTGGGCCGGCCACCCCAGGAGGCTCCTGAAAGCTGGTGGCACTTCGTGACCCATCCCCAAGTGCTGAGGCGAGGGTGCTGGGAATCTGGGTCCCGCAGAGCTCCTGGGATTGGGGTGAGGGAGACAGCGCAGGGCTCCTGGTTTCCAAACCCCGAAGCTGGGGAAATAATGGAGGGCCCTGTTACCTCCCCTCACAGGAGCGTCTGCATGGCTCCCTGGCAGCCTGCACAGGCTTTGAGGCAGGCAGGCTCTGTCCCTTTCTGGCTGTGGGATCTCCTGCGAATCTCTCCCTCTCTGAGCCCTGGGGTCCTAAGGGCTCTTTGTTGTGAGGTGGTCATGGCTTAATTTGGGTAAATTCCCAGCACAGAGTGAGCACGTAGCAAATGTAGCTGCCAAAGCTGGTGTAGCTGTGCTATTATTCTTACTCTGTTATTCTGGTGGCCCACAGTGGCTGTTGCTCGTGGGCACGGCCGTTGCGGGGGCTGGCTCTGCAAGGGAGGCTGTCTAGGAAGTGGCCCCACCTGTTGGAGGGGCAGGGTGCAGGGGTCCATGGTGGAGCCCCAGGGCGATTTGTTCCTCCCACCCCGTGGTCCTCTGCGGTTCTGCGGCCTCCACTCCCAGTGTCTGTAGCCGGCTGGATCGAGCTAGGAAGCGCGTGCATCTTCCAAGGTGGGAACCTGCCTCTTCTCCTCCTTTTTTTTTCCTTTACCATGACGCCTGTTGCTCATAGGTACAAATCAAACGAAGAGTATGTATATGTGCGAGGCCGCGGCCGAGGGAAATATGTTTGTGAGGAGTGTGGAATTCGCTGCAAGAAGCCCAGCATGCTGAAGAAACACATCCGCACCCACACTGACGTCCGACCCTATGTGTGCAAGCACTGTCACTTTGCTTTTAAAACCAAAGGTAAGAGACAGTCAGCTGGGGCACTGCCCATGCCCGCTGCAGGGAGCTCCCCTCTGGGGGTCCCAGCACAGAGCTCAGGGGCCCAGACCTCTTTGCCTGGAGCCTGCAGCACCCCCACTTTCTGGGTTCCAGCCCCACTTGGTGCCCAGTGGCAGAGCAGCTGGCTCCAGACTGGGCCGCGGCACCCACGGCTGCTCCCAGCCATCTTCCTGGATCCCACACACAGCCCCCTACCTGAGGCCACCCTGCCTGCCCTGCCGGTGGCACTCTTGCACAGTCCCTGGTTTCGCATCTTCTCTCATCACCCCTTCCTTTTGCATGCGTCCCTGGCCATGTATCCACTGATCTGACAACCCCAGCATCAACACTGGTCACTGCCACTCTTGCATTTGGAAATCCATTCCACTCCACCCCGAGCCACTTGCCACACGCACATGCCCACTTCTCATGCCAAAGTCCGCCCTGCCTCCACCCCTCTCCACGACCCTCAGCCCCCGCTCTACCCAGCTTCTCTGCCGCTCTCAGCACAGGGCCAGAGCGGCAGCCCTGTAACCCCTGTCCCCAGCCATGCCCCACATCAGGGTCAGGACAGGCTCTGCAGTCACCTGTGAAAGAAGGACCGGCTGTTGAGGGCATCCATCCCAGAGAGCTGTGACGGGTGAGGGCGGTGGCCTGGCCTGCTGCAGCCACCCAGGACCTGGTGTGGATGAACGAGCTGAGGCCGTGTGGTTCTTGGATCGCACTCTTCTCCTGCAGCAGGGAGGGTGCTCGCTGCAGACAGAGGTGCCTCGGAGGGAGGCCCAGGGCTCTCAGCACCTCTGGTGGCTTCAGCCTCTTGTACTTTGCAGATTCCTGGGTCAGGGTCTGGACAAAGGGTCCTGTCTTCTTCTTTGAACAAGTCAGGGGCCTCCACGCCAGCCCCACGGGAGCCGCATGGTTTTTCAGGGGACGAAACTCGTGGGCTGCCTTCGGCTTTGCCACTTGTTGACTTTTCTTCCCTTGGAAAGGCTGATCCCGAGAGAGAGCCTGGACAGCCGCTTTGGAGAGGGGCTGCAGGCTTCCTCGCCTCCTCCATGCTCTTGTTGCCTGGCCCCTTCCCTTCTCTCTGCATGAGGTCAGGGGCCAGTTTACCATGTCCCTGGCTCAGTGGCCTCCTCTCTGACCGAGTTCCCGTTCCTGGTCTCCTGACTGCGTGGACTGACCCCTGCCCTCTGTCCTCTAGCCGTCATCCTCTTTTGATGTAGATGGAGGTGCCTACTCTCCCACTTCCTGTCCCTGGTCCTCTTCTCTCTTAGTATCTCATAAACACTGTCCCAAAGGGCACCCAGAGAAAGCAGATGGGCCTGCAGCCCCCCTCCCTGCCCCATGGGCGCATCAAAGGCATCCTCCACCCCCAGAGCCCTGCCACGGCCCACTTCCTTTGGCCTGAGGCAGCCAGTTGGGATTTTATAGAAGAGAGAGATGGGAGTAATTGATTGACAGTTTAAATAACAGTCTTTGACTTCAAAAGTAGAAAACTTCTCCCTTGAAGGTGAAAAAAGTGATCCTGGAAAACAGAAGGATTGTTAATGCTAGAGCTGTAACTGCGCCCAGGACCCTGACCTGGTGGACACCGTCCCATCATCTTCCTCTCTGTCAGCAGGTAGTTCCCTCCCCTCTCTGGAGGGGTGGCAAGAAGCTGCAATCAAAGTGGGTCACAACTGCTTCCCCTACTCCCAGCGTATGTCCAGGGGACCACGCTGTCCTCAGCCTGAGGAGCCCTGAGAGCCTCCCAGCCCAGGGCCACGCAGAGCGCGCCCGTGCCCAGCACGCTGCCGTGGGAGCCATCACTCTGCACCGTGAGACTGGAAAACCCATCCCGGCTGAGTTCCCAGCCCAAGCGGTCTCCCCAGGGGACGCCACTCAATTCCCTTTGCCTTGCCCATTTTGCCAGGTCTGAGAAAGGACTGGGTCCCTAACAGGGACCCCACTTTCCAGGAGATGCCTCCAGCGAGGACATGCTGAGGCTGTCTGCAGTCCCTTCCCGGGTCTCTCTGAGGCAGCACAGAGCCCTGGAGGGGCCCGAGAGCATAATCTGAGCAGAGGGGCTGCAGACCCTCCGCATTTCCAGGCCTGTGGAGCGTCCCCTGAGGGAAGGCCGTGGGGTGTGCTCTCAACCAGAGACCGAGGTGTGCGCTGAGCTCCTCCTCGTGTGTGCATAGTGGCTTCCAGAAGACAAAAACCTTCCAGAGGCAAACCAGGGCGCAGATGGGAAATGGTGGAGTCTCAAACTCTGTGAGCAGCAGAGCAGGGACCGTGTTAGGGTGGCGGCACACGGAAGCAGAGAAAGCTCCCTCTTCGCGCTGTCTGCACGACGGGTGCAGGGATGAAGGACACGGAGCTCCTGTCTGTCCCTGCGGCCAGGTGTCTCCGCCAAGTGCCGGGCCCTGTCAGCCACAGCTCAGACAGACGGCCCCTCCTGCAGGGCCACCTGCCTTCCCATCAGGCCATCCTCGGTCCTGGGGCCTCCCAGCACCACCACCTGGCTGCGCCCGTGCCTGGGAGCCCTTCCTGTCTGTCTCTGTCTGCCGTCTGTGTCTCGTCTCTGTGTCAGACGTCGTGGCGGCAGCGAGGGCCTCTGGGAGCTAGCTGAGGAGCGTGCGGTGGGTGGGGCCGGGAGAGGCCTGTGGTGGCTCTGCGGAGTCCGGGGGTCCCGTTTCCTCTTCTCAGATGGTTCCCAGAAGCCAGTGGGGTGGCTGTGCTGTGTCCAGGCCCTTGCGCCGATCGCCTCAGGGACAGAGGTGGCAGCTGTGGACAGGCCTCATGTCCGTCAGGCCTGCAGGGGCGGGGGCAGGGCTGTGGGTCAAAGCCCAAGGAGGCAGACAGGGGCACTGGCCGCTCTCTTGGCGGAGGTTCCGCCTCCTCCAGACACCCGTCACTCCCACCCACCTGCCTCTCCCCCTTCATCGGGGTTGCCAAGCTCTGGTGGGGGCTGGGAGGACTGTGGGGAGCTGTGGACTCTGCCTGACAAGCCCAGGCTCTGCCCCTTGACAGGAAGTGGTGTCCGGGCACCCGTGTCCCTTGGCACACCTCCCGCCATTCACAGCGGAGGAGACAGGCCTGGAGAGGGGAAGTCACAGAGGGAGCCCGGACAACACTCAGGGCTGCTCATCCAGTGTCCACTCCTGTCACCCACAAAGTCACCTCCAACTCCCTGCCCCCTCGCTGCAGCCCCCACGGTGGGGACAGAGGAGAGGCAGGCCTTTGGGGCCCCCTGGTGCCTTCTCCTGAGAGCCCCTGAGGCCTAGACCGAGAGGTAAAACCATTTCACCACGAGCATCATCTTAGCACCTCTCTCCTCCATACCCAGCATGGTGTGTGGCAGAGCCCCCCCGCTTGATAGAGAGTGATTGTCATGGTGGGGGGCGGGGGGTTGCTCTCTGCCAGGCACACTCTGCTGCCATCCGCATCCACCACCTCATCAACTCCTCCCACATCCCCACAAGGTAGGTGTTACTTCACAGCCACAGAAACTGGGGCTCAGAAAGTGAGGGAACTTGCCCGAGACCCCATAGCTAGCCAGTGGCAGAGCCCAGTCAAACCCAAGGCCACCAAGCTCCAAACCATCTGGGTTCCATTCTGCCACCTGGTGGAGGGAGCAAGGACCCCAGAGTCCTGAGGCCTAGATCCAGACGAACTAGCCCTGTGACTATGGGCCAGTTGGTTCACTGCATTTGCTAATAGGAGCCCTGCCAGCACCCGAGATAGTTGGTGATCTTGTCTAATGGTGTCATCAGCACCTGGGCCCTCAGTGAGATCAGAGGCAGGGAAACCTCGTCTGGTGGGGGGTGAATTACATGGTCTGTGAGGACCCTTCCAGCACTTTGCTTCTGTGGTAAGAGGGGCATTTCCCACACATGGCTATTGGACACCCATTGTGTGCCCAGCACCTGACTTGGCTGAATATAGACCTAAACCTTCCAGGCAGAACACATGTGACAAATGATGTAATAGCCAGAATGAGTAGTATTTATAGTCCTCTGTGTCCTGCGATAGTCAGGCGAGGGGGGCCTGGTCCCAGAACCTTAGGACCATTGGTATCTCTGACCCATGGAAGACCCCAGCAGCCTTTTCCCACCTCGACTGTCCTACTCATGCTTCGCCTGCTCACAGCAGTGAGGGTGGAGGTCCACGAGGTTGGATGGGGACCTTTGGGGACCCCTCAAGATGACTCTGGAAGTTATGGCTCTGCTCCCTCTAAGGTCAGGAGTAGAACACCCAGGTTTCTGTCCAGTTATAGGAGGAAAACCAAACCCGGGAAGTACAGAGTCATGGACTAGGACCACGGGGAGGAAAGAGGAGGGGAACCCCAGCTTAGGGCTCCCCATTAACCTCTTAGCAATACCCCAAAGTTCCCTAAAATTCCCAGAATGATTAAGAAGCCTTCTTTGGTTCATCCATAGGCTCTCTCCTTGTTCACTCATCCATCCATCCATCCATCCATCTCTCCCACCCTCTCATCTAATAGTCTTCCTGTGCATTTATCTCCCATTTAGCCTCTCATCCTTTCCTCACTTGCTCCTCCTGTTCTCTTGTTTGTTCTCCCTCCCACCCATCTTGCCATCCAAACTCCCATTCTTTTATCCTCCTGTCTGTCCTCCCATGCACTTACACGTGCCTGCGTCCATTCATGATCCACCCACCATTCTTGCCCCCATCCAGTCTGTGTCCTCCCATCCAGCCCTCATCCACCCATCTGCTTATTGACCCATTTCCATCCATCCTTCCATTTGTTTTCTTCATCTGTTCACCACGCCCATCTGTCCATTCATCTTCTCTTCTACTCATCCAGTGTCCCAGCCCTCTGTCTATCCACTTCCTGTTCTTCCATCTCTCCTTGTTTCCTCTACACACATATCCGTCCATCTGTCTGTCCATCCATCAGTCTCTCTGTTCGTCCATTCCAGGAGCCTCACCTCTTTCCATTTTTCTCTCCTCCTTCTGTCCATTCAAACTTACCAATAAATGAGATTATTAAGACGAAGCACCCGACTCAGGTAACTTATAATGTAACGTGAACGCCATATGGAAATAGAGTCCCCAGAGCAAGAGTGAGCACATCACAATTAGGGAGTGGCCCAAAGGAACATCCTGAGGCATCTGGCCTGTGTTCTCCTGGGGCAAACTGGATGCTCTGCCTCTCCTTTCCAGAACACTCCTGTCCACAGGGCTTTGTGGCCTGTGCCATGCTGTGTGCACGGGGGGAGCTGAAGCGTTGTTAGTGTTCCCCTGATTCCCCTGCCCGCCAGTCTGTGCGGCTGCACCTGCAACTTGGAGCAGAGTCAGCCTCCCCTCCAGGGGCGTCGTAGGCACGGAGCAGGGCAGAGCTTCACTAGGGCCTTCCCCGAACCACCCTGGTCCTGCGTCTGCACTGTACATTGGCCTGGGGAAACTGAGGCCAAGGAAGGGGACTTCTCTAAAGAAAGCAGGCTTGGGCCCCCAGCCTTGTGGCTCGCGGGTCCCCAGCAAGTAGATGTCCCTACTCTCTGACCCTTCTCCATTCCCAGTATTAACTTCGTCCTAGTTCCTCTTCCCAGACCCAATGATTCTGCCCTGTGGGCTGCCCTAGGAGTGTGCCCACCTGCCACAATGGGCAGTGGGAGCCTCTCATGGCATCCCAGCACTTGGGATGGCCCATAATCCCATCTGAAGAGCGTCATCAGCTCTGGGCCCAGCCTTAAATCAGAAGCAGGAAAAACTTATTGCCCTTGAGTTGTCTTTAAATTTCTTTTTTGTTTGTTTTTTAACCAGCATCTCACTTCTTCATTATATAATACCCTCTGTCCCCTCACAGCCCCCTGCCCACCCCACCCCAGCTCCTGTGTACCACTACCAACAGCAGCTGTGGCTGCACATCTTGGCCTGGGCACCAGGGCAGAGGGATGCCCTGGCCCCTGCCCAGCCCCTGCAGCTGGCAGGACCTCGACTGGTCTGAGAAACCATGGCCTGCCAGCTAGGTGCTGCCTCCGTGAGCCCCAGGCCCACCCTGGCCTCCTGCCCTGCAGCAGAGCCTGAGTCTGTTCTCGTCTCTTTCCAGGGAATCTGACTAAGCACATGAAGTCGAAGGCCCACAGCAAAAAGTGCCAAGAGACAGGGGTGCTGGAGGAGCTGGAAGCCGAAGAAGGTAACGCACTGTCAACCTCCTCCTTGTCCCCTCCCCTCCTCCCCGCTTGCCTGTCCTCCTCCATCTTACCCCACCTCCTTCCTTTCTGCCCTCCTCTCCTGGGTTCCCCTTGTCTCTCTCCCTCCCATGCCCTCCCCTCCAGTTCTCCCAGCTGCTGGGAGACAAAGGTTAAATTCACTCAATGACGACCCTGCCTTCCGCACGCTCACAGCACGTGCCGTGCAGCCGGAGCTATTGTGCATTACGGTCTAGCACGCAGGCAGAGCGCCTGGCATCCCATGGGTGCTCAATGAATGTTTAGTGAATAAATGAACCTATGAGTTCCTATAGTCCATGTTGATAGAGCACCCACTGTGTGTCAGGCATGTTCTAAACGTGTGCCATGAGCGAACCCTCATGATGACTCTGTGGGGTACATACCCTTGGAAGCTCCACACCCACACTCATGCCTACACTCTCGGGCATGGGCCTGACCCATGGGCCTTTTGGGGTTAGGAGGGTTTCAAGAAAGTGAAAACTAGACTTGACAGCTCCTTGTCACCTCCCAATCCCATCCCACCGCCACACCCGAGCCATGGTCGTCCATCCCAGGAGGCATATTAGACCCAGTTTCTGAGCAGACAGAGCAGGGGAGATGAGTCAAAGGCAGCGGGTCTGCCAGGGCATTGCCCAGCCTCAGCATCCAGGCAGGAGGCCAGAGGGGTCTTGGCAGTGGACAGGCAGTGGACGGGCAGTGGACCGGCAGTCCCTCCAGCAGGAGGAGGCCGGGGGCATTCCTTTAGCACCAGGCAAACCTTTGGCCACAGATTCCCTGAAATCACTATCAGGACTTAGAGAGTGACAACGAGGAGGGGGGGGGTGTCTGTCTGTTTTTGTTTGTCTGATTTAGGGATATATTTACAGTCTTACAAAAGAGTTAAATCATATTTCCTTTCAGGTGGAATAAATCACCTTTATAGAACAGAACACAATGCACTTGGCACTGTTGCCCCCAAACCTAGAATGTGGGTTTACCATGCTTGTCAAGAATGCACATGGGGCCACTTACAGATGTTGTGTCATGGAGTCCTCATGTCAGGTGGTAGAAACTTGTGCTGCCCCGTTTTAACAGAGGAAAGTAAAGCTCAGACAGGTAAAGGCAGGTGCCCAAGGTAACAGAAAAGCACTGGCCCCAGGCCACCCCACTGCCTGGTGGGCTGGACCACGGGAGCCTGAGCTCAACCCAGAGCCCTTCCTGCGTGGTCCCTTCCCTCTCCTAGCCTCATTTTCCCAGTGCAGCAAACGAGGATGATCATATCCACTTGTTGCGAGGATGAAATCCATGCATTCATTCCAGACGTAACTACAGAGCACCAGCTGTGTTCTGGCTGGGTGCTGGGTGCTGGGGACTCCGCTGTGAATATAACAGAGCTCCTGTCCTCAGGAAGCCTACGTTCTAGAGGGGAGCCAGGCAATGCACAAATGTGGGACAGAGCAGGGGCAACCAGTACGAAGCAGAAAATAAAGGCTGGGGCGTGTGTGCTCTGTTAGGCAGGGTGGTGTGAGCAGAGAAGCTGGGTGAAGCCAGGGCTGGGGAGCCGGGCAGGGGCTGGGAAGAGCGCTCCCGCACAGGCAGCGGCAGGTGCGGGGCAGGTGGGCAGAGCGCGGGGCGCGCAGGGGACGCAGCGCTCCTGGCCCGGCGCGCGTCGCTCGCGCTGCTGGGCGCAGGGAGGTGGTGAGGGCCGTCGGGTTCTGGCTGGTTCTGGAGGAAGAGCTCACAGGCTGTGGTGACGCGCTGTGGCGGGGACAGGGGAGGGATTGGGAGAAAAAGGAGCCGAGGATGACTCTGAGGTTACGGCCAAGAAGCGGGAAGGATGGGGCGGCCGCTCCCCGCGGTGAGGCGAACGCAGCGAGCAGCGGCAGGGTCGGGTCGCGAGCCCCGGCGGCCGCGTGGGAGGACAGCCTGAGTCACCGCCCCCCGCGCCCGCGCCGCAGCCCCGCCCCCGCGCCGCAGCCCCGCCCCTGGCGCTGACGAGGCCGGCGCCAGCGCCACCGTGTGGCCGGTCCCGGCGGCGCCCGCCTCGAGCTCCGCTCCGACTTGAGGGCCGGCCCCAGGCCCTTGCGTGGGCTGGCAGCGGGGCTGGACCTTGGCCTTGACCCCAGCAGGGACCGCAGCTCCAAAAGGCGAGTTGAGAGTAGGCTGACCAGCCAGGGCATCCCCTAAAGCCTGCAGGAAGCCAGTTGTGAAGAGCCCGGCAAACCCTGCTCTGGGCAGGGGACCCTTGGCTTCTGTCATTCATGCTCTGGGTACCCAGGCCTCAGTTTCCACATCAGTAAAGAGGACACATCAGTAAAGAGGAGATGCTTGTCTTGACTCTGCCTCACTGGTAGCACCACCCCTCTGACCTTCATCTGCCTGCCTGCTGGATGGGAGGGAGGGGACAGCTGGAGACGATAGTAGCTGAAGTCCACTGGGGACTTACCAGGTGCCAGACCCGCGCAGTCCTCACAACAACTGCATGAGGTGGCGTTTATTACTATTACCCCATGTCACAGATGAGGAAACTGAACGCAGAGAGAAAGTGAATTATCTAACCTCACACCGCAAGAAGGGTGGTGCCAGGATTCAAACCCAGACCATTTCCTGCTTCTCAAGGCATAAAATCATTTTTGAACTGTCAGCGTAATAATGCATGGGTTGCAAACTTTAGTTCTGACTCAGCTTGCTGGGTGACCTTGGGTAAGCACTTGCCCCTCTGTGCCTGGATTTCACCACATGGAAATGAGGGGTAGGGCCGGGTGAACTCCTGGGGCTAAACCAGGCCCCTGCCAAAGTCCTAGGTCAGGGAAGTAGATGCCCCCATCCCCATCCCACTCCCAACCCAACTCCCCACTCCCAACCCAATCCCCCACTCCCCTCTGGTCTGTCATCATTCTGCTCCCAGCTGCAGGAGACCCTGCCCTTAGCCTTGTGGCCTTCCCTTTGCCTGCCAGCCCAGCTCCACCCCACAGTGTTTGACCTGTGTTCTACTGAACGCCCACTGTTGTCCCTTTCAGGCATCTGACTGCTGCATGCTGAGTTATGCGGAAGATCTGATGCTGGGCTTTCTGGCCTGGGGCAGCTGGGCATGAGGGAGATCCAAGCCTGGCTGCACCAGTGGTCTGGGCCAGCTTCTGCGTCCAGCTCTCCTGGTCGCTAGTGGGTATGGTACTGGCATGTGTCAGTGACTCAGCCCACCTGTCACCAGCCTCACTCTGCAGGCCAGAAACATCGGTCACGACGGTCTAGTGATGGGTGTCAGTGAGTGGGCCGAATGTTAGCGAGCTCTCCCCAGTGTCGCGATTGCTGCGCATTTCAGAGAGGCCCAAACTACACTCCTGACATGTTAGAGGGGACTGGCTGGTTGGGGCTACCCCACAGAAGCCAGACCAGGAGGCTGGTATTTCAGAGCCCCACTGCCCTCAGCCAGGAGCAGCCTGGGCTTGAAAAGGGCAGCATGGCTGGGACGGGGCCGTGCTCTGTAGCCTGAGGCCAGCTGAGCCAAGTCACTCACAGAGGCCAGAGTCTGCCATTTGCCAGATGCATTGTGCCAGCCAGTGGCAGCCTGGTCACAGTGGCAGATGTGTCCTTAGACTGACCACAGACGGCTCTGTGCTGCTGGACCAGCCAGCATGAATGCTCTGTCCTAGAATACTAGGTTCCATCATTCCCATATTCTTAGTGGTATAATTATTTGAGCCCTTGCTGTGTGCTAGGCCTGCATTTACTCCTCCTAGCAAGCACTGTGAGGTGAGACTTGCGCACTCATTTGAGAAAGGAGACTGAGGCACAGCAAAGTGACATAACTTGCTCATGGCGAAGCCAGCACTGAGATACTAATGAAAAAAAAAGGCTGTCTTATTTGCTGTGGTTCAGTTCCAGCCCTGCTACTATTTTACTTGGGCAAGTTACTTAATCTCTTCACTAATCACTATTATTATTTACAAAGTGTCCCCATGTCTGTTGGGTCACTTGCTCTTCCCAACAGCCTTGTGCCATTGCCATGACTATTGTGCCCAGTTTGCAGCCAAGGAAACTGAGGCTTAGAGAGGGCAGCTGTGGGGCCAGAGTGGCCCTGGGGCCCGACCATGACCTTGGGTCTTCCGTGTTTGCCCCTCAGGAACCAGTGATGACCTGTTCCCAGACTCGGAAGGGCGAGAGGGCTCAGAGGCTGTGGAGGAGCACCAGTTTTCAGACCTGGAGGACTCAGACTCAGACTCGGACCTGGACGAAGACGAGGACGAGGACGAGGAGGAGAGCCAGGACGAGCTGTCCAGACCATCCTCGGAGGCACCCCCGCCCGGCCCGCCAGCCACGCTGCAGGCAGACTCCTCACCCCTCCAGGGCCCTCAGCCCCCAGATGCCACCTCTGGCAATGAGCCTACGTGCGGCAGCTCGGCCTCGGAAGCTGAGCACTTGACAGCCAGCGGTTGCTCCACGTCCAGCCAGAGCATCCTGTGCCTCCCCCGGCTGGGACTGGTCCCTTTGGGCCCTATGGAGAAGGAGACAGGCTCGGCCCTGAGCTCCAAGTCCATGTCGCCGAGAAGACCGTGGTCCCCAAGCAAAGAAGCAGGCAGCCGCCCGCCATTAGCCCGCAAACACTCACTAACCAAAAACGACTCGTCTCCCCAGCGATGTTCACCGGCCAGAGAACCACAGGCCTCAGCCCCGAGCCCACCTGGCCCCCAGATGGGCCCTAGAAAGGACACGGGCCCACTCCCTTGTGGGTCTCCAAGACTTGAGCTGTCTCCTCTCACCGCCCGCCCCCCTCGAACACATCTGCCCCCCAGACACTCGCCCACCAGGAGATGGTCTCCGGGTCAGGCCGAGTCACCACCACGGTCAGCGCTGCCAGGGAAGTGGACCTTGCCTGGGCCGGGCAGCCCCTCTGTGGGCGAGTGTGGCCCGGGCTTGGGGCTGGCCCCACGGGTTCTCTTCCCGCCCACGCCTCTACCTCACAAGCTTCTCGGCAGAAGCCCCGAGACCTGCGCCTCCACCTGGGTGAGTTCCTGGGCCACTTCTCCCCTGTTGGGGGAGGGGGGTTGCAAGTTCACACCTTCTAAAGTGTCACATCTGGAGCTAGACAGTTCCACCAGCTCAGTAATGCTAACAATTTAGCAAACATTTATTGGGCACCTGCTGTGCCAGGCACCATGCCCTACACCGACTGGTCTGTTAGACTTTATTTTAGGCTCAGAGGCAGCAGAGCATGGACTCTGGAGTTCCCGGGTTCTGGGTTCCACCACTTGCAAGTGTGTGGTCTTGGATGTGGGTGTGAATACCTGTACAATTCCTTGCCCGCCCACCCCATCCCCACCCACATGTCCATCAAGCAGATGGCAGAGCTTAACCAAAGTCATCACCATCACCAACATCACTGAACAACATCCTCAGAGACACCATCGCTGACACCACCCCTGTCACACCGTCAGCACGGTCCCCATCTCCCCATCACCTCTGGCATCATTGCACCCCGGCACACCATTGCTGCCACCCATCAGTGTGATCAGTGCCATCACCTCGCCAGCACCGTCACTGTCCCTGTCCCCGCGGCCACCATGCTGCCCCACTGACAGCACCATCATTGCCAGCTGACCTCTACCCTTCCAACACCTTTTCTGTCCCCACGTTGTCATGGCCCAACCCCATCACTCCTGGAGGATCACTGATCTAGGAATCTGTCCTCGAGTTTTAATTTTGGGGTCACAATAAAATTCCCCATGGTTGGAAAAGGTCGAGAGCCGTGGGTGGGAGCTCACATCCAAGAGTGAAGTTGGGTCAAGACCATTTTCAGAACAGGAGAGGTAGCAGAACCGAGGTAGAGGGCTATGTGCATGCGTGACGACAGGGCCCCACCTCGCCCGAGCACCTGCCTCCTCCAAGGACAGATGTGCCGGCCAGAGACCCGGGACCATGAGGCCTGAGCGTGCTCATGGCCACCTCAGGGCTGGAGAGGGCCCGCGCCAGAGAGGACCGCTGGCTCAGGGAGACGCTGTGGGCAGCGTGTCAGGAACTCTGGTTCTGCGTCCAGCTTGGCTGGGACTCAGGACTCACTCTGCCGTCTCGGGCAAGTCCCCCTCCCCACCTCCAGGCCCGGGTTCTCCACGTGCCCACCATGTAACCCTCACCTTATCCTGTCTTGTTTTCTGACCCCAGCAGAAGGCCGAGTCCCGAAGTCCCTCCTGCTCACCCGGCCCTGCTCATCCTCTCTCCTCCCGACCCTTCTCCGCCCCCCATGACTTCCACGGCCACACCCCGGCCCGGACAGAGGAGAACATCTTCAGCCACCTGCCTCTGCACTCCCAGCACTTGGCCCGTGCCCCGTGTCCCTTGATTCCCATCGGGGGGATCCAGATGGTGCAGGCCCGGCCGGGAGCCCACCCCACCCTGCTGCCAGGGCCAGCCGCCGCCTGGGTCAGTGGCTTCTCTGGGGGTGGCAGCGACCTGACAGGGGCCCGGGAGGCCCAGGAGCGAGGCCGCTGGAGTCCTACTGAGAGCTCATCAGCCTCTGTGTCACCTGTGGCTAAGGTCTCCAAGTTCACACTCTCCTCGGAGCTGGAAGGCAAGGACTACCCCAAGGAGAGGGAGAGGACGGGCGGAGGCCTGGGCAGACCTCCCGACTGGGAGCCCCATGGGGCCGAGGCACCCACAGAGCCCATGCCCGCGCACAGTCCCTGCACCCCGCCATCCCAGGGCCGCCGGGCAGCGCAGTCCTGGAGCCCCCGCTTGGAGTCCCCGCGCACTCTGGCCAACCCTGAGGCCTCTGCCACCCCGCCACTGGACCGCAGCAGCTCTGTGGGCTGCCTGGCGGAGGCCTCCGCTCACTTCCCAGCCCGGAGGAGGAACCTCTCTGGGGAACCCAGGACCAGGCAGGGCTCCCCCGAGCCCTCAGGAAGTGGGGAGCCCAGGGCACCTCCACACAAGCCTAAGGACAGGGCCTCCCCAAGCACTTAGCTGCTCTCCAACCGCTTCAGCATCTGGCTTCCGGTGTTCAGCAACAGACGGTTTCCAGCCAACTTCCTCGAATCATCTGCTCTCACGGGCCGCTTCCCATCTGTCCCTCTGTCCAAGCAGCTTCTGCCCAGCCCCCATCTGCTGTATCTTCCCACGTATGCAGTTACCTGTGCCTTTTTCTATACCTTTTGTTGCTTGAAAAGAAACAAATCACACACATACATAAAAAAAAAAAAAACACGAGGAGTTTGAGGCTGTGAAAAGTTCGTGCTTCTTGGGGAAAGGCTGTAGGTGGAGCCTCCTTACCCTGCAGGCGCAGCCACCTCACCCCCAAGGCTGGCAGAGGGAAAGGGGATGCACCGAGGGAGAGAAAAAAGGAAACTTTACAAACTGCATAATGAAACGTAAAAGCAAGCACTCCTATGTACAGATGTGTATGGTTTCTATTTATTGCCTCTTGTCCCGCCCGAGCAAGTGGCCGCTTTTTTCTGCCAGCAAAAAGGCCAGTGGCAGCCCCACCCAAGCAGGCCCCAGAAAATCATGTTTTCCTTTTTTCTTTTTTTATGCAAGACAAAGACAAAGAAAGAAAATGTTAGCTTTCCTAGGATTTCAACACAAAATTACAGGAGCAGGTAGAAGGTAGGAGCTGGTTGGTTCCCCCAGGGCTCCCAGGGACCCTGGCAGTCTGAGTCGTGGGCCCATCCTGGCATTTGACAGATGAACAAACCACCCCACCCAGCCACCCACCCCCTCTCCCAGTGCCCCCCTTGTACACCCCACTCCTACCCCCTGGGCTGGGGAACGTCTCCCCATTCCTGAGCACCCAGCCCAGGCCATAGGCTGCCTGCTGTATTCTAAAAACTACCCACAAGGCTGACTTAGCAGGACCCAAGCCCTAGGGACTATTCCTGAGACTCGGGGGTGGGTTTGTTCCACCTTGATCCCTGGAGTACCGGAGGCCCTATTTCCTTCATGGCTGGGCTTTTCCAATGCTTGGCACCGAAGGTTTACAGGGACCCATTTCGGGACCCTTTCGCAGCAGGACTGGTTTCCCCCATCCCTGCCCCACACTGTCCCTGCCTCCACCACCCCGAGGAAATACCGAAAACTGCGCCTGGTGGGAACTGCCGGGACCTGTTTGTTGCAGAAAAGAGAGAGAGAGAAGAGAATAGTGTTCGATTCTTTCCCCAGCCTCCTCCGATTCTCTCGACCTAGAGGACTTTTGAATTGTCCTAAGTGATCTGGATTCTTCTCCAGGGCAATCAGAACTGGCCAGTGCCTCTTCCTTATCCCATCTCTGCCTTCAAGAGGCTGCCCTGCACTTCCTGAGGGCAAAAACCTGTAAGAAAAATAAGATGATCAGAGATTTAAATCCCCAATTGAAATCTGGAACTTGAACTCTAACATGTTCACCATACCCTGAAAGAGGTAGTTTTTCCCCAATCTTCCACAAATGGTTTTCTTCACTTTCTACACAGGGGAGAGAGCGCAGGGACCAAGGCCTGGCACACGCAGCCTGGGTGCTGATGCCGCCCTGTGCAGAGCAGGGGCCTCTCGGGGCGGCCCACAGGCCTCAGCCAGGTTTCTATGAACCGAGTACTTGTACAAGGGCTCCTGAGCTGTTGAAGTTGTTTAAAAAGGACGCAGTAGGTGGGAGGGTCGAGACCCTTCTGCAAGCTCCCTGCGCCTGGCCATACTTCCCTCTTCCTCCAGTTCACGGCCTTTCCCTGCTTGGCCCCTGATGGGTGGACACACCCGCCACAGGTCCAGACTACAGCCAGACCACCTTGTTCATATCCTTTGCCTCACTTAGAGCTAAGACAAAAAATGCGATAACAGGGCAGGGCCTCCCTGGGGGTCCACTGTGCACCAGGGTCCTGGGGAGTCAGGGTTAGCTAGTAGCTCTTGGCTGCTTGACTCAGAGTCTGGGGCCCTCGTCCACCCTGGGAGAAGCCGGGAAGCCCATCCTGGACGATACTGTGCTGTTCTGGCGGGGCAGGAGCCCAGGCCCCAGAAGGCCAGGGCTTTCCTCGACCCTGCCCTCCAGCCCTCGCCCATGGGGCTGCCCACAGACTGGACACTTCAAGGGCTGAGGCCTGGGAGCTGGATAAAGGGCATTGCTTCAGCCCAGATTGGAAACCTTCCTGGGCAAGATCTTCCGGCCCCAGGCCTACAAGGCAGCAGACTGTGGGCTCTGCTAGACCAGCCCCTGACCTTGGGGGTGGCCATACCCCTCACCTCGCCCTGCACCCAAGCTCTCCTGGGCACCATCCCCTGCACTCAACAGCCCACCCACCTAAGGTTCCTCCCTGGGCAGCCTAGCGATGGACCGTGGCCACCAAGGGAGGGTCCCTGCAGTTGCAGGGCCATCAGGCTGTGGCAGAGGAGAAGTAACCAGGGCCAGCAGTCACTGGAGACTGATTTCTAAATGCCCAGTGGGGAGGTGCACAAATAGAATCTGGCCAAAGGGCTACTACCCCACCCAGGTGCCCAGAGGGATCGAATCGATGCCCCCAGCCTGGAGTATATGTCACTGAGCACAGCTCTAACCCCTCTTCCAGACTCTATTTCCACTCCCCTGAGCACAGACCCCATGACGCTCACTCCACTCATGTCCTCCCCTGGGCCTCCTGCCCCACTCTCAACTACTTCTGCAGTTCCAACTAGCCTATAACGCTGTTGTCCCTGTTAAAAGAAGCAGCAGAGAAAGCAGGGGCTGATTTGTTGTCACAGCCACCTGTCCCATGCTCTGTTGAAATGGCCTTTCCTTGGTACAGACTAGCTCTGGTCCTTGGGTGTTAGCAGTGGGAGAGGAACCAACCGGCCGAGGTTTCAGAGGCAAACCTTGCCTTCTGCTGGGATCCTAAGCCACCCGCCCCCCAGACCTGCCTCCCAGGATGTGCTTCACCCCTGGCAACGCAGGGCCATTCTGGGTACTAACCCACTCCCCGCCGAAGGCAGGCCAGCCCTGCCTGTGCCAGCCCCTCACTCGCATCTGGCCTCATCCCTGGGACCCTCCAGGAGCCTGACAGCAGCGTGCTGCCTGCTCTCACCCCCATAACCCCCACCTTCCAGACCCAGACGTCCCTCCCCTCCCTCTTTTGGGAAAAGTCTGAAAGATTAGCTTCCAGATTCCTCTAGCCCCTGCCCTCCGCACCCAGTCCTTCTGAAGATGAGCAAGCAATATATCTGAGCTGAATTTCTCTCTAGTCCTTTCTCCAGACAAACCCTTCTTAAAGCAAAAGTCCTGGCTGAGCAGCCCTCCTTGGGGACCGATCTGCCGTATTGACCAGGGGAAGAAAGTTCCTGAAGGCCTGTTCCACAAATTCTGCTTCTGTGTTGTGAATCCAGTCCGCTTTCCATTAGAAAACCGCTTCGGCACTTACGATCACTTTACTAAATCTAATGTTTAAAAAAAAAAAAAGAAAAGAAAAGAAACAGAAAAAAGAAACATGCAGGCAAATGTAAGATATATGCTCTCTGTAAGATAAATATTTGCCTTTTTTTTTCTAAAAGGTGTATGTATTCTGTACGTGAAATTGTCTGTAGAAAGTTTCTATGTTCTTAAATGGCAATACATTCCAAAAATTGTACTGTAGATATGTACAGTGATTGCACTGGGATGGGGTAGTTTTGCCTGTAATTTTATTTAAACTCCAGTTTCTACACTTGCATCTTGCAATGTCGGTATGGTATATATCAGTGCAAAAGAAAAAAACAAAACGAAACAAAAAATCCGTGCAGGTCTAAAGCACAGAGTCTGACGTACAAAAGGAAAAAAAATGCTCAGTATTGATGTGTGTGACCTTTGTTGTAAATTACATCTGTACTGTGAATGAGAAGTTTTTACAAGTATAATAATTGCCTTTATTACAGCTCTGGCTGAGTGTTCAGCCTGAGGATATTTTTTAAAAAAAATAGCACGTTGGAATAAATTTGAAAATCCCAACATAGCCCTGCTTGCCTGGCTCATGTTTTTTCTAGAGGGCTGCACAGTTTCAGAGTGGGAAGGACGTTTGGCATCTCAAGTGTTCATTTTACTACAGAGCAATCTGGCCCAGAGAGGGAGAGTGACTAGGCCATAATCACACAGCCCTGGGCTCTCTTGTGGCCCCTCACTTCCAGGCCTGGCAAGGAAGCATGAGATACGCTGCCGTGTGGTTGGGGGCCTGTATTAGTCGCCTGGGTCTGCTGTAACAAATTGCGACAAACTAGGTGGCTTTAAACAACGGAAATTCATTGTCTCACAGTTCTGGAAGCCTGAAGTCCGAAATCAAGGTGTTGGTAGAGTTGGTCCTTTCTGGAGGCTCTGAGGGAGAATCTGTTCCGTGCCTCTCTCCGAGCTTCTGGGGGCTGCAGGCCGTCCCTGGCCCTCCTTCGTTTATAGACTCATCACTCCAACCTCTGCCTCCATCTTCACGTCAGCACCTTCTCTGTGTGCCTTTTCTCTTCTCTTCTCTTGACACGTCATTTTATTTAGGGTCTACCCTAATCCAGGAGGATCTCATCTCGAGATCCTTAACTCAATTGCATTTTCAAAGACCCTTTTTCAAACAAGGTCACGCTCGCAGATTCCGGGGATTAGGACATGGACCCAACTTTGGGGGCCACCATTCATATGGCTACAAGATGAGTAGTGAGTTGGTCCTTGGGTGTTGGCAGTTGGGGAGGCACAGCCACTTACTGCCTGTGTGACCTTGGGCAAGCCACCTAACCTCTCTGTGCCTGTTTCCTAATCTGTAGAGCGGAGGGTTGTTGTGAGGATGGAATGAAATAGTACATACAGAGTGGCTAACAGAGCCTTGAACAGGGCAAGCCTTCAACAAACAGTTTCTGAGCAGGCTTCGCACAGGTGCTGGCATTACAAGGGTGAGAGAGGTGTGGGTCTCCACCATTCGTATTCAACACTGATTTGCTGAGTGCCAGTGAGAGGCAGTCATCAGATGTCACAGTGAGCAAGACAGACACAGCCCACCTTGGAAGAGCTCCTGTTCTGACAGGAGAGGCTATCCTTGATGACTTGGTCACAGTGGTCAGAATTGCGGTGGCAGAAGACGAGAAGGGCTTTAGTCCAGGGTGAGCCCGAGTCATCCGGGTTACCTTTCCTGGAACAACCTGCAGGGCCGGGAGGAGGAAGTCGGATGCCACAAAAGAGCAGACAGAGAGGTTGGTGGATGACTGGGAGGGGTGCCTGGGTGAACACTGCCTGGACGTCCAGCGCTAGGAGCCGAAGAGGGACTGTTGTTTCAGCAACAAGGGGATGGCTGCTGACCTTGGGGAATGCTGGCCTGGTGCAGTTCCTGGCGCACAGCAGCCGCTTCACAGATACTGCTGGGTGTGCAATAAACGGTGGGGGCAGATGGTGGTGGTTGAGGAATAAAAAGAAGATGGGGACATGGAGACGGCAGATGCCGACACCGTCTGGGGGCCTGTAGGGACCTGGAGAGAGGTAAGGGAGAGCCGGCGCCGTGGTGTCCAGGAAAAGAGTGCACGATGGGCTAGCGGGAAGGAGCCTGGCTTGACCGGGAGGAGATGCAGACCCCGCTCCCAGGCCTGAGGAGAGGGGAAGGGAAGAGGTGCAGATGAAGTCAGCGTGTCCGTCTAGTGACAGGAAGTTGGGGGCATTCCTGTGCATGGATTTTCTCTGTGAAATAGACTGAAGTCACCTGAGGAAATCGCATGGTGCAGAGAAGGAAGGGACTTGAGAAGGTGAGCATGACCTTTGGGGAGAGCAGGAGAAAGTCCACCAAGGAAACAAAGAAGACGTCTGTGTGGCCCTGCGGGTGGCTGCCGCCTGTATTTCCTACTGTGTGGCTTCTCCAGCAGTGCCCAGCTGTGGCCAGGGCATGGGAAGGTGACCCAGTACATTAGTCCAGGGTGCAGATTTTCCCAGGCCATGGGACAGAAGGACAGTGGGTCCTGGAGCTGAGAATACTGGCAAGTGAAGAGGTGAGGTCATGGGCACACAGGCATGGCCGATACAGAGAGAGGCCAGTGGTCAGGTGACCAGAGTATTTGGATGAAAACAGAGAGGAGAAGGTCACAAGTTGTCTTAACTCACTGTGCCAAAGTGAGACAGCTGCGGATGGAGACAATGTTGACCACAGGCGTGCGTGGCTGAGGCACAGTGAAAGAGAACACCACTGGAGACGAAGAGGACAGGGATCAAGTGTCCAGGGTGCTGAGCAGGTCATGCAGTGGCAGGCGAGGTCATCTCTGCTGACCATAGGGCTTGGATGGAGATCGGGGCTGTGAGCCAGGGCGGAGCGGCAGGATAGGTTCTGTTATGCCGCAGAGACAAGCAACCCAGACGCTTCGTAGCTGAACGCAATGGAAGCTTCTTTCTTTCCCTTGCTATGTGCTCAGCGTGAGTCAGCAGTGGCATTCTACTCATCCTAGACACTCAGAGACTGATAGATGCTCCATCCCTCTGCTCCCGTGACCTCAGAGACAGAGGAAAGGACCGTGCTTGGTGCCTCCCACTGACTATTAACTGCTTCTACCTGGAAACAACAGATATCTCTTCCATTCACATTTCTCTAGCCAAAGCAAGTCGCATGGCCAAGCCTAATGGCAGAGAATGGGAATAACTGGAAACACGCAAGGCTAGGACCTCTCAGATTGGACCACATGAGCAGATGTCAGCGATGGGATGGGGGTGGGACAGGGCCTGCCATTGTCGGCCTCAGAGGTGCTGGATTTCTACAGGGAGTGAGTGAAAAACATAATTGTCTAGAAGAGGCCCTGGAGAACCGAGGCAGCACCTAGCAGTGGAGTCATGGGGGGTGGGAGGAGGAGTAGACACAGCAGGCGCTCCCATGGCCGTGGGGACAGCCCACAGCTCAATGTGGACCAGTGGGGAAGTGGAGCCCCCGGCAGCCCCAGAAGAAGAATAGCACAGTCTGTGCCAGGCCCTGCATCCAGCATTTCACTGCCCGATTTTTGGTCCTCCCAACAAGCCAGGAGGAAAACAGTAGCATCAAAAGGTCCTCACCAGCCGAAGGTGCACAGCTAGTTGGTGGCAATATGAGGACCAGGACCATCGTCTGGTTCCAGTGCAGTCCTTCAGGAACCCAAGTTCCTCCCCTCTCTTCTCCACTCCCCACACCCTGGCTCCAGGGAGCCCTGGGGCAGACTGACCAGCTGCCACCACCCAGGGCCCAGCCCGGGCTTCTTTCCAGCAGCTGCCTGGCTTGTCACGGTGCCATCTGGTAGCCACGTTGGGTCCCTGTGCCTGATGTCCCAGGTGCCAGGACTGACCAGCAGACGGCAGGGCTTGGATTCCAGGACTTGAGAGCATGAAAAGCGCACGTGAATTCTTTGAAAGATCAGCCCCCACCCTCTACTGTCTGCCACTGGGCTCAAGGCCGACCAGTCATTCACACAACACTGGCCACCAGCCTCCCCTGGCTGTCTCTGCAGTTCACAAAGCACTTTCCCTTTTGGCATGAAGCAGGACGGGTGCACATTCCCACTTTACAGATGACGGTAGAGCCCAGGGTCACACCAGCACCAGTAACCCATTGGCCTAACCCAGAGCCTCAGAGGGCGTTGGCCATTGTCTGCTGCTACCAAGGCCTTAGCCAAGCTTTGTCTGGGTCCGGATCCAGGACTGGGCTGGGTCTGCAGGTCTTGGAGATCCTGCCCTCACCCCTAGGCCTGGACCCACTCTGGGATCAGAACCTGGAGACTCCCAGGGCCAGGGCACTGCAGGCAGACGGGCCAGCCCGAGGAGGGCATGAGTGGAGAGAAGCAGCAGGAGGGGGACCTGGGGTCAGGGAGGGTGCAGAGTGGGCTGCGCTGCATGGGGTTCACTATGGATGCTGCTCAGGAGACCCTGGGAGGGGGCACTTCTTGCCTCGTCATCTGTTCTGCAGTAGGCTGACTGGGCTCATGGAGGTGATGCTGCCTCCCCAAGGTCACAATGGTAAGTGGCAGGGCCAGGTTTTGAAGCCAAGTCCCCACATGTGGGAAACGGTTTGCTTCCTATGGAAAGAGAATCTGGGCGTCTTTGCTACTGAGCAGCCCTGGACCCTGGGGTGGAGTGGGGGACCCCAGCATACACATCCCCCAATTCCATCCAGTCCTCATCCACTTTAGGGACACCCAGCTGCCAACCGCCTCTTTTCAGGTGAGAAGCTGATGTCCAGAGCCGGGAAGAGCTTGGCCCCAGGCCAGGGCCAGGATTCCCAAACCCTAAGCAGAGCCACCTGCACCACCCCGCCCACCCCACCTCTTCCCCAGGCCTGAGTTCGACTGCCCGTCTTCCTTGCCCAGCTCTGCCTTTTTAGGAAAGGAAAAGAGCAGCCCTGGTGGCAGGCAGGCGGGCGGGCGGGCATGCTAATCCACCAGCTCCCGACGTCTCTGGTTACCCGTGGTTTGGGGCCCGGGCAGTCCCAGTGGGGAGTGCCAGGCCAGCCAATCGGTGCCACTGGAGAGCTACCCTGCCAGAGCCATACAAGGCCTTGCCACAGCCCAGTCCCGAGCCAGCGTAGAGCAGCCCCAGCACCGGCACCCGCCCCGCCCCTGAGCCTGCCAGCCCAGCACGTCCTCGGACTCTGCCTAATCCACCCTGGGAGCAGGCAGGGCTGCGGTGCACGTGCAGCAGGCCCAGGGCTCTCCAAGGTCAGGCAAGTGGCACCAGCAGAGCAGAGTCCAGAGTCAGGCAGGGGCTACCCAGCCATGGGGATCCCAGCTGGGGTCAGGGGTGATGGGGCCCAGGCCTCGTCCAGGCTGCATCATCTCTTGACAAGATTGTTCTCTTTCCATCAAACCTTTGGCATGAGGGGCCACCTGTTTTGCTCTCTCCATCTCTGGGAAGGGTCTCAGCAGAGGTAGTATCTCTGGGGTCTTCCCCACACCTTCTGGAGTCTTCCCAGGGTGCAAGCCTCAACCCATTTAATTCAGCCTGGGTCTAAGGCCGCATGCACCTCTCAGAATTAGGGGTGTCCTTTAGTGTGTGCATGTTGAGAAAGCCATATGTATATGTCCCTTTGTGGACCTGCAAGTGGGGACAGGCAGCCCCTACCCAGCAAAGCCCATCCCATCTGTCAGCTTATAATGCCTCTAACTTAATGCTCACAAGACTCCTGGGAGGTAGGACGCATTGGCCCCTTTTAATAAGCAGGGGAACCAAGTCACAGAGGTTATTTGTCCAAGGTTAGGGTATCAGGATTCAACTCCAGAGCAGTCTGACTCTAGAGCCTGTAGTCTAGACCTCTGCACCATGCAGACCTCCTCCCCTGTGAGTTAAGATCCTGGAGGGAAAGGGGGCTGATATTGAGACCCAAGCGTGAATGCAGGGGTGAAAGGCATTGTCTGACACAAGAGGGCCTTGGTTTCTGAATGGGAAGGTCTTTCCCAGGCCCCCAGTGCACCAGCATTGCCCAGGTCACGGCCTCGACTGCCCAAGTGAGCGACGACCCAGTTTGGAGCTTCCCTGGCCACCACTGACAATCAGATTTGTCACAGAAGCCACTGGGTTCAAGCATGCTTGTGCGTCCTATGTGGGCCAAGCTGAGCTTGGAGCCAAGACTGAGGTGCTCTCCAGGGCCACCCGACAGGTGAGGGAAACGTGCCTGCAAGAGGGGGGAGGTGGCGGGCCTGGCTGGAGTTGGGCTCCGTTTGCTCACCCAAGAAAGGAGGAGATAAATATAGACACACGATTACTCAGACACCGCCTGGGAAAACCGGCTCCTGAGCCTCAACTTCAGGCCTGGCCCAGTCTCACCTTCACCCGCCTCCTCCCAGGACTCTCCACCCGGAAATTTCAGAACAGCCCTTCCTGCCTGCTGTCTCTGGGAACGGGGCAGAAACTGCGGTCCGGGAAGAGCAGGAACTTGCCTCAAGTCCCAGAGCAAGTCAGGAGCAGGCGAAGTCAGGGCTGGACTGGACACTGGGGGTCACCTTTGCAGGCCCAGGTGCTGCCCCAGTGCAGACTCAGTTTCCCCAACTGTGAGCTGCCCAGCTTCCTTGGGCCCACGTGTAGGATGGAGTTGGAGACCACCTAGCAGAAAGAGGGTGAGGCTGGGATCTCATGCACAAGAAGATGCTAGCCAGAGTGGCATGTATACAGGCATGCCCTCGGACCCTGGAGCCAATGGCTGCAATCTCAACTGTGCCATGTTTCAGCTGCGGGACTTCAGGCAAGTTACTTAACTTATCTGTGCCTCAGTTGCCTCATCTCTTCCATGAGAATGACAGTAGTCTGTTAATTATAATATTACATATATTATTCATAATACAAATGTTATACATAGTATAATAATAATTAATAGTAATACACTGGCCTCCTAGGGTATTAAAGAGAGTCAGATGAAAGAACTTGTGCCAGGGTCTGGCACAGCTCTATGCGTATCTACTAGTACCCAGCTAAGGCAGATGCGGTCCAGGGTGCAAGAGGCCCAAGCGGGCCACTCGAAGCTCACACCTTCGGGGGAACTGCCTGGCCCTGGGCTGCACAGGTCTCTGCTGTTCCATGGCCCTTGCAGCAGCCCCCTGCCTCTCTGCCCTGACAGCTTCTAGAGTCGGGCAGACAGAGATTCCAGCACTGGCTCCACTACTTGCAGGCTGTGTGGTCTCGGGCAAGTGACCGGCCCTCTCTAAGCCTCAAATGGGGAGAACGTTTCTTCCAGCTTTCTCCCTCCAGGAATTGATTGGTACAAGTGTAGGAAGCATCCAGCTTAGTTGGGCAGGTGGGCTCTCCACGTTCGATCTCCTCCTGACCCCCTTCCCGCACTTCCTTCGGCTTCCTCCAGTGACTCAACATGAGAGGGGCCAGGCTGGGCACGTGATCCTCACACAGGCGAGGGCCCTCACGTATAGGAAACATGCATGCCCCCGACATCATACACGAGTGCAGATCCCAAAGGCCTGTGGGGTCCCTAGGGACCAGTGGGGTCCCTCCGGCACAGCAGCCCCTGCACTGCACTCACGCCATGTCCACACTGGTGGCCATGCCCCATGCGCATACCTGCTGGCACACATACACACATCCATGTACACACAGACACAGAGAGGCACGGCCATACAAGGGCATGGGGAGGCAGGCGCCCGCAGGTGTGTCTCTGTATATCCTTGCCAGCACGCACACTTCCACTCTCGGGGGTGTCCTCGCCAGGCCCAGCCCCAAGGTGGCCGTCTTCATAGCACAGGAATGCAGACAGCTGGGGATGCTCTGCCAGAGGACGTGAGGGAGAGGCCAAGAGGAAACCACATGGGCAAGAACCCAAGCAGGCATGCCAGGCCAAGGCGGGGCCCTTGAGTGCCAGGAATTGTGCTGTGCAGAGACAGGGGCACGTGCAGACACTTGCTCCGGTCTCTCCTGTCACCCCGTGTCCTCAGAGCTCCTGGGACTTGGAGGTCAAAGGGGCTCAGAGACCACCGGCTTCCACCCAAGGCAGAGTGCAGGTTCTGCCTGCCTGGCGGTGCCGAGTGGCAGGGCTCTGCCTCTCTCTGGGCTGCGGTTGCCTGGTGGGAGCTGTGAAGGACCACACTGCATCATCTTCCTCACTGGGGAGCCGGAAGAATCTATGACCACAAAGCTCTGCAGGAGAAGGATTGTTGTCATTGACTGCAGTCAAGGAAGATGATGATGACGACATGGAAGTCACTATAACTCCTTGGGTGTGGGCTCAGGAGGGCTCATGCCAACCCAGCAGCCACTTGTGCTCGGACGTTTGCATCCACTAACTCCCTGGATGCTCACAAAAGGGGCCCTGCTCCCCACTTATGGGCACAGAATCCAGGGTGCAGAGAAGTGGAATCCCACAGTTGGCAGACCCCAGAGGCCAGCATCTGGCCACCATGCTGCGTGGTCTCTGCCTCTGTGCACATTTCACAGCCTGGTAGAGAGGTCTGCAAGGGAGGCCTAAGCACTGCTGGCAGAATGAAAGGCACTGTCCCAAACGCAGAGACCTTTGGCCCCAGGCAGGAAAGAGGCCTCTCCGGGCCTCTGCAGCATCAACCTGCCCAAGGCGCAGCCCCACTACCCTTGGTAAGACACACACAGAGAGGGCTCAGGAAGAGCCAATGGGGGCCTTTGGCCTCTTCTGCCAGTGCCATCACCGGCAATTGAGGTGGGTCCAACCAGCCAAGGCTGGTTAGGGTACCAAGAGAGAACAGGCACTAAGGTCAGAACAAGGCCACTGCAAGATCAGCCCTGGGGTAAGGAGAGGTCATCCCCATGTCCTCCATACAGAACATATGGCCTAAGAGGGACAGAAACCAAAGAGGTCCAGAGTACACTGAGCCAGGGGCAGGACTGGCAAGAACCCCGATGAGGACCTGCTCAATTGCAGAGTCCCTGAGGCCAGGGCTGACCTCCTGCAGGTGACCTCTTGCAAAAGGCTCTGTTTGCTGGGTGGGGCTATGGGGCGCTATGACCTAGTGTTAGGACCTTGTGGATGAGGGAAAGGGACAGAAGAGAGCATGCATAACAAATCCCATCCGGAGGAACCTCCCGGCAGCCCAGCTAGCCACCCTGCCTGCCCCCTGCAGGTCCTATGCACAGACTTGGCCATTTAGTTCCTGCCCCTGCCCCTGCTCCTGGGGTGGGGAAGCTAAAATGGAGTTCCCCACGTGAAGACAGAGCAGTCATGGGAGGACCCAAGAGGCAAGTGACATGCACAAGGCCACACAGGGCAGGGGAGAATCTGACTCCAGCAGCCTCTGCTCCTCCTCAGAACAGCCCCAAGTGGAGCCTCAAGACTCTGTTCTCTAGGGCTGCCCAGGTTGGCAGAGTCCAGCAGTGTGGGGAGCCCCGGGCATGCCAGCCCAGGACAAGGTCCACACCCCTCGGGCAGAAGTGGGGACCCAGCCAAGCTGCCTGGGGTCCACACCAGCTCTGCCGGTTCTAGTGTGGTCCGGGACAGGTGACTTCACCCCTCTGAGCCTCAGTTTCCACAGTAGCGGTGCCCGCCATTCAGGGCTGCTCTGGTCATTAGATGTCAATGCATTTAGAAAGCCCCAGACACAGCTTGGCATACAAAAGGCGCTCCATGTGGCTGTCTGTAGTTTGCAAAGACTTTTCAAGGCCTCTATACTCCTTCCCAAAGCACTTCTAGGCTTGAGACCTCGTTACCCAGCACAGGACTCTGGGGAACAGCAAGACAGCCAGTGACACCCCATCTGCCAGATGGACAGGCCCAAGCCCAGAGAAGGGGAGTGACTTGGGGAAAACACACAGCCAGCTGGAGGCAGGGCTTGGAGGAGGACTCACCCCCTGTTTGCCTCTCCCACACCAGCCTTGGGGTGCAGAGAGAGCCATGGGCCCCACACGGCCTCCCCAGGTTAGCCTGAGGGCCTTGCTGTGGTCATTCCAGGTCCCAGTGCCTGGGACTGGCTCCTTCCTGGGCAACCTGTCCCCCAGGTGTCATTTCTCTGTGACCCACGCAGGGGCTTGGGCTGCCAGAACCATTCAGAGCCAGACGCGGGGAGGCCCGGGGAGGGAGCCCGGCCTCAGAGGCGGAGCCGCGGCGGGGCAGCCCTGCAGTGGGGCGCACGTGGCCGTGTTTCCCGCGGTGATGTCAGGCCCCGCCGCGCCCCGGTCCCAGCACGTTCGTCTGTCCGCGGAGCGAGGAACAAAGCGTCCTGCGCATTCCTGGGCGCTGACTCACAGCCGGCACGTAGCGCGCTGCCACCGCCACCGCCGCCGCCGCCGCCGCCGCCGCTTTGCCCAAAATTGGTCGGGAGGCGAGGGCGGGCCAGCGCTGCAGCCCGGGTCCGCCGCCCGCTCGCCGCTCCACGCGCGCCCGCGGCCTCTGCGCTCGGCCGGGCCTGAGGATCTCCCAGAACAGGCATGAGAGGGAGAGAGGGAGGGACGGGGAGTGGGCCCACGCTCCGCGAGGGTCGGGGAAGGCCGGGCCGGGGGCGAAGCCATGCCGGGAGGCCCCGCTCCTCTTTCAGCCTCAGTTTCTCCATCTGCCAAGTGGAGATGTGCCCGGCACGGTTGTAAGCACTTGCTATGACTTATCTCACCTAATTCTCACACCTACCCTATGAGGAAGGTACTATCATTGTCACTATTTTACAGATGGGGAAACGGACACGGACAGCAGCGGAGCTGGGGTTTGAACCCGAGTTGTAAGGTTCTAGAAGATGCATGTATCCCTTAAAGCGTGCAGGGCACCGTGCGACGCGCGGTGGGTGCCTGCCACACTCGCTGCCCCTTGGTGGTTGAGACCCCACCCCTCAGTGGAATGGCAGGATGCACTTGTCCCTCGCTGGCCCCCATTCCCCAAGCCTCCATTCCCCTACCCATAAAGTGGCTGCGGGCAGAAGGGGGCCCTCCAGGGGTTGTTGGGGAAATTACAAGTGAGGGTCTAAGTATTACTGTCGGATGGAAGAGGGCAAAGAGGATTCACTGCAACAAACCTTGGTCCCCAGCACCGCCTGGTTATCCAGGGCAGCACCGGAGTACAGAGAGGGACAGGCTAGGCCAGCCAAGCTGGGATGGGCCTCCTGGGAGCAGCCAGGGGACGGAGGAGCCCCCAGCTGCCTGTGCCCATGAGGTCTGCACTTGTCAGAGTGGAAGATGAGGCAGTGGGAGGGCCCCTGCCTAGGATGCCTCTGCCAGCCCGGCCCCTCTTCCCTTGCAGCCTGGTTACAGAGAACAAGCAGCTCTTTGGATAAAAATCCTTTATTAAAAGGATTTGTTCTGTAAAATTTGGATTCCGTCAAAAGGCTGCACTCAAGGATCCAGAAGCCCACATGTGGCACCAAGGCCACAGGTTCCCCATCTAATTGAGAGTCCAGGGAAAGCCCTGGAAGGACCCGCCTATCCCTACCACCGAGCCAGGACTGGTTTGGGACTACCTGGCCTGGGCCTCCATGCCACAGATGCAAGGCCCCCAGCCCTACACTTTCCTTCTGACTCCACTTTAACCTCAGGAAAAGGTCAGCTTCTCAGCTTGATAGTCAAGACCCTGTGGTGTGGCCTCCAGCCTCCTCCTCCCTGCCGAATCCCTCAAGCTGTTCACACCAGTCCTAGGGCACTCCGTGCTCCGTCAGGGCCTCGAGTTTTACCTATGTCTTTCCTCTGCCAGGAATGCTGTTATCTTCATGGCCTCCCTCAGTCTCTTCTGTTGGAAAGCCCTCTTGAGCCTCCAGGCAGAGGCGTCACTCCTTCCTTGGGTCCTACAGCTCCGTATCTGTCCATCCCTTTTAGCCAACAAAGAGCCAGGCACAGAACACACACTGGTCCTTAGGCTCAGACCCTTCATCCCCAGCTATCCACACACCCAGCTCCCTGTCCTGGGCAAATGCTGATGCCTCTGGAGTCCCTTTCTCCAAATCCCATGTGGGCCAGCGATCCACAGCCCCAACCCCAGGTCTGACACAGGGTGGGCTCAGCATGGGCTCATGTGCTGCATGATAGCAAAGAACAGCCTTGGGGCCTGAAGACCCTTCCCTTCCCTTCCTGGCTGTGTGACCTTAGGCAGCTTATGCAGGCTCTCTGAACCCACTTCCCAGGGCTGTTTGGAGGATTAAATGAATGAAGGCAGGGAGAGTATTTAGCACGTGAGCAAAGCTCCCCACACAGCAGTCATCATCACCAAGTCATTATTACAGACCTCTCTTGTGCCTGAGGCCTGGGTTCCAAGGCCGAGTGGCCAGCAGGCAGGCAGGCAGGCGATGAACTCAGAAGCAGCCACAGTCCCTGGCTGACTCAGGCTGAGGAGCTACCAGGAAAAGTGGTTGCTTCATGGTCAGCCGGAGCCAGCCAGGCTCTGGCCTTCCCCTCCCTGCCCCCAGCTTTCACCCAAATCTGAGGCCAGGAGGCCCTCCAGGCCCATTCAGGGCCTCTTATCTGGGGAGATAAAGGCCTAACGGCTCCCCCTTCCCCTTAGATGGTAGATCCACTCGGCTGCTGCGTGACCTTGGCAACCACTCTGCACCAGCCTTGGGGAGTGCTGGATGGGGGCAGGCAGGGGCCTCACAAGGCTCCCAGGCGTGCTGAGGGCTCACCCACGGCATCTGGGCCCCGCAGGAATGGGTCCTGCTCTCTTCCTCCCCAGTGTCTGCCCACAGTGGTGGTGGAAATTACAGGAACCTTGTGACATCATCCTCCATCTCCTCCTGAGATCTGGGGTTATTATCTTTATCCGATACATTGGGAAACTGAGGTCCAGAGATCAGAAAGAAGGCTCTCACTCGAGGCCACGCAGGCAGTAGCCAGGATAGGGCAGCCAAGGCCAGTCTGCTACAGCCTCCATTTTCTGGTGGGCTCCCAGCACGTGAGGGCTGTCCCCCTCCTCCACCCACCTCTCCCAAGCACCAGCTGCATGCCTGGGCTTGGACAAGAATCATGAGCTTATGAGACCCTCACATGAGTCCACAGGACAGAGGAGGAAGTCAAGGCTCAGAGAGCTGAAAGTGCTTGCCCCAGTTCACACATCAGAAGGGCTAGAGTGAGATTCCAGCCCCATATCCCTGCTCTGTCTCCTGTACCAACTGCCTCCCCAGTCTGGCAGGGCTTTGATGTTCCAGCAACACAAGGCCTCAGGGAGCCTGAAGGGAGACCCTCTGGTCTCACAGACACCCCCTGGCTATGGGCATCCAAGGAGGGGGTGTGCCTCTCCTGCCAGCCAGCGCCCAAGGCCTGTCTGGGTCCACGGCTCCTTGCCAGGCCCAGATGAAAGCGTGAGATCATCGGGCCATCCCAGCTCCCTGTCTGATCTCACTGCTGTGACTCAAGCCTGCCCTACACAAACCTCCTCCAGGAGGACCCCGGCATTGGCCTGGCCTGTGCTGTCCCCACTGCCTGCCCGTCCCCAGGGGCCTCCCACTGAGTCACTGCTCACTTCACCACCCAGCACACAATGCAAAGCCTGCCTCTTTCCCCAAGCTCCCTGAGTTTCCTCTGCTAAAGGACCCGGAGCCAGGCTGAGAGATGGGGAGACTTCTCCTACTGAGGTCAGTCCCAGGACCTGCTTCTGGGGACTCTTCAGCTCTGACAAGAAGACCCAGATTGAGACTGAGGCCTCAGGCCAAGAGCCCAGACTGACCTGGGTTTAAATCTCAGCTCCTCCCTTGCTAGATGGGTGACCTTGAACAAGGCACCTCAGTTTGTCCATCTGAAAACTAAGGGTAATGATAATAACCTGCCTTCCATGAAGATTCTCTGTGGGACCATATATGCCAGCTTAGTGATGAAGAACGCAGGCCGGGAAGCAGGCAGACCTAGATTCAAGTGGCTGTGTGATCTTGGGCAAGCCACTTCACCTTCCCAAGCCTCAAGCTCCTCATCTGTAAAATGGGAGTAATAGTGAGGGCCTTCCCGCAGGGATGGTCACATGGGATAATATATGAAACGGTCTGTGCAGTGTCTGGTCTCAGTAAACAGCAGCTATGACTAATTCTTCAAGTCCTGGGCACATGGGAGGCCAGGATGTTTTCGGTGAGTCACGGGGCTGGAGAGGACATAGCTGACTCTTCCTCGAGGATGGCAGAGGGAAGGGCTCCAGGGTGCCCAAGCTCTGGGGCACCCTCTGCAGGCTGAGCGCTCGACCTCACCAGGCAGGTGCAGAAGGCTCTCCGAAGGGGTCTTTCTGGGCTGCGGCTGACCTCACGCTTGTGCTTGTGTCTCCAAGGCACAGACAGAGCCACCTCACTTCATGGGGAACAAAGCCGATGCTCAGATGACAAAGGGGCTTGCCTGTGGCCATCCAGCTGGACTTCATGTCTAGCTCTTCCCAGCCCAGGAGCCACCTCCTGGACACAGGACGCCCTCACTCCCATCTCGGGAGGGCCCTGTGGGAGTCCTAGCACTCATCTGTCCACTGAAGATTTTGGAAGCACTGCCAGAAACCCAGTTCCCCAAACTCATCTGGCAACAGCATGCCACCTGCCACCAGCGTTTCCCTGGAACACAGCACAGGAAATGCTGCAGCCTGCTGCCACCAGCGTGAAGGCGTCTTGCCCCTGTGGGCCTGGGCTGGGGGCAGTTGAGGAAGAGTGGAACCCGGAAGGCAAACTTTCCTGACCTCCCCATTTCAAATTCAATGCATATTTATTGAGTATGTGATCTGGGAGGGGGGAGAGGGGTTGAGGGAGGTCACACCCGTGAGGAAGGGCGGGGAGCTGGAGGGCACGGACCTTGGGGTGAGACAGACTTGGGCATGAACCCCAACCATTGCAGGTCCAGCTACCCAACCTCTCGGAGTCTGAAGTCCCACCTGAAGTGGACGTGTGGACACACCTCGAAGGGGTATGGCTCTAAGGATTCAGTGAGAACAACAATAAGATCCGGTGTAATCCATAATAGTAATGGCTGCCACCGCCAAGTGTCTTTCTTGTTTTTTCTCACCACGACCATGTAAGCACGATGATAGGCATGTGGCAGATGAGGATACCAGGACTCAAAGAAAGAGAGGAAAAGGCCCGTGGAACGAGAGGTGAGCCTTGGACCTAATGCAGCCCGACAGCAGAATTAGAGCCCTCAGCCACCGGCCTGCCCTCAAGAAGAGGCAAGATTCAGCCAAGCCAGAGGTGGCTGTAAATGACAGGGTTGTAGGTGTTTAGAGGAGGGTTAGATCGTGCATCTTGGACCGGCTGGAGATGCCTCCTGGGGAAGATAAGGTCATTGGCGGGCTGTGAAGAATGGGCACAATGAACCAAGGCAGAACGGAAAGAGGGTGGGAGGCCCCAGTTTGCACAGAGGCACGGAGGTGAGAAAGCCTGCCCGGGACCCAGGGGGCGGCTGGCCCTGTGGTCTGGTGGGCTAAAGCCTTGGACGGCCAGATCAGCTTTGGTGGGATGAGGCAGAAAAGAGAGCTCAGCGTCAGACCCCAAGCAGGCCCGACGCCAGGGAGGGCCCTGGGGCTTGGTGAGGCTCTGCACCCTGAGGCCTGGCTGCGTCCCAACCATGGACTTGCAGCTGAAGCCTGGTTTGCGTAGGAAGGCAGCTTTGCCCAGAAGCCTCCAGATGTCAGCGCGCTTCTCGTCCGGGGTGGCGCGGTTTGTGTGCCAAAGCAAATGGGGTGCGTGGAGCAAGCCAGGGTGGGTGCTTGCCTTAGAGGGACCAAGTGACCCAGAGGAGTAGAAGGGCCACTCAAGGGGATCTGCCCTATGGCATGAAGATGGCACAATTCTCGTAACACCCTACATACACACACACACACACACACACACACACACACACGCACACTCTCACGACACCATCCTTTCCAGGCCGTAAGGCCCACCATACTCTGCAGGCCAAAGTGAGCAAGAGAGGACGGAGGCTGCCCAGTGGCCTTTCTGTGTGAGGCATCAGGCCACATCTCATGTTGGTGACACTACAAAGCCTCCTAGAAATTGTGAAGTGGAATTTTTTCTTCCTAGATGCCTTCGACAAATGTGGCCTCTGACACTAAGGAAGGTTAACACATGGTGTGCCCTTGGTCACACGCTGCTGAGCAGCAGAACCAGACTCCAGACTGGCCAACCCCTGCCTGCATTACCTCCAGCCTGGCACAGTCCCGGGCACTTGTCCATGAAGGGGGGGGGGCGGTTCAAGCTTGAGTCACAGGGCTCTGAAGCCGGTACCTGGATCCGCCAAGCCTCAGAGGTTCCAGGGGTGGGCTGGCCCCTGACTCACCCCCACACCCTGAGCCCACCCCAGGCAGTGGCTTTAGCTCCTGACGGCCCTCCCGCCTGCCAGAGCCCAGCTGTGCCCCTCCTCGGCGGGGGAGGGGGGTGTCACTCACAGCTCAGGAGTCCCAGTAGCTGGGCGGGAAGTCAGGCAAGGAGGTATCCCAGGCACAGCTCTGCCCAGGAATGTCGGCCTGAAATCACAGCGGGAATCCCTGATGATCCAGGCACCAGGCACTTATTTTTAGCTGACATAGAATTCTAGAATGAAGTACTGTACTTCTGCATGGCCCAGCCCCCTGGTGGCTCACCCCTTCCCAGAGCGGAAAGGCGGCCTCCTGGTGAGGCCCTGGGCGTGCCTTGAAAAATATGAGTTCTGGGCAACAGTGTGGGTGCGACTCCAAAAAAATCCCAGCTGCATGTCTTGGCTGGCGGTGGTGGTGGTGGGATGGAGGAGAAGTGGGGGTTCCAGCCTCTCCAAGTACAGGGGCCTTGGCCTCAGAGAGGAAAGGATACAGACGTCCTGGGTTTCTAGGATCCAGGCCTGGCAGCGGGACCTCTGACGGGCTGCTTCTCCTCCCTAGACCCTCAGTTTCCTCATCTGAGAGAGGCCAAGGGCCCTTCCATCTGTCTGATTTTCTTCTGAAAGATTATCTCTAGTCTTCATCATTCAAGCATTTTGAAGGTGGTATCAGGCAGGAAAAGGGACCTAGAGCCCCCTCATTAGGAGGGGTGTCTGGTGCATTCCATTTCGCCCCAGTGTTTGGCACAGAGCATGTGCCCAGGCCTGTGCTAGGCCCTGGAGTGGGGATTCCAGAGAGGACCAGGTCTCAACGAGCTCATCATCTCAGCAGGGAAACATGTGACCCTAGGAAATAAACAGTGTACGTTTCCAGGACAAGTGTAACACGCTATTCAAAGCTTGAAGAGGTCCAATCTCTCCAATCTTGTTTGTCATGAAGGAGGAGAGGTGCATGGGAAGCTGGCTGAGTGGATGCGTGGATGCGAGGATGGATAAACGGTAAGATAATGCGTGGATGGATAGAGGGAAGGAAAGATAGGTGGGTAAATGGATGGATGGATGGATGGGGACATGGGAAGTTGGGCTGATGGGTGGAATGTACGGATGGGTGGGTAGGCGGGTAGACGGGAGGATCGTGGGATAGACATAGGCTGTTGGTCCCACAGCAGATGAGTATAAGGGAAAGTTCTGCCTCATGCTCATCGTGTGACCCTGAGTAAGGCACGTCCTCTGGGACTTCATCTGTAGTGAGAATCATGAAGCCAGCCTGCCTCCCGGGTCTGTTTTGGGGATCCAGTGAAACAAGGATGGACTGTCCGTGCTTTCCTGAGGGCTGTGGCCAGGCCTCGGCCACTGGCCTCTTAGGCGTGGGCTACGTGCTGTGCTTTTGCTGTGGGAGTGAGGCTCTCCTCAGACACAGGGGGGCGGCCTGCCTCTGCTCCTGGGCTCCCCACTTTCCAAGCCTGTCTAGGGCTCTCTGCCTAGAGAAGAGCTGCTGTGTGAGGGCTCCCCAAGGGCAGGGGAGCTGGAAAAGCACACTGGGGACCCACAGGGGGAGTCCCACAGGCCTGCTTTCTAACCATGGCTCTGCCACTTCCTAGCTGTCTGACATTGGGCAAGTCACCCTCTCTGAGCCTCAGTTTCCTCATTTATAAAGTAGGGACTAATTACAGTACCTGTCCTACAGATATGGTGTGACTGTTAATGAAGTTAATGTATGTAAAATGCTTAGCACAGGGCTTGGGATATATTAGGTGCTCAATAAACACTGTTTACCCTAAACTCCCAAAAGGCTAAGTGGGAAATCAGACCCTTAGCATTTTGGAGGTAACTCAAAAACTTGGAGCCCAGGATTTCCATCCTGGTTGCTGAGTCCCTGAGTTGGTTTTCTTATTTCGAATAGTCCAGCAGGATCACATGACCTCCTGACAAGGGTGCCTTGACTGAGCACTATCTGCTTTGGGCTGAAGTTCCAGCAGTTCCGTGGGCCTCGCTGACCCTGTTCTGATTACTCTTAGATTAATAACAAACAGAGCATGTGAATTATTCTTTTAAAAGTGCCGTTTATGTGGGAGATATAAATCTTTCCAAAGGGGCTGAGGTGGAGGGAGGAGGAGAACCAACAGGGGGGTGTCCTCCGAGGGAAGCCGTGGAAACCAGGGGAGCTGGTCCCACAGGCTGAGGCTGCCCTAGTGGAGACCCAGTGTGGGGACGATGGTGTGGGCGGTGGCAGGCCCTGCTGGCTCAGTGTGAGCTCTGGCTGATGGCAGGAGGCCCAGACCACCCACCAGAAAGAGGCCCTGAGGGTGAGTAGCCCCGGGCCCTAGTGGGGGCAGCCCGACCCACAGCCTTTGGGACAAATGGTGATGGGAATGTCTGAACCTCCTGAGTCCCCAAGCTCCAGCCCAGGCTGGCTCCAGGGCCAAACCCTCCCCAGCACCCAGTCCCTGCAGGCTCCCGACATCTCCCCCTGACCAGCCCCTCTTCCCAGCTACTCACTCTGCTAGGCCACCTGCACGCTATGTGCCAGCAACCAAGACATTGTGTCCCTTCCATCAAGGCTGCAGACAGAACTTCCTGAAACCTGGCGGGGCCAGTTGGCGATGGGGAAATGACAAGTTTTCCAGAGGTGAGCGGATGGACGGCCCCAAGCTGGGAACAAGAGTCTGCTGTGCCTCTGCTGGGCAAGTTCTAAACTCAGGTCAGCTTGACTCTGATTGCCACAGGCAGTCAGCGCTCAGAACACCTCTCCCTGAAGTCAGTGGGAAGGCAGGACACCGGAGGCCAGAGAAGGGCTGAGACTAGCCCAAGGCCACACAGCATGAACAGCAGAGCTGGGACAAAGCCTCCTGCTCTAAGGCCTCGACTGCAATACCAGGCATCTGCTCCAGCCCATCCC
>NW_012148052.1:1639811-1776845 GCF_000956105.1 Propithecus coquereli
CCTCAGTTTCCTCATCTGAGAGAGGCCAAGGGCCCTTCCATCTGTCTGATTTTCTTCTGAAAGATTATCTCTAGTCTTCATCATTCAAGCATTTTGAAGGTGGTATCAGGCAGGAAAAGGGACCTAGAGCCCCCTCATTAGGAGGGGTGTCTGGTGCATTCCATTTCGCCCCAGTGTTTGGCACAGAGCATGTGCCCAGGCCTGTGCTAGGCCCTGGAGTGGGGATTCCAGAGAGGACCAGGTCTCAACGAGCTCATCATCTCAGCAGGGAAACATGTGACCCTAGGAAATAAACAGTGTACGTTTCCAGGACAAGTGTAACACGCTGTTCAAAGCTTGAAGAGGTCCAATCTCTCCAATCTTGTTTGTCATGAAGGAGGAGAGGTGCATGGGAAGCTGGCTGAGTGGATGCGTGGATGCGAGGATGGATAAACGGTAAGATAATGCGTGGATGGATAGAGGGAAGGAAAGATAGGTGGGTAAATGGATGGATGGATGGATGGGGACATGGGAAGTTGGGCTGATGGGTGGAATGTACGGATGGGTGGGTAGGCGGGTAGACGGGAGGATCGTGGGATAGACATAGGCTGTTGGTCCCACAGCAGATGAGTATAAGGGAAAGTTCTGCCTCATGCTCATCGTGTGACCCTGAGTAAGGCACGTCCTCTGGGACTTCATCTGTAGTGAGAATCATGAAGCCAGCCTGCCTCCCGGGTCTGTTTTGGGGATCCAGTGAAACAAGGATGGACTGTCCGTGCTTTCCTGAGGGCTGTGGCCAGGCCTCGGCCACTGGCCTCTTAGGCGTGGGCTACGTGCTGTGCTTTTGCTGTGGGAGTGAGGCTCTCCTCAGACACAGGGGGGCGGCCTGCCTCTGCTCCTGGGCTCCCCACTTTCCAAGCCTGTCTAGGGCTCTCTGCCTAGAGAAGAGCTGCTGTGTGAGGGCTCCCCAAGGGCAGGGGAGCTGGAAAAGCACACTGGGGACCCACAGGGCTCAGGGCTGGGGCTTTGGAGTCCCACAGGCCTGCTTTCTAACCATGGCTCTGCCACTTCCTAGCTGTCTGACATTGGGCAAGTCACCCTCTCTGAGCCTCAGTTTCCTCATTTATAAAGTAGGGACTAATTACAGTACCTGTCCTACAGGTATGGTGTGACTGTTAATGAAGTTAATGTATGTAAAATGCTTAGCACAGGGCTTGGGCTATATTAGGTGCTCAATAAACACTGTTTACCCTAAACTCCCAAAAGGCTAAGTGGGAAATCAGACCCTTAGCATTTTGGAGGTAACTCAAAAACTTGGAGCCCAGGATTTCCATCCTGGTTGCTGAGTCCCTGAGTTGGTTTTCTTATTTCGAATAGTCCAGCAGGATCACATGACCTCCTGACAAGGGTGCCTTGACTGAGCACTATCTGCTTTGGGCTGAAGTTCCAGCAGTTCCGTGGGCCTCGCTGACCCTGTTCTGATTACTCTTAGATTAATAACAAACAGAGCATGTGAATTATTCTTTTAAAAGTGCCGTTTATGTGGGAGATATAAATCTTTCCAAAGGGGCTGAGGTGGAGGGAGGAGGAGAACCAACAGGGGGGTGTCCTCCGAGGGAAGCCGTGGAAACCAGGGGAGCTGGTCCCACAGGCTGAGGCTGCCCTAGTGGAGACCCAGTGTGGGGACGATGGTGTGGGCGGTGGCAGGCCCTGCTGGCTCAGTGTGAGCTCTGGCTGATGGCAGGAGGCCCAGACCACCCACCAGAAAGAGGCCCTGAGGGTGAGTAGCCCCGGGCCCTAGTGGGGGCAGCCCGACCCACAGCCTTTGGGACAAATGGTGATGGGAATGTCTGAACCTCCTGAGTCCCCAAGCTCCAGCCCAGGCTGGCTCCAGGGCCAAACCCTCCCCAGCACCCAGTCCCTGCAGGCTCCCGACATCTCCCCCTGACCAGCCCCTCTTCCCAGCTACTCACTCTGCTAGGCCACCTGCACGCTATGTGCCAGCAACCAAGACATTGTGTCCCTTCCATCAAGGCTGCAGACAGAACTTCCTGAAACCTGGCGGGGCCAGTTGGCGATGGGGAAATGACAAGTTTTCCAGAGGTGAGCGGATGGACGGCCCCAAGCTGGGAACAAGAGTCTGCTGTGCCTCTGCTGGGCAAGTTCTAAACTCAGGTCAGCTTGACTCTGATTGCCACAGGCAGTCAGCGCTCAGAACACCTCTCCCTGAAGTCAGTGGGAAGGCAGGACACCGGAGGCCAGAGAAGGGCTGAGACTAGCCCAAGGCCACACAGCATGAACAGCAGAGCTGGGACAAAGCCTCCTGCTCTAAGGCCTCGACTGCAATACCAGGCATCTGCTCCAGCCCATCCCTGCCCTGTGGGACAACTTCACCAGGACACTTAATTCTCACTCCCATGCGTCCTCCATCCAGCACAGTGTCCACATCTGCTGGACAGCTGCTCCAGTGCCACCATATTTACCCTTAGTGCTGGGGCTATAGAAGGAGTTTGGGTTGCACAGGGAGACAGACTGGCCGCGTCCCAGTGGCCTGGCCTTCCTGCAGTGGGGTCCTTTCCCAAGGAGACCCAGGATCCTGGGCTCAGCTGGGACCCCGGGAGAGTTTTGCAGGTGTACAGGAAAGGGCAGGGCTGAATTAGGAGCCAAGAGAACATGCCCAGCCCCATCACTGACTTGAGCGAGTTGCTCTTCCTCTTGGACCTCAGTTGTCTCATCTACCAAATGGGAGTGGAGACGGGGATTTCTGCAGGACAGTGTCTAGCCCAGCATCTCCCCCAGAAATACACTCACCTGCTGTCTTCTGCCTGCCTCCCCTCCACACATTGCTCCTTCTCGGACTGGGCTGGTTCCGAGCATAAGGGGAACAAATCATTTTGTGTGCAAAACGATTCCCTCCAATTCCGACAGGGTGTCCCTCTGTGGATCCTGCCCCTCTCCCGGGCAGGTGGCAGAGCCAGAGCAGTGGGGCCAGGGGGCCGTGCAGCCCAGCCACCTAGAGGGCACAGGGATGGTTATGGGGGGCAGGGGCGTGCAGCCAGACCAGCCAGGAGGGGGGTAGGTGACTGTCAGGGCCCAGGCTAAGAGACCCAGAGGTCTGGGGCTGGCTGTTCTTTGACTCAGCTTCATTTTTCTCTACCTGGAAACCAACTCGTCAGAGGGGCAGCGCTGTTCCCGGAATGGTTTCATCCCCTAAAACCTGCGCTCGCTCAGGTTCCTGGGCCTGCTCAGGTTCCCGGGCCCGGACTCTCCATTTCACCGGAGCCCTGCTAGCCCAGCTCAAGCCGAGGGCAGGGAAGGGGGGAAACCGGAGCCCGCCCGGCTTGCAGCTCCCTGCATTGACCCCACAGGCCCGGGCAGCAGCCCCTGCCCTGCCGTCATCCTTGTTTCACATCAGGGACGGATCCTGTCTCTGGGGCTATTTAATTCTTCTATTATGTTTCCCAGACTCAGAGCCTCTGGTTCCCTATTGTCCTGAGCAGGCACTTTGCATTCGTGTAAAGATTAGACGCCTTAGAACCTTCCCTCTTCTCCCTGTGGTCTTTCTCTTTGACTCTCTCAAATCCCAGTTCTTTCTTTCTCCTACGCGCTGCTTCCTTGTTCTCCCTTGCGCTCTGCCTGTCTTTATCTGCCTCCCTGTTTGCTTTCCTGCCCGGCCTGACCCCTCCTTCTCCCTGCTGACCTGTTTTTGCTTCTTTCTGCTCTTCATGGTCCAGTGGTTCAAGTTCTCTATTCCCGCCCCCCATCCCCTCCCCCACCCTGCTTAATTCCTTGTTTATATTCTCTCGGAGGCGAGTAGAGATGACTGGGAGCATTGCTCACCTCGTTCCAGAAATACTCTTCCAAATTCTTAGAGAGGCACATGTGGGAGGGCAGCGAGCATTGCACGAGTCACTTGTGCTTTGCTGGAGAGACGAAGCTCAGGGTTCTGCCACCTGCCAGCGGTGTGGCCCTGGCTGGGCCTGCTCCTCTCTGTGCCTCCTCTTGGGCAGTCATGGAGCTGACTCCCAGATGGTAACTGCTGCCTCCTGGGGTTGTGGTGAAGATGAGCACATAGTAGGTGGTCAGGAAATGTGTGTTCTTGCTTCCGCTGCAGCCAGCCCAGCCTCAGGGAAGGAGGATGGTGCTGACCAGTACTTCCCTCCACGGCTTCTGCCCGCATGTCCCAGGATCTTGCTCTGGACACGCCCCAGAAAGAAGCTAAATTGCCTGTTCCTGGTGGTCATTGATTTTCCCCTTCATGACTGTCTGATGACAAAGGAGTTGCTGAATACAGGAACTAAAAATTGGGCAGCCTGGGTTCCACAGTTCAAGGCCAGGGGTGTATAACTTCACTGCCACCTCCAGAGAGCACTCACGGGGCCCCAGACGACGCACAGGGCAGGCTGCAGGGTCTGCCTTCTCTGGAGTTCTGGCCCTCGAGGTTGCAGAGGAGACAAGCCCAGTGTCATGAGTCCGTGGGAATTCCGAGAAACAGGAGAGCCTTTCCCACTGTGGCTGGAGACCGGGTTCCTGAGAAGACTTTGGCAGGAAGTGGACTCTGAGTCAGGCCTGGGCGGGAGGAGAGAGTGCCACTGTCCTCTCCAGTAAGGCTTCAGGGCCAGCAGAGGGGCCAGGAGAAATGCCACCCCCAGGGACCCCCCACTGCCTTGCCTTTTTTGCAGACAGTAGCCACTGAGGTGAGCTGAGACATCCTGTTGTGTCCAGGACAGGAGGCCATGCAAGGGCCACTTTGTGTGTGTGCCCACAGGGGCATCTTTCTGGAAAGGGCTGTGAAGCACCTGCTCAGTCTCCAGGGGGCCTGTAAGCTGAACATGTTAAGCACTCCCCTGTTTTGGCCTTATTTTGCAAATAAGGAAACTGAGGTCCAAGAGGGCCGTCCTTGCTGTGGCTACATAGCTGAGGAGCTTGTGGAAGGGACCAGAACTCTTGCCCAGGCCCTGGGTTGGTGGGGGAGGGGCAATTCCTGGGGGAGGTGGGGATGAGGCAGCTCTGGCTGGTCAGAGGTCAGACGTGAGCTGTGTCCTTCACTAAAGGAAGCAGGCCCAGAGAGGGCTCTGACTCGCCCAAGGCCACACAGCCTTGAGTGGTCCTTCCACCTCCCACACAACGGAGGGGTGTCCTTAGTCTGGTTGGCAGTGGGCAGGCAAAATGGATGGCAGGGTCTCCTCCAAGGAGGGGGAGGGTATTGCTCATGGGACCTCCCCCTCCAAACTCTCAGCTCCCAACAAGACCTGTGGGTCAGCCACAGAGCGGGGAGGAGGCTGGGGCACTTTGGGAGCAACTTGAGGAAGTGCAGCAGGATGGCAGGGGGCCCCTGGGAACAGCAGGGGAGCCCCAGGACTCCTAGAGGTGCTCCAGGTTCAGGGGAGGAGCAGGCTTCCCTCCGCCCTCACCAGGGAGGCTGGGGCGAGCCAGGTGCCTGGGGAGGAGGCGGCGTCCCTGGCTCCCAGCCCACCGGTGCAGCAGGGCAGGGCTGGACCAGCAGGGGCGGGGCCTTGGTGTTAAAAGAGGCAGCCAGGGCACAGAGGCAATGAGCTCTCTGCTCTGCTTAGCAGCGGGACACTGGCAACAGGCACTCCCTGCTCCAGTCCAGCCTGCACGCTCCGCCGCCGCTATGGTCTCCGTGCCCACTGCCTGGTGCTCCGTCGCTCTAGCCCTGCTCGTGGCCCTGCACGAAGGTGAGCCGCCCTGGCCTCACCTGCTGCTGCTGCAGCCCCCGGGTCTGGCTGTCGGGTGTCTCCACCTGGGGCTGCAGTGCCCCCAAGCTAGCTGGGGGCATACAGGGGCGGGAGACCGGCAGCAGCGGTGGTGGGCAGAGGGGGCTCTGCAAGAGCAGAGGTGCCCAGGCACAGGGCAGCCACTGGCCCTTCCCGCAAGGCTGCTAGGGCTTCCCTGGGCTGGCCCGGAGCTCCTGAGCAGCAAGAGAGAGCCGACTTCCTCAACTGTGCAAGAGGAGGTGCCAGCGGGTCCACCATCCCGGACTGTGCCAGGCACCCCAACCCACCTCTCCGCCTCTCTCTCCCTCCTGTGTGTGCAGGGAAGGGCCAGGCTGCTGCCACCCTGGAGCAGCCGGCGCCCTCACCCCACGCCCGAGGCGCCCACCTGCGGCTTCGCCGTTGTTCCTGCAGCTCCTGGCTCGACAAGGAGTGCGTCTATTTCTGCCACCTGGACATCATCTGGGTGAACACTCCCGGGTGAGCACCCATGGGCATCTAGGCGGGAGCTGCCAGGGTGGGGGCTACTGGCATGCTGGGGGGAACCTCTGCCACAGCCCAGCTCTCAACTGTATCAATAGTTACCAGTTATTGTTTCAACTCCCACGTGGGGACTCCCTGAGCCATGTGGAGGGCTGTCTCCTGAGAATTCTCACAACAGCCTGTTAAGAAAGTGTTGGCTCCGTTTTCCAGATCAGAGTACTGAGGCTCAGAGAGGTTAAGTGCCTTCCCTAAGGTCACACAGGAAGGAGTAAGTGGTAGGCTCCATCCTCGCTCTGTGGATGCCAGAGCTCACACCCACTCTGCCATGCTGCCTCTGCATGCTCTTCTAAGAATAATACGACTAATGACAGCACGTCTTCACTGTGCCAGGCCCTGTGCCAAGCTTGGCATGTGCATTATCCTGTCATGAGCCCCTTACCCTCCCCATGAGGCAGGCACTGCTGTTGTCCCCAAACGACAGGTGAGAAACCTGCCTTGTGTTACCCGGCTGAGCCCTGGTGGGAGCCCAGCGCTGTCTGTTCAGGCTGCACCCCCGCTGCCTCCAGGCTACTGCATACCTCACTCTGAAGTTTCTGTGTTTGTATTTTTTTTTTCCCTTCCCCAAATTGCAAAAGGCAAGAGAAGCCCGGCACGTAAGCGTGTGTGGAGCTAATCCGCATCCAAACACTCGCTCAGGGCGGGAACGCTGCCAGTCCCTGCGTGCCGGGTCTACCTGGAGTCATTACAACTCCAACCACACGGTCTAAAATTAGCTCTGTCACCCAAAGGTGCTGGTCCGACCAGCCACAGGGCCCCTGCCCTTCCCTTGGCCAGCCTCGATCAGACTCTGAATCTGAAATCAACCCCACCCAAAGACACACACACACACACACACACACACACACACACGCACACGCACACGCACATGCACACACACACCATTTGTAAGTCTCTAAGGCACATTTGTTACCCCTCTAGGCAAGTGGTGACCAGGTGGGGGTGGCTTAGCTGTGAGCCTGTGTGTTTAATTCTCTGAGATGAAGCATCCTCCCTTCCTCCAGGGCTGGCTGAAAGCCTTCTTTGAGAACAGGGCGACCAGCCTGGCTCCATCAGCTTGAGTTCCTGTCTGGGAGGACTCCAGGGCTCCTAAATTTGGGGGAGGGGACCACAAGTTCCACCCCTTCTTCCTCATGCTGGGAGCTCCCACGGAGCCGAGCCGGGCCCAGAGAGGGGAGGGGTCTTGTCCGGGGCTACCCAGAACTTGTGGAGGAGCCTGTGACTTTAGTGGTGGGACTTCTTAAAGTCAGGGGCTGATCGCTTTTCACAGTCACCCTGGTGGCATGGGTGGCTGTCCCAGTGTGTATTGTGGACAGTCCCTGCTTGCCAGTGGTTGTGGCTTATCTAATCTTCCTCTCTCTCTCTCTCTCTCTCTCTCTCTCCACCCACCCCCCATCACTACCTTGCTGGCTGCCTGCCCACAGACAGACAGCTCCTTATGGCCTGGGAAACCCGCCAAGACGCCGGCGCCGCTCCCTGCCAAGGCGCTGTGAGTGCTCCAGCATCAGGGACCCCGCCTGTGCCACCTTCTGCCATCAAAGGCCCTGGTAGGTGGGCACCCAGCCTGCGGGGGCAAGGGGTAGTTGCTCTCCTGCACCTGCCCTGGGGAGCATGTATCTGGAGAGCAGCAGAGGAGCAGAGTCAGGGCGAGCAGGGTGCTGCGGGTCCATAGGCCACCGTGGGTCACCCCCGAGTGGCGCCCACTGCCCCGCCCTGGGGGCTTCTGAGAGTACTCATGCCCTCAATCCTGGGCAGGAGGGAGTCCTCCCAGGTGACAGCTGAGGCAGAGCAGGCCCAGAGAGGGGATAGGACTTGTTCTGTCTGGCCACACAGCTGGTCAGAAGGAGGGCTGGGCCTTCAACTTTGGTCTGTCAGATCAAGTCCCACTGGGCTTTGGATTCCGACCTGAGGCTCAGGGGACTTTGGAACTTGCTAGGAGGAGAAATAACGTCTGCAATTGGGAAGCCACGGCACCATCCCAGGGTTGTCACAGAGTTGCTGGGGGGGCTTTGCCAAGTCTCCTAAATTCCCTGGGCCTCAGTTTTCTCATCTGTAAAATGGGTGGGAGATTCTGTTCCTTCCCTCCTCCCTTCCCGAATGGAGTATTCGGGAAAGCAGGAACTGGTTTCAAAATCCCAAGCTCCAGTTCCCATGATGGTTTACAAGAAACTCCTCCCCTGGGGTTCAAGCTGTGTCTCCGCCCCTGCCTCAGTTTCCCCTGCAGCTGCAGGTGGCTGAATTCTGGGAAGGCCGGCCACCCAGCTGACTATTTCTGAGCTAAGAACACATTCCAGGTAGCTCAGTTTTCCTCAGTCCCCACCCCACTTGGGAAAGGAAGGGTGCCAGGTGCACAGGGATGGAAATGGATCTGCTCCTAGGCAGGTGGGGGTGGGGTGGGGGCTGGGCTGCGCCTGCAGCCAGGTGGCTTCAGGGCCCTGGACAGCCCCTCACTTGGGCCCTAATGCTGTTCATTCAGGGCTGAAGCCGGGGCAGTCCCAAGCGGCAAGTTTCCTGCAGACGTGTTCCAGACTGGGAAGACGTGGGCCACTGCAGGAGAGCTCCTCCAGAAGCTAAGGTGAGGGGCACCTGCACAGATTGAGCACCTGCTGTATGCCTTGCACCTTCTTCTTATTCTCCATGTGAGGCAGGACCAGGTCCTCACGGGTCAGCTAAGAGAACTGAGTCTCAGAGAGGTGAAGCCACATGCCCACAGTCACGCAGTACTCAGTGGTATCTGGCCAACTCCGGAGTCTGTGCTCTTACCCACTACACTCTTCGCTACCACCCAGCCTGGAAGTGGACTTTTTAGAGGGTTCAATGGCTCACGACTGGGAAGGACCATGGTTGTTGGTTCAGGTTGTGTTTGAATCGAACATCTCCACGTGCTGGAGTGCAGAGAGCCGACTGCCTGGCCTCCTCCCTCCCAGCTGCCTAGACCAGATCTCCTCCCTGGTAGCCTCAGCGTGGCTCAGCTCGAGGCTTGGCACCCAGGAGGGGCCCATGAATGTTTGTCCAAACAAACTGACTTGAGAACAGAAACTCGCATCTGGGCAGGCAGCAGAGTGGCTGAATGATCTGAACCCCAATCCTGCCCCCCAACAAGCTATGTGACCTCGGGCTTGTCGCTGAACCTCTCTGTGCTTCAGGTTCCTGTTTCTGGAACAGGGAAATAGTGCCATCAGCCCCTAGGGTTGTTGCGAAGTTAGGTGAACTGACACACATGAACTGGGTTGTGCAAGGTCTGGCGCCCCTGGGAGCTCCAGCAATGTCAGCTGTCCCCACTTCTGTCACTGAGGGCTCCTGCAGACTGGCCAGGGTTTCCCAGCTCTTCAGGGTTTCCCATGTTTGGAGGGAAACAGAAAAATAGGAGAAAAGTCAGGATGGTGGATGGGCAGGACCCAGCATATGCTTAGGAACCATCTAAGGATGAAAAAAATCAGGGCTGAGTATGGTGGCTCACGCCTGTAATCCTAGCACTCCGGGAGGCCGAGGAGGGAGGATCACTTGAGCTCAGGAGTTCGAGACCAGCCTGAGCAAGAGTGAGACCCCATCTCTACTAAAAATGGAAAAAAATTAGCCAGGCGTGGTGGTGTGCACCTGTAGTCCCAGATACTTGGGAGGCTGAAGCAGGAGGATCGCTAGAGCCCAGGAGTTTGACGTTGCTGTGAGCTAGGCTGATGCCACAGCACTCTAGGCTGGGCAGCAAAGCCAGACTCTGTCTCAAAAAAAAAAAAAAAAAAAATCAGGATATGACTTTGCAAATTCACAACACTTGATAGTATGCAAAGCTTGCTGTGCCAATTTTGTACTCATTCTCACAAGCAGTCCAGGCCTGTTTTCATTTTACAGGCCAAGAAAGGGGCTCAGAGAGGCTGAGACCCCTGCCCAAGTTCCCACAGCTGGGAACTGAAGCCAACCTCCTAGTTCCCAGGCTAGAACTCTTGGTGCCAGAAAGTGACCACCTGGATGACACCAGGGCCCTGGCCAGGATCTCAGTCAGGTTCAAAGGGCAGTGAGGACCCATATTTGCCTGGGCTGGGCTGCCTTGAGCTGGGCCCTGAAGAATGGGTAGAACTGTAGTAGGTGGAGTTTGGGTGAGGCAGGGAAGGTACACAGCCTGGAGGAACATCAGGAGCAAAGGTGTGGAAGTGGGAGGACAGATCACTGGAGATGACACGGGGCTGTTCTTGGCTGTCTGGTCATTCCGGCAGCATTTGATGTTGAACATCAGCTTTGTCAAAGCCCCTGTAGGCAGAGAAGCTTCTAGGCCTGGTCTTCCCTGCTCTTGATGTGCAGACCTTGTTTTCAGGCTGTGGCCCCCTCTGACCCCGGAATCTGGTCAAGGGCTCTCGTTTCCATTAACCCTGCCTCTCCCGGGGAGCTCCTCAACAGTCCTTATCTCCTGAGATGCTAAGTAGATCCTTCTCCGTTCCCAGGGACATTTCTGCAGCCAAGATCCACTTTGCCAAGCGACAGCAGGAGGCGACAAGGAAGCCCAGGCCCACACACTCCAGGTGGAGGAAGAGATAGTGCTGTGAGCTGGAGGAACGTCAGGAAGGAAGCCTGTGTGGAGACAGGAGGAGAGGAGCCCCTTTGCTTCCTGGGCCAGGGTCTCGGTCCCAGCCAGCTGGACCCACTTGCGGGGCTTGGCACAAGCTCTGACCTCCCCACCCTGTGATGGGGCCTCCCTCAAGGCAGCTCCGTGGCATCACGCTGCCCAGGAAAGCCCTTGGCCTCCAGACTGCAGAGCGGCCTCCCAGCGCCGGCTGCTGGTGCACAGCCCTGCTGAAAGGAACTGCGTGGAAGCACGTTAATCTGGAGGCTGCGTCCTGGGGACAGTCCTGTCTACTGGGCTACACACCAGGAGCAACCACGCAGCAGTGGACACTCACGCCTAAGCCAGCCCTGGAGGCTGGATGGGTCCCCCAGGAGCCAGTGTCCTGGCAGGCCCTGTCTGTCCTCTCCATCCCTCCCTCCCCAGGGTCCTTGTACCCTCCTACCCTTTGGACACTCCTGGTGAGAAGGACCTGCTCGGCTTTACCCATCTGTATATAACGTATTTGCTCTAAGAACTTTGAGAATCCCAATTATTTATTTAATGTATTTTTCTAGACCCTCAATTATTTACCTGTGACCTTGTGTTTGTAATAAATGCTGAAATGGTACTTTGGTATTTTGCCTTGGCTGAGAGGGAGGGTGGTGGGAGGCTCCTCTCAGGAAGGGGCCGCTAGGGGGACAGAGGACAGGGAGGAAAGGCCCCAGGGGGTGTGGCTGGAGCCCTGGGTTCCACTCCCACCCTTGCTGGGCGTCTCTGGCTGCCAACCTGCCCTCTCTGGGTTTGTTTGCCTGTCGTGTGCCCAGACAGCCATCTGCAGCTGTGATGTCAGGATTCCAGGACCTTCGTTGCCACTAGGACAGTAACCGACAGTCAGGCCTCTCCGAAGAGCATGTTTGGAAGAAGCCAAGACCATGAGGGTGCGGGGACCCCTCCTGCTCCAGCTGCCCTGTCCCACCGGGGCTGACTGCAAGGCCCAGAGCAAATCTGTCCAGTGAGGGATGAGGCCAGGCCGATCCTAAGGCTATGTGCACCCTGGTGGTCAGTGACAGGTGCTGTGGGGGGTCCATAACCTGGCCCTGGTCTTGCCCCTCGCCCTGGGCCTTGGGAAGGCCCTGCTGAAGTGGGGTGGACTCTTCGCTGACCGAGGAAGTCCAGGGCTGCGGCACTGGGTTCGCCAATCCTGCCACAGCCCACGAAGCAGCCTACCTGGGTCCCAGGGACAGTCTGCAGCCAGGGCCAATCCTGCTGGCGGCTGCCTGGACTCACGGCCTCCACTCCACCAAATCCCCCGGCAAGCGAGTGTGCGCGTTTCCCGCAGCCGGCCTGCGCCAGCTCAGGGATACTGTGGACTGAGATGTGATTACGTGCACACTGCTCCGATCCTGCCTGGTCTGCAAAGCCAGCTCTGGCTCCCTCAGGGAAGAATAACATGTTGATGTGTATTGAGCTCCTGCTGTATACTAGCACTTTGTCCAAATGAACTCATTTTATCCTCACAACCCTGTGACATAGGTACTTTTATTATCCCCCATTTTACAGACTAGGAAACTGATGCACAGTGAAGGCACGTGACTGTCCTCAGTTTGCACAGCTAGTAAGTGGTGGCAGCAGAATCGGAACCCAGGCCGTCTGGCTCCAGAGTTGGTGGTGTGTGCGTGCGTGACAAATGTCTGCTGACTGAATTCATGGATCACCACTGCGTGGGACCTCGAGCAAATCTTTTTCTGTCTAAGCCTCAGTTTTTCATGTAGAAAATGGGAAGCGACAATCCCTACCGCACGGGGTGGTGTAAGCACCTATTACGATGCCAGGCTCAGCCCGGGGCCGGATGGGGCAGAGGCCGCCTGTCGGCTGTCACTGCAACTGTGATGAGTGGGAGGGACGGTGCTCAAGGGCGTGGGGCTGGCTGGGGTGGGGAGGGGTGGACAGAGGAAGACTCTGGACAAAGGTGCCACTGCTATGGCCCCAAAAGATGACATGAAATAAATAGAAAGACTCAAAGGACTCAGATAAATAGGAAGAAAATGGAGGGAATCCCAGGCAGGGGGAACAGGGAGGGTGAAGGTGCGGAAGTTAGAGTGACAAGGGAGGGTCCTCGGGAGGTCCCCAGGTGACCAGAGCATGGCAAGGTGAGAAGAGCAGGAGGTGAAGCCAGACAGCCCTTGAAGGCCCGGTTAGGAGCCTGGACTTCCTCTCGTGGGCCGTGGGGGACCACGAAAGGTCTGTGCACAGCAGGGGCCTGGGCAGAGCTGGGCACTGGAAATAAGCCCCGAGGGCTAGTCGGGGCTGAGGGAGAGCGAGGGGACAGGTGGTGGGGAAGCAAAGTCCTAGCAACCCTAGGGGTCCTCAGTGCGTCCCAGGCGGTGACCGGGATACTGCGATGCCAGGGGAACCTCACCTGGGGAACCCAAAGCAACAGCCAATGGCCCGGCCGGGCAGCTGGGTGGGGCAGCCCCGGGACCGCAGCTGCCGTGGGGCCCGGCAGAGGCATAAGGGGATCCTGGTGCAGGGTGCGTTGGAAGCTTAAGGAAGCAGATGTTCTCCACTCTTGGCACAGGCTCCAGTGGCCCTTGGCCAGGGTTCAGAGATCAGTGACCCACATGATTGAGCAACAGAGACGATTAAAGAGGAGACCCAGGAGGCAGGCACAGGCCAGGGCGATGCCGCAGTCCCTTAGTCCCTTAGATCCTTCTTCCTGGGAAACAGGGGCCTCTGGCTTGGGCCCTGCACTTTAGGGCCCCTGCTCAGGCCCTTATGCAGGCGTACCTCTCTCTAAGGGACAAATTTGCAAGGTAGTGGGGTCACGTGTGCCCGAAGCCTGTACCCACTCCTGGACCACACTCCAGGTAGCTGGGCCCCAACAGTGTAGGGGAAGGTGGGCTTGAGTTTGGGAAGGAGCAGAGAAAACTTTGCGAGGAGCAGCTGCCAGGTTGAACCGGCCCCTGGGAAAAAACGTGTCTAAATTTCAGGAAGCTTGGGTTTTATGGGGCAAAATCTCCCCTTTTCCTGCTTTTTCTGTAAGTACAGTACCATTGTTTTTCGAGGCTTTTTGAGCCAAATTTGTGTTCCTTTTGATTGGAGCACTAGACAGAGACAGGCCAGAAGGGGGCATAGGACGACCCAGATTTATTCGGGTTCCGTGGACAGAGGCTGCGGGGCAGCGAGCAGCTGGGCCCTGCATCCGAGCTGTGCAGCCTGGTCCCTTCAGGCACAGCGAGGCTGCAGACTGGGCCCGTTGCTGCCTCTCCCTGCCCATCACTCAGGAAAGAGCCCCTGCGAATGTCCCCCCCATCCCTTATTGAAAATAGAGTCCAGGGAGCTGGGTTTTCAGTTCAGAAAAGTCATTTGCTGATCAGGGTGATAAATTATTGGAATGTAGCCACCCATTCATTCAATTATGAATAATCACCTCTGGAGAGACTCTTGCGAGCAAGACAGACACAGCCCCTGCCCTCACAGGCCAAGAGAGAGCCGTTGAAGAAAACACTTGTTAAATATTAAGATAAAAATAATAGCTGACATTTATTGAGCACCTACTAAGTGCTTTCCACAGCAATCTTATGGAACAAGTTCTATCATTATTACTCCCATTTAATAGAAGAGGTAACTGAAGCACAGAGAGGTTAAGTAACATGCTCAAAGTCACACAGGGAGTATGTAGCTTAGCTGGGATTTAAACCCCAGGCTGTTAACTTCTATGCTGTCTTACCTCTCTGGTAGGATACATCCACCCTGTGACGTAGCCCCTGGGGAGGGGAAGCCCAGGGTGGCTTCCTGGAGGAGGTGACATCTAGGGAGTCAGTCGAGTGAAGGAGGAGGGTGGAGAAGAGGGTTCCAGGCAGAGGGAACAGCTTGGATGAAGGTTTCCTTCTTCACAGGAAGAGAGCTATTCCCAGCCTCCTTCAAGGAGTAAACGGAGGAGGGGCCTGGGAAAGGCTGGAGGGGCAGGCAGGAATGGGCAGTACCCTCCTGAGCCCAGAACACACCCTGGGGGGTGCTCTAGGCCGGGGAGACCTACATCACTGTCACCAGTGACATCACTGTCACCCCCCTCCCATAGCCTCAGGACATGTCTCCAGGAGACAGGCTACCATGCCAGAATGCCCTCCACTCGGGCTCGTGCCTCTGGGAACCACACTTGCTGCCCTCAGGGGTCCCGCAGGCTGGCAGGGAAGACAGACAAGGGCAAAGTGAAGGGACACGTTATGAGCTGGCCTTCCAGCTGGGAGCGGGGAGTGTTGAAAGTGGGTGGGGTTTGCATGTGCTGGGACAAGGGAAAGGGCATCGCAGCTGGGGGACGGCGTGGGGTGTATCTGGCCAGAGCGTGGAAGAGTCCAGGGAGAGGCAGCGGCCTGATCAGCAGGGCCAGGCTGGGAATAGCGTCCAGTGCCAGGAATTTGAACGTGAGTGATGGGGAGCCAGTGCAGGCTGCTCGGCAAGGGAGAGCCAGGACGGGAGCTTATGGTCGGCCCCTCCCTGGCCAGGGCCTCCCAGCCCCTCTCGGGGGAGAGCAGAGTGTGGGCCTCACCTTGGCCTGCCAGGGATCCAAGCCAAGAGCCCTCGGCAGCACAGAAGGGGGCCGTGTGCGGGCCCGCCGGGAGCCCTGGAAGAGGAATGCAGCCTAATTAATTCTCTGCAGCTCACAGGGCCTCGCCTTGTGGGAGCAGCTGCCAGGACAGGCCTGCCAGGACGCCACCAGCCCAGCCTGCTGTCGCTCAGCGCTGAAGGCAGCGAGGGCGACTGCAGGCAGGGACCGGGGGCAGGAACTCGGGGGGCGGGGAGGGTGGGACAACCCCTTGCCTCCAGGCACACACGTGTCCTCCAGCTCCGTCACAGCCAATAAAACAATCATAGGAACAGTAACACTGAGGCTCGGAGGCCCTGCTGGTGCCTGAGTGCAAGTGAGTGTGTCGTACTCGCTTCTCTAACACTCACAAGAACCAGCGAGGAACATACTGTTATTATCTCCACTTTGCAGATGAGGAAACTGAGGCTCAGAGAGGGGAGTCTCCCTGCCCAGGGTCATGCAATCAGAAAGCAAAATCAGGGAAGCTGGGATGTGTACCCAGGCAATCTGGGCCCCAGGACTGCATTCATCATAAGCACCATGCCGTGCTGGTTCAGCAAGGGAAACTGAGGCCCTGGGGAGATGGGATGCCTTTCCCAAGGACAGTTGGCTAAAACAGGGCCTGGGGACACTGAATGGAGTGAGGACCTGCCAGGGAAAAGGCCACGCCCCTAGCCTCTGCTTGAATTTTCTCCTCCTGAGGTTTCCCATGGGGTTAACCCTCCCCTGGCCTGCAGGTCACCCTTAGGGATATGTGGCTCACTACTTCTGGGAAAGTCAGGCTGTAGGAAGTGCCCATGTCCCTCTGGGGCCTCCTCCTATTTGGTCCCAGTTCTGCTGCCTGGGCCCTGTGCCAGAAGCCCTGTAATCAGCATCACCAGCAGGTCTCATGCTGGCTGCGCATGTTCAGAGAACCTTCCCAACAACCCCATCGGCCCCTCCACAGGACGCAGATGCCAGCCGAGGCTCAGAGTGGTGCAGGGATGGGCTGACCAAGGCCTTAGAACTAGAAAATGACAGAGCCAGGACGGACTCAGACTGGCTTGACACCAAGACTCTGCCCCTCCTAGACAGCAGACCAGGAGGGCAGTGTAGCCACATCATGCCCCTCTCTGAGCCTCAGTGTCCTCATCTGCCACGTGGAAATGAGAGGCCTGACCTTATGGGGTTGTCTTGAAGTTCATGAACAACAGCTGACACTAAAGGCACTGAATATGTGTCAGATAATGTCCTAAGTACTTTCTTTAATTTTTAAAAATTTTCTAAACAATATTTTATTCATGCTTACATAATATATCATTATAAGGCTGTCCTATAATGCATTTGTTACCCCGTAGGTGTATATTTAAGCTTGTTCAATTTCCCACTGAAGGAGGTCAGAATTTGCCACAGCAAAATATGCCACTTTTGCATAAAGATTGTTTTGAACTAAAGTCAGTTAATAAGCAGGACGAGCTTTTAGGAAGAGCTTTTTGCCTTCCCCGTCTGCCTAAATGCGGGACATAAATTTCCCTTTGTGAAGATGCTTCTCCTCCCCTCTCCTGTACCAGGAAGAGCACAAACATTAGCACTGAAGACAGAAAGTCAGCGCCAAGCTGAGTCTGCATAAAGCTTACTGAAATCTCTCTTATCTCCCATTAATTCGCCCCATATTTACCTTCCCACAATTTGCCAGCCCTCGGGGCCCACCCCCTTTTCCTTCGTCACTTCTCCACAAATTGATCGCCCTTGGTTAAAATGGTATATAAGCCCCTGGGTCTAACTGCCTCTTTGGGTCTTCACTTCTTTTCTAGGAAGGCCTTCATGCACATAAAAATTAAAGTATTAACATCAAATAAACTTTCTATGCTTTTTCTCCCATTAATTTGTTTTTTGTCACTTTAATTTGCAGGCCCCAGTGATAGAATATAAGAGGGGAGAGGGAAGGATTTTTTTCCTCCCCTACACTACGAATAAAATAACACTGTGTGGTACACTTGTACATGAATGTTTCTGTTTATTCCTTATTCACTTTTTTGCTACATATTTTTATGGATATAATTTATGCACTATAAAATTCACCCTTTTAAAGTTCACAGTTCGGTGGTTTTTTAGTATACAATAAATCCTCACTTAACAGCATTGATAGGTTCTTGGAAACTGCAACTTTAAGCAAAATGACATTTTTCTCATCAACGTTACAACAAAATGCCTTTGAAGGAAACGTTATTCAAGGACCTCTGTATGTAGTTTTGTTTCAATTAAAGTCACAATTTGCAAGAACCTATTAACAACGTTAAGTGAGGACTTACTATATTCACAAAGTTATACAATCATCACCACTATTGAATTCCAGAAGATTTTTACCACCCCCAAAGGAAATTCTTTACCTACTAGCAGTCACTCCCCAAGTCCCCCACCCCACCCCCAAGCCCTAGGCAACTACTAATCTACAATTGTCTCTATAAATTTGCCTGTTCTGGACATTTCATATAAATGAAATTGTACAGTACGGGCCTTTTGTGTCTGTCTTCTTTCACTTAGCATAATATTGTCAAGGTCCATCCATGTTGTAGCATGTATCCTTTTTGTGGCCAAATAATAGTCCATTTGAAGGATAGATCACATTTTGTTTGTCCATTCATCCGCTGATGGACATTTGGGTTGTTTCCATTTTTTGGTCTAAGTAGTTTACTTGAACCCTCAATGAGGTGCTATTAGTATCATTGTATAGACAAGAGACTGAGATCCAGAGAGGTTAATAACCCACCCAAGGTCATGGAGCTAGTGAGCAGCAGTGGGGGGCTTCGCCCTGGAGTCTGGCTCCAGAGACAATGGCCGTGACCACTGCACCCTAGCACCCTGGCACTGTACCGCCGCCTCTGTCAAAGTGATTCCGTGCACCCAGCAAACTGCACCAGAGGAGGCACCCAGTGAGCTCTTAGCAAGGGGTGGCCATTCTCAGCAGCATTTCTGAAGGTGGCAGAGCCAGGGGCTGCCAGGCAGGACTTCAAGGTAGGGCAAGGATGTCAGGACACGCAGTGATAAAGAATTATCATCTCAACACACAGATGATTCTCCCAGAAAGAGGACATTTCTCCATACCGAGGTGGGCTCTCTCCCTCCACCGAGCATCCCAGAGACCATTTCTCCACCCATCCCCACCTGGGAAGCCAAGGCTGCTCCTCCCTTGGCCCCAGCACCGTGCCACTGGGCAGCAGAGGAGGGATCCTTGCGTGGGGTCAAGGTCAGAGCTGCGGTCCTGGTCAGCACTGCCCAAAGCATGGCTTCGGGAGGGTCTCTGCCTCCTCCGGGCCTCCATCTGTGAAATAATGGGACAAGAAATCTTAATGCTTTCTAATCAATTCTAAAGGTAATATAGAATATGAACAAAATCTGTGGCTAAAAATTGGAAAAAATATAGGAATGTCTAGAATAAAAAGAAAGTCTCTCTGCCTCCTTACACCAAAAATGGGGTAGGTAGCGTTGTTCTATGGGTTCGGATATATACTTCACATCTAACTTTCTAGAGGTGTTGTAAAATAATAAATGGACACATAAATCTTACTCTCCTGTGACCCACTTTCCTGACACCATAGAACTCACTCCAGCCCAGCACACACGGACCCTCCTCAGTCTCAGCTGCGACAGCTCCGTGTGGTCCACAGCAGGGACAAGCCACCGTTTGCCGACTGCTGCCGTGTGGATGGCCTCCCGTTACTGCTGTTACAAACACGCTACAGTAGGCGCCTTGCTGGTACATTGTTGTTCAAAGCACAGACTGTTAGAAGTGAAATCGCTGGGCCGAAGGGCATGCACATTTTAAATATTCTGTCAAAAATGGGGCTCAGGTTTGTACTCCTGCTGCGGGGTGGGGGGGCAGGTGCCCATTTCCTTGCATCTTTTCCAGCACGGAGCTTTATTTCTCTCTTATATTTGTTGATCTGATGGGGAGAGCGTTTCTTAACCTGGAATCTGATGTTCAAGAGAGATAAACCCGGCTGGACTCTGCGGAAGGGGTGAGGGGCATGGAGACCCACTCACGTCCCTCTTGCTCCGCGGTTGATACAGAGGATCCCTCTGTGTCTTCCAGGGCTGGTATCTAGGATCTTGCTCAGCCACGGGTCTGTCCCTCTGGGGCTGGCTTTAGCCCCCAGCCTCGCCTCTCTGTCCTTCCCCCACGCCAGGCCCCCGGGGGAGCTGGGGCATGGGAGAGGGACTGGCCAGTCTTCCTTCCCAGCTGACCCCACCTCCATTACAGATGTGCCTTTTAGCGGGGACCTTACGAAGACAGCATGTGCATCTGAAAGCATGTGACATCAATGAGGGGACTTTTGGCACCTGTACCTGCAGGTGTTTTGAAGGGGGGACCAGAAGGGGTCCTGGTTGCCTTTCAGCCTGTGGTCCAAACTGGCTTTCTGCAGAAGGCTGGAACCCAGTATTGCTTCTGCCTGGGCTTTGCTGTGTAGACCCAGCATGCTGCTGTCCCTTCTGGGCTCCAGGCTCCCACTTCAGCTGGCTGCCAGTCTGGGGACATCCATCCCAGGGAGTAGGTGCAGAGTCTGCCACCACTAGAGGCCCCACACATGCCACACACAGGAATTACCCCAGGGTGGGAGGAGGGCAGATTGGGGCTGGGGAGGGCAGAGGAAGCGAGTGCACCCATGCCCCTCAGGGCCAGGAGTCTGAGGCTCCCTCTCGGTGACTTTATATGCTGGAGTCCCACCTGGCTAATACGAGATGTATGTGTGCGCATGAGTCACTTATGTGTGAGCACACATGCACACAAGGGTATGCCTGTGTACAACATGTGTTCCCGTGTCAGCGACTGCGGATACTTCTGCATGTCTACAGGTATTTGGGTTTGCGTCTCCTGTGACGGGTGTTCACGTGCAACCCTCATATATGTATGCTCCTGTTGTATGTATGCGTACGTTCCTGTTGACATGCACTTGTGTGTGACTGTTAGTGTCCCCGTGTGTGTGTCTTTGCCTGGTTGTAGCTGCACAGATAGATGTGTTTGCATACATGAGGATGCATGTGCACCTGTGGGATGTGCATGACAGTGCATGAATGCGAAACGCAGGTGCACATGAGTGACATGAGCACGTGTGTGGGGGCGATGTGTCTGAGTATGTGTAAGAGCACATGCAGGAAGTGAGGCGCACATTGGTGTGTGGATTGGGAGTGTAGATGTGGATCCAGACGTGCGGGAGTGTGCGTGTGCGCACAGCTATGCGTGAGAATACTGCCGTGATTCCCTTCAGATGTGAGTACACGGAGGTGTGCATTTGCAGAGAGTGGGAGGGGACGCCCCTGGAGGCACCACCCCTCGGGGTCTGTGGGACATGACATTCCTCCAGCCCCCATCCCCACGTGGCCTGGACCTCTATCTCCTCCTACTCCTGCTGAGGGACAATATCACTGTATAAACTCTAAGCACCTTGTTTTATTTACATGCAGATTAATTATTTTAGTAATTAGCAAGTCATTATAAATCTTATGTATTTTAAAAACAAACATGGCTATATAACAGATGCAAAATTCAGATGGGATTCGAACAAAAAGCATGGGAGTGGAGAGTTTCCCACCCCCACCCTTCAGGGGGTCTGGGGTCACAGTGTTGGATAAGCCTGCAGGGGTGGGGGGGTCAGGAAGGGGAGCGGAGGGAGGAGCCAGAGCAGAAAGCCAGTTTCTGAGGCTGCCGCCCCAGCTCCATCCCCAGCCCCTGGGTCTTGGGTGGGGGCAGGGGGTGGACAGACAGCCCTGGCCTGGAACTCAGGAGGCTGTAGGCCAGCCTCTGCTCTACCAGCAGCTGGGCCAGGCCTGTCCACAGCCTCATCTGTAGCATCTGGAGCTTCTGTTGCAAGGAAGCTCCAGCATCTGCCCACCTTCTCCGCTTCCTCCCTCCTGCACCCAGAACGATCTCTACCCACACCTCCACCCCCACCTGCACTGCCTCCTTCACAAACTTCTACCTACCTGTCAAAGCCCATGCCCGTGTCACCACTTGGCCACATATTTGTGTGTCTTCCCAACTGGACTGTGGACTCTCTAGGGCAAGGTCAGGCTCAGAGCATTCTTGAGTCCCCACAGCCCATCCCAGCCGGGCATGGCTTAGATATCAGTCACTGTTTGATGTTAAAAATTCCCTTCCCTTCCCTCAAGATAAGGAGGGAACTGAAGTGGGAGCAAGGGCTCTGTGAACGGCAATGTTTGGCACAAACAGCAGGTCGCTGGGTGCCCCCAGACCAGGTGAGTCAACCTGACCTTTGCCCTGGAGGAGGGAAGGGAAAGCGACATTTATCCCTCTCCTCCTGGCTGGCAGCACCCAGGCCACTTACAAGTCTTATCGCTTTTGAGCCTCACCACACACCTGCAAGCAAGCAGTGTTTTATTCCCACTCCACAGAAACTGCCCCTCAGAGAAGATGAGTCGGCAGTAGGGCTAGGGCGAGGCCTCTGTCGCCAGAGCCATCTCTGGGCTCTCTGGGTCACAAGCTTTCTCCCCCATTTTCAAACCCCACCACATCCCTGGCACTGAGCGGGTGTCTGTAACTCTGCCCCAGGGGCAGCAGAAAGTGCCCAGAGATGAGAGTTCCTGCCCTCGGGAGCAGCCCTTGGAGATGGATAAGTGAATCTGGGGTGGTGGGTAAGTGCCCCAGTTCTCTCGCCCCTTGGGCAGGATGGCTCTGAGGCTTGCTCCACACACGGGACCTGGTAGGGTCAGAAGCAGCTCAGTGGAGGTCTGTCCGGAGCAACCCTGAGGAGCCCTGGCAGGCGGAAGCCAGCACAGCTGCTGCCCTGGGCTGCACGCAGGGCCAGGTAGGGCGTGGGGCTGCGTGTGCACCAAGGGAGGAGGGCGCGGGTGTGAGCCAGGCTGCCAGCGGGAAACAGGGCTTATCTCAGGCCCGAGGCTGCACCTGCACCTCCCTCCCTCTACAGAAGTGCTGCTCAGGTATCCGCACCCCGGCAGATGCAGGGAGGACCCACCTGGAAAACCCCAGGCCCTCAGCAGGCCTCCTTGGCTTGGGTCCTTCCAGGCAGAGCATGAAGGCTGCCTGGGGTAGGGCCCTGGAGGTGAGTCTGAGCAACTCGGTGCCATTCTCTGGGCCTCAGTTTCCCGTTCATAAAATGGTACAGGGCCTGGGTGGGGGTGAAGAAGTGAACGAAGTGATCTCAGCACCCCTTTGGAGGCTCACATTCTCCAATTCTTGCCAGACAGTCATTTGCACACAAACATCAGATGTGGCCTATCATGCCCCTCCTCCCTACATGCCTTCAGAAGCAGGTATTAATTAACCAAGACGCATAAAGTTCTGATGGTGGAAACTCAAGCACTGGAAAAGACGTGGCTTGACTTTGGGGGTCGGCCTTCCGTATACCCTTCAAAGCAAGCAGCCTCATGAAGTGAGAAGGTCACAGTCTTTAGTGCCAGATGGACTTGGGTTCAAATTCTGTGTGACTCAGAGAAGTCCCTTAACCTCTCCGAGCTTCAGCTTCCTTGGCTGTGAAATGGGCTAACAATGCCCCGCTGGTCCCAGGTAAACATCTGCAATCTCCTTTAATCCTCAGTCAGGCGAGGAAGCAACTCTGATTCCCAACTGATAGAAGAGGCCGTTGGAGGCCCAGAGAAGAGTGTGCGGGCACTAAGGAAGCCAGGCTCCACTCGCGTGGGTACAGAGTGCTCCGGACCTGGCTAGCCCCTGCCCAGGAAATTCTGGACCTCTCAGCCCCAGCCTCCACCTTGCCTGGGTCATGTTCTGTCCATCCCAGCTTTTCTCCTGCCTGGCCTGGCCCTGACCCGAGGCTCACCCACTGCCCCACCTCCTGCACCTGGCTGGTGGGGCAGCTCGGGCTGGGCCTGCAGTCTCCACCCTGCTCTGGGATACCTTTGGCCCCGCTACACCAGGAGCTGGGCCAGGAGTTTAAAGGGACCACAGTCTGATTCTACTGCCTTGAGAAGCTCCTCAGAGTCTCAGAGCAGGCATGTCCCAGCCAGAGAAGGATGCTGGGACCCATTGACATTAACCTGGAGGAGGGACCAGAGGCCTCCTTGGTTACACTAACTGGGATCAGGACAGCAGAAAGGGCAGGGGGTTGGAAGGCGAAAACTGAAGTCGAAGCAGACAACGGACCAGCAATTCCACTTCTAGGTATATACTCAAAAGAAATGCCTAGATACGTTCACAAAAAAAAATGTGTACTAGAATGTTCATAGTAGCACTATTTATGGTCACTCAAACTGGCAACTACCCAGAAGCCTAGCAATAGCAGAATGATTATACAAATTGAACTACAACTGCACAAAACCATATAGACAATCTCTCGAACAAAAAGTACGAAATAGTAGATACCATAATATTCCATTTATATACAGTTTTAATACAGGCAAAACTAATCTCTGTGTTAGAAGTCAGGGTGGTGATTTCCCTGGGGACGAGTGACTGAAGTTGGGCAGGAGGGGCTTCTGGGGTGGGGTCAAGTTTCATTTCTGGCTCCAGATGCAGGCTGTACGGGTGTTTTCAGTTTGTGAAAAGTCATTGAGCAGTATATGTATGATGTGTTCACCCTTCTGGATGAACATTATGCTTTTGAACTTCATAAAAATTGAATCTTACGGTATGCACTTCGGCGTGTCTGGCTTCTTTTGCACAACATGGTATTTTCGAGATTCATCCATGTTGTTATGTGTAACAGAAGCTTCTTCTTTTTCATTGCTGTATAGTATTTCATTGTGTGAATATACCATGATGTGTTTATTTAGTCTGTTGTTGGAAGTTGGGTTGTTTCCAGGTCAGAGATATTACAAAGAGTGCTGCTTTGACTACTTTTGCACCTGTCTTTTGGCAAACATATGTATGTATTTCTGGGGTATACCTAGGAGGGAAGTTGCTAGGTCATAGGGTCTATATACCTTCAGCTTTATTAGATACTGACAGGTTTCCAAGCTGGTTTACCAATTCACACTTCCGCCAGCTGAGTATGACAGTTTCCCAACCTCGCCAGCACCCGGTATGGTCAAATTTCCTTCTGGTGTGGGAGAAATGGTACCACATTGTGGTTACGATTTGCAATTCCCTGATGCCTAATGAAGTTGAGCAGCTGTCTTAGTTGGGTTCCCTGCAAATAGACCTGGAGACAACCAGTAGAGAACAAGTAGTTTATCTGGCAGGTGTATTGGTCTGCTCAGACTGCCACAACAAAATACCACAGACTGGGTGGCTTAAACAACAAAAATTAATTTTCTCACAGTCTGGAGGCTGGAAAGTCCAAGATTAAGGTGCAGAGGGGGTTCTGTTTCTGGCGAGGCTTCTCTTCTTGGTTTGTGGACAGCCACCTTCTCTCTGTGTCCTCATGTGGCTTCTTCTCTGTGTGTGTGGACAGAGAGGTCTCTAGTGTCTCTTCCTCTTCTTAGAAGGACACCAGTCCTATGGGATTAAGCCCCTCCTCCCTTATACCCTCATTTAACCTTAATTACCTCCCTGAAGGTAGTTATCTCCAAACTCAATCACATGGGAGGTTAGGGCTTCAACATACGAATTTGGGGAGGCACAGATCAGTCCAGGGCAGCAGGTGAGCCTAGGAGAAGCTAGAGGGGAGTCAGGGAGGAGACAGGACAAATAGGCCCGTGTGTTAACAAGCCAGCTGCCACTTTGGCCATCTGGAGCTTCATCCTCAGGGAGACTCTGGGGAATGGTGTAAACCACACGCCTTAGGGTTGTCCCACCCATGGAGCAAGAAGCTGCATTTTCACACACCAGCTCCTGTTGGTCGTGGGTTGAGGGTTATTTCAGGGTGTATGTGTGTGGGGAGGGGTGTGTTAACTCCCTGCCCCTTCCCAAGCTCTGCGGACACCGCTGGGCTGGGTGCTGCAGGCACCACCGTTGGAGGAGCGCGCTGCTGCAGCACGCCATCTCGTGCCACTCACCGTGGGATTCCGGCTGTCGTGAAGTAGCTTTTCATGCGGAGCTGGATTTCAAATTGTGAGTATTGACTAGCCAGGCAGGTGAGGGCATTCCAGCAGGCGGACAGTGTGGACAAAGGCTTTGAGGGAGGAATACATTGTCTAGCCTGGGGCTACATCAAGAAGGGGACTGTCCCCAATCCAGCTCCCAAAACAAAAAGCATCCCAAAATCCAAGAATGCCTCCTGTAGCCAGGAGACACAGATATCTCCCCAGCAGAGAGGCTCCAGGCTAGGCCCATGCCCTGGCCGGAGGGCAAGGAGGACAATTCCCAGGGTGGCAGATGCTGCTCTGTCCCTCAGAGGCCAGGCCACAGTGTGGAAGTCAGGGGTGTCAGGGGCTGACCCCAGGGGTTGGGCCTGAACAAAGGACTGAGCTAAGGCAGAGGGTATAGTAAAACGTGAGAAGAGGTCACTTAGTGTACAACCTCATCCACCTAAATGCAGACTGTGCTTCTCTTCTGGAGTCCTCTCGCAGGTTGGAAAATTGTGTTTGTTTGTGCTGTTTGTGAGGCCTGCACAGTGCAGTCCAGGGAGGGAGAGGCAGGGAAAGGCAGGGCACAGGAGTGTGGGCTTGGATGGGCACCCCTCACCCCACAACCACCACTGTTTTGGCCTGAGGGAGATTGGGAATTGGGAGCTGAAAACAGGTCTGAGCAGGATCCAACTGCTCTGGATAGCTCCCACTTTGGAGCCAAGCCACATCCGACTCAGTATCCAAATAACCAGCATCTTCCCTATAGACAGAGGCGCAATCCTGACAGAACCCGATGGAGGCCGGGCGCAGTGGACAACTGTTTGTCAGTTCTGCCTTTCTGGGACAAGCCACGTCTCCCCCATTAATCCTGCTCTGTCCTTGTGGCTCAGATGGAGAATTCTCTCCACAGGCCCAGGCAGGGGGAGCTCTTGGACCACGCCCCACCAGTCATTGGCTCAAGGATGAACACATGACCTTAGCCAGGCCAATCAGAGTCTTCCCAGAGACTTTTGCTAGAGCTCTCTGGAAACTCTTCTTCTGAGATTGTGATCTGTAGGGATGAGATTGTGGCAGCTGGTGGACATCTTGCATCACGTGAGGAAAATCTGCCCAGAAAAAAAAAAGGCAAAAAACGGGCAGACATAGATAAGAGATGGAAAGAAAGATAGTCTTAATGATGTCAATTTAACACCCAGAGGCAGCCAAGTCTGAAACTCCTCAGACTTCCTTCCCATTTCCACGAGCCATTGCATATCCTGCTCTGTTTATGTTTGATTGGCGTCTCTGTCACTGGCAGACTAAAGAGTTCTGATGAAAACAGTAGGTGAGAACACAGCCAAGCCCTTTCTGCACCTTCATATCCCAGAGATACACAAAGATTGCAGGGAGTTCCGTTTAAAAGGGCTCTTGCTACTGGAATGTTGTAAGGAGACAAAGATCTATGTCCTGCTGCCCTTCTTTGAGAAGGGACAATTGGCTAATGCAAAGTGGAGATAACATCGCCAGCAGTTTATGTTCAAGAGTCCACCAAGAGTCCACATTGTCATTCACAGCAAAAGGGCCAAGTCTCAGCGAGCTGCCCTTTACCTCACTTCCCAGAATGTTCTGAAAGGTGGGAAGGGCTGCAATGCATTTTTCTGACCAACGATTCTAGGGTCATTTCATTACTGTTTCACTTGCTGGAATGTGGTGTCAGAGCTATAAAGATTTAGGAGGAAGGGGAAAAATATTATGTTTTTGCAAACCCAGCATGAATAGGCATTGTTGCACATTGTTTAACTGAGTCACTTGTTAATTCAAATAAATTCAACAAACAACCTGAATGTGCATCAGTAAGGGTGTGGTTAAACAAATTATAGTATATGGATTTTTTAAAAAAATAAGATAGCTCTAAAATATACTGTCATAGAAATATGTCTGTAATATATGAAGTATATTCTTCCATTTTCAGAATAATATGTATAACATGTGCCCATTTTTGCAAAGTAGAACCTGGAAGCCCTATCATTTGCAGTAGACTTATGTATACACTTAGGTGTTGTGAATAAAAGGTAAAAAAAAAAAAAAAAAAAAACTTAGCAATTAAAGGTAACTCATTCTCTTTGGGGGAAAGATTCAGTTAATGTAAACTTCGGTTTCTATCAGAGCTGTTTCCCCCTCACAAGCAGTCACCCTCCCAAGATGGGGTCTACGAGCTGAAAGCTTGGGTGTCCTGCTCCGTCCAGGGTCCTGACAGGCAACTGGCCCACCAGGGGTCTAGATGGCCTCTGTGTCTTCGCGTTGTCAAGATGCTGGGACATCAGGTCGTCCCTCCCACATCACACAGGAGACAAGCGTGTCTAGCTGCACTATCCCTGGTCCTCTCTCTGCCCAAACACCCCACAGGAGGTTGAATGTTGGCCCCCAAAAGACAAGTCCACACCCTAACTCCTGGAACCTGTGAATGTGATTTTGGAAAAAGGGTCTTTGCCAATGTAATTAAGTTAAGGGTCTCAAGGTGAGCTCATTCTGGATTATCAAGGTGGGCTAACTCCGATGGCAAGTGACCATAGAAGAGGAGGTCCAAGGGAGACTTGGCACAGAGCAGGAGATGACTCAGAAATGGAAGGAGAAGGGCACGTGCAGACGCAGGCAGAGATTGGAGTAATATGGTTACAAGGAATGCCAACAGCCACCAGAAGCTAGACGAGGTAAGGAATAGATTGTCCCTTAGAGCTTGAAAGGGAGCACAGCCTTGCTGACACCTTGATTTTGGACCACCAAGGTCGCGGTAACTTGTCTTGGCAGCCCTAGGAAACTGGTGCACACCCCACGCTGCCCTTTCTACTCTCCCGTGGGCATGGCCCGAGCAGCCTTCCAGACATCATCCTACAGAGTTCTAGGGTTCTGGCAGTGGAAAGAAGCCCCTCCAACCCCTCCCCTGGCTGGGGTGCAGGGCAAGTGTGGGGCACTAGGTCCCTCAGGCAGCTGCTTCCCCTCACTTTTGCCTGGTCCATATCTGCTTTTCCAGCTCCTTGGTGGCTCCTCTGAGAAGTGGAAGGACTCCAATCCCATCCCGAGCTGGGTGGGGACTTCCCTTACATCACAGTCTAACTTCTTTCTACCTGTGGCTAGGCTACAACTCCATGTTCAGTCCTCCAAGATTTGCCCTTGACATCCACGGGAAAGCTTTGGGAACAGAGAAATCCACTTTCTCTCTCTTATGGTAGATGATGTTGACTCTCTACCACCTTCTACTTCCCTGCCCCTCCTCTTGAAAACACCCCAGTTTTCAATCTGGAATTGACCCTACCCTCATGTTGCCAATGCGCTTCAGGAGGAGCTGACCCCAGCTTCAGTTCCAGGGGTGGCTCTAACTTTGTATCATGAATCCTACCCCACCTGCCATGGTGATTGGTCTGGAAACTCAGTCCTAAGCACCAGGGCAGGGCACACCCCTGGCCACAGGAATGGGTGTGTGACTCTGGCCAAGATGCCAGGGGGACTTGCTGGGAACTGAAGGGAGGGTGTTTCCTTGCTCTTAAGGAGAGACATGCTCTCCTTTCCTCTGAGTGTCATGGTGGTAAATGTGTAGCCCAGCCATGTGACAATTCTGAGGAAAGCCAGCCCACAGAGGGAGCCACCAGACAGAGAAGGGCACAGCCAAGGGAACTGTTAAGAGATGGGCCACAGTTGCTGGAGTAAGCCAGCCCTGAAGCCCACCCTATCTCTGGGGTCCAATTACCAGAGTCAGTCTATCCCATCGTCTCAGTGGGCTGGTGTCGAACTTACTGTTAGCAGTCACCCAAAGCATCCGGACCAATCTGTTATTCAACAAAGCCAGCTTTCAAGATTTGCCTTGTTATGGGCTTTGCGATCCTGTTTTGAATCCTATTTTTAACTAAGCATTGTTCTTTCTTCCTCTCTATATCACCATTCTATCTGTTTTAATCCTCCCAGAGGCAAATGGATACTTGTGGCTGAACAGGAGGGAAATCTCATACAAGGAATATGAGAGGAAACACACATTGCTGTATTTCACAGGAACTATCCACATTACACTGCTATTCATACAAACATCTGGGAGAAGAATTTCTAACAGAATTTTTAACAGTGGTCATCTCTGGGGAAGAGAATTTGGCGAGGGCAGGGGGCGCCAAGAGATTTCCCCTTCCAGGTTGTGCATTACTGTAATGTTTGAATTTTTAGAGTAAGCATAAATTACATTTGTAATTTAAAATCCCGAGGATTAAAAGTAATCCAAGACATCCAGAGCTCCCCTGGTGCTTGTTCTGCAGGAAGTTTACCTGCTAGACAAAGAAATGACTCCAAAAGTAACAATATTTCCTTAGAATTTAGACATAGATTTTCAACAACTTACAATGGCCTGACCCTAGCTGGTCCCAAAGAGTGAAAGTTCGCTGCCACAGGGAAACCTCAGCCACAGCTCTGCCAATGGGGGTTTGCAGGACTTTGGTGTCTCCTGGGAGTCAGGAGGGGCTGCAGCTCTGTGGTCTGCAGCCTGGCTCCTCCCTCCCTCCCATCCCAGCGTCTTAGGCAGAAGGTGGCCACACTGATCTCAAGTCTGAATGTCCTCCTCACAAATGCCCAGGCTCGGCTCACATTCCTCCTGCAGAAGCGGTGCTACCCTTCTGGTCCCCTGCATCCTCCTTGGACAGAGGTAAGGACCCCTGACATCTCTGGAGGGGTCTGCAAGCTCTTGGGACCAAAGGCCACAGCCTCCTGCTCTGCCCCAGGGTCCCTGTCACTGCCTAAGGCCCTGGCTTTAGGATTCTGCTCCCAGCTTAGTCCTAAGCAGTCCAGGCAGACTGTGTCTGACATTGCCCCCAGCTGGGTGAGCCCAGGAGCCCCAGCGTGGGTGGAAGGAGCCTCTGCCCCTAGCAGAGAGAGATCCCAGGGCTGACCCTGTGCCCACAAGTAAGGGCTGGGAAGGCTGGGCTCTGGGCTCAGAGCTTGGAGAGGGAGAGGAAGGAAGATGTAAGAGCTAGGGACAGACAAGGTCCAGAGGATCTACTTACCCTGCCCACCCCCTCTCCTCCCTGGGCCAGTTCTAGGCTTGGTCTCTGGACTCTGTCCTTCTCCAGAGCCACTGGTTCCAGGAGCAGAAAGTGTGGACCCTCAGTGTGGACCCTCAGAGGGTACCCTCAGTGTGGACCCTCAGAGGGTACCACATGGGCCCACTTCCAGAACCTCCACTCTCAGAGAGACTAGCATGGGGGCTGCCCCTGCCCGGTAGTGGGGGTGTGTCTGGAAGGCCAGGTGTGCAGAGCAAGACTGACTGCTCACTGTTTTTCCCATGCTCACCTCCCCGGTGAAGGGCTGGGCTCCTACTGGAAGATGCCCCACTCTCCAGGGACACTTGGAACCCCTGGACCCCGAGCCTCCCCATCCCAGCCTGACAGTTGCCTGTAAGGGCAGCAACAGCCCCAAGTCTACAGTCCCGTCCTGCCCCTGTGGCACCTCCTGGGCCCCAGGTAGGCCCCACGAGCCAGGCCCTGTGCTGAGCATCAGGGTTCAGAGATGAAGACCTGGTCCCTGCCCCGGGGCAGTCAGCAGAGCAGGCAGGCAGAGACCCAGATGAAAGCACAGCTGGTGGCTGCCACGGGTTACACCCCTGCTCTGCGCTCAGACGGATGCCGGCTGCTGATGTGATACTGAATTGGCATCAGTCCCTGCCCTCGATGAGCAGGTGACATTGCCAGCAGGGAACTGCTTGGACACCCTCACCAGACACAGCATTGCTCGTAAGTGCTGCCTTGTCAGGAGGCCTCCTCGAACAAGCTATTTAACACGCCATCCCTGCGCTCTGGCTCTCAAAGCACTTAGCGCCACCTGACATTACAGATTTCCTTCTCCCGGTTGCTGGTCTCCCCACGTGCAGATGCAGGCTCTTTGAAAACAGGGCTTTGTCTGTGTTGTCCTTGTATCCCCAGCCCCTAGGACCCTGTCTGCACACAGCAGGCACTGAATATGTATTTGTGCACTCAGTATCTCTGTATGAAGGCTGGGGGTGAACACAGCTCTTGTCCCTTCCTCTCCCCTGCCAGCCACCTAGCCAAGTGGTCCCTAAGTCCTAGAGACCATCTGATCCCAGCTTTCTCGCCTCTCCTACTCCCCGGCCCAAGCGTGGGCCCTGCCGCTCCAGCCCTCACTTGGTAGTTCTTACAAGGCCCTGCGCAAATGTCACCTCCCCATGAAGCCTGGCAACTGTCACGTTGCCAGTCCTCAAGCACAGCCCCCCTCTCCCTGATAGCAGTCATTCATTTCTGTCTGTGTCCCCACCCCACTGCCACTGCTCCTGAAGAGAAGATCTTCAGAGCTGGGCTGGGGCCACTTTCTCTCTGGGTCTCCAGGGCTCCTACAGAGGACAGGACCAGCGTAGTATCAGAGCTCGGGAAATGTTTGTTGGGTGAATAGAGGAGTGAATGAAGAAATGAATGAGTGAGTGGATGAACAAATGAAGGAGTGAATGACGGATGAGCTTCCCCGGGCATGAATGGGTATGAGCGGGAGGAAGCAGACACGTGAATGAGCGGGAAGTTACAGTGAATGAGTCTGTGACGGGAGGGGAGGGAGGGAGGGAGTGGTGAGTGAGCCTGCAAGGGAGGCTCCCAGCCTCCTCCACAGCCCTGGCACCGTGATGTCCCTGCCACCCCGTGGTCCTGGGCCCCTGCTCAGCACCAGCCAGTCCCACGATGCCGCCTCCCTGAGCCAGCTCCCATCAGTATGCTCAGCACACGCCCTCTGACACTGGGCAATGAATCAGACAGGGCCCTGCCCCAGGGCTCCCGGCACTGGGGGCAGACAGACAGCCTCGTAAACAAACTGGATGCCGTGCTGGGCAGACATGGGTTCCAGCAGAGTGGTGAGCTCAGGGTTGGCTCTGGAGCCTGGGGCAGGGCAGAGCTGCTCTGACGCAGGGATCTGGGGGAACCTCAGGAGGAGGCAACCTCAGAGCCTCAGAGCAGGGCCTGGAAGGAGGGGGAGGGTGGAGAGAGGGTGCTTGGGCAGTAGGGACAGCAGCAGCAAAGGCACAGCGGCCAGAGGGTGCAGAGAGAGCTCAGGAACCACTGGGGGGTGGTGGGGGCAATGACATTTGGGGAGATGGGGACAAGCAGTGAATGCTGGCAGAAGTGTTGGCTTGGTCGAGTCCGGGATGGGGACCGCAGCAGGTTGTAGAGCAGAGTGGGACACAAAGATAATGGGCCAGTGGCCCTGTGTGTCCCAGGAGGAAGATGGAGTCTCCACAGAAACACTATAGGAAACATTTCAAGGAGTCCGGGGTTCTAAGGGCTGGGTCCTTACAGATCTTGCGTAATTTAAGAATCTTCCACCATCCTCCTGGTCCCAACACCTCACCACCAACAGCCTCAGGCACTTGGGACCCTCAGAATAGGGAGGTTATTTGGGGGGGAAATATTTGCAGGTTATTTGGTAATGATTCAGACCATGGAAAGGGATCTGGGGTTCCTGAACCAAATCAGGGAATTTCAGAGGTTGACAGGAAACCTCAATATAGGGTGGGCTGACGTCAGAGATGCTGCTAAACACCCTACAGTGCATAGGCCGTCCCTGACAACATGAAACTAACCAATCCAAAATGTCAATGGCCATTAGGTTGAGCAACCCTGATTCAACAGATGAGCAGGCGGAGGACCCTGGATCAAAAGGGGGTCCCCAGGCTGGGCACAGCAGCTCATGTCTGTAATTCAGGCACTTTGGGAGGCTAGGGCGGGAAAATTGCTTGAGCCCAGGAGTTTGAGACCAGCCTGGGCAACATAGTGAGACCCCATCGCTATGAAAAGGTTTTAAAAATTAGTCAGGTGTGGTGGCACATGCCTATAGTCCCAGCTACTTGAGAGGCTGAGGCAGGAGGATCGCTTGAGCCCAGAAGCTCAAGATTATAGTGAGCTATGATCGTGCCACTGTACTCCAGCCTGGACAATAGAGCAAGACCTTGTCTCAAAAAAAAGGGCGGGTGGGTCCCCAGCAGCTCTTCATGTGTTCCAAGAGCTGTGCTGAGTACTTTATACCCATTAGCTCCTGTAATCTATCCCTGCTTTCCCAATGAGGATTAGGGAAGTATGTGATATGCCCAAGGTCATATAGCTGGGGATGGTGAACACATGATTCCAACCCAGGCAGTTGAGCTCCAGAGCCATGTTCTTGGTCATGACATCCCATGGCCTCCCCAGCACCTACTAGCTGGGTCAGAGCTGGGACTTGGACCCAGGCCTGCACCCTCCAGGGCAAATACCCCTTCTACTCTGCTCTGTGCCCCTGGCCCACGTGAGGGTCTTGGGCGCTCTGGCTGCAGCAGTGGAGCTTGGCAGCCGAGGACCTGGGTTTGTCAGGGATGCAGTGGGCGGGCATGAAGCAGATCCTTGGGACAGAGGGCCTTTGTCTGCCTGCAGATGGGCAGGCAGGCCTGGGCTGTGCGGCCAAGCCCGGAGGCCAGCTGGGTGCAAACTCATCAGACAGCTGCTGGGGCTGCCAAGGAGATGGGAGCAATTAGAGGGCCCAGCTCAAGCCAGGAGGTGGAAGCCATGTGGTGAGAGCTGCTAAGCTCTCCTGCCCTCCAACTTGGGCCCAGTTTCCTGGGAGGTGGCCACAAAGTTTGTCTTCAGGACAGTAAATAGCAGCTCCATCCGCACTGAGTGAACCTATTATGCGCTGGGCTGGGCACGTACACATCTCATCTCCTTTCATCTCGAAACGCCCTTGGGAAGTTGGAGGTACTAACTGCATTGCACGCACATATTCATCCATTCATTCGTTCCCCAGGTATCACGGCTTGCCTGCTACGTGCCAGGACTGTGCTAGGTCCTGGGGATGCAACAGGGAACAAAACAGACAGAAACCTCTGTTCTCATGCAATGTATATTCTGGAGGAAGGAAGAGAGACAATAAAAAAGGAATAAACAAGATAACTGCGACTTGTGATCTGGGCTGCGGAAGAAAGGAAGAGTGGATGGAAGGTGGGCTGGGGAGGGCCCACCTGAGAGGTGACTGTTCACAGAGGAGGAGCTGAGGCTCAGAGCCGGGAGGCAACTCGGCCATGGTCACACAGCTGGCAAGTGAAGGATCTGGGCTCTGGTCCCAGGTCTGCCTGACTCCAGACCCGACCCCGCCGTCTGCCTCCTGGGAGCCCCCTCCCTGCCGGGGCCATCGCCACACTACACTCGTGTGTAATGTTGGCACAGGGTCTCCAGCTCTTATCCACACCAGCTGTAAGAGGGAGGGAGGCTTATCGCCTCCATTTTAGAGAGGGAAGAACTGAGGCCCGGAGAGGGGCCATAGCAAGCCCAAGGGTCCAGCAAAGGAGTGACAGGGAGGGGCTTGAGCCAACGTCTTTTGATCTGCAAATCTGTGTCTCTTCTGCCACACCTTGACCATTGCTGGCCAAGCACTTAGCCCACCCTGAACCTTCACTGGCAGGCAAGAAATGGATTAATGGGTAGGGCACGTGTCCTTGGGCAAGGTCTGTCTCCCTTCGGAGTGTCCATTTCTCCATTAGAAAACGTGAAATTGGTCCAGACCAGCTCTGAAATTCCCCGCGTTCATTCTGTTCAATCAACAGACAGATGAAGGAGGCTCTGCCCCATCACAGGCCCGTGGAAAGAAGCTGCACAGTTCAAAGTGGGCTGGCCAGGGAGAACATTGTAGAAGCAAACAGAAGCAAAAGCAGGGAGGCGAAAAAGGAAACAGCCCGGGGTCAGCCAGGCATCGTTTAGGACATGGGGAGGGATTGGAACTTTCATCCAGTGATCCCCTCCCCGCCCCATACTCCAACCTCTGCCACCTGGTGAGGTCTCAGGCCACCACAGCTTCTGCACCGTTTCAGTGCCAGCCCTGGCTTGAGTCTGGGAGCGCCTTCGGAGGAGATGCTGGAACAGGCCCCACATGTATTTGGGCTGCCAGCTGCACACAGACTGTGTGGCCTTGGCAGGCAGCTACTCCCCTCACTCAACTTGGCTTCCTTATTGATTAACTGAGGAAGGGTGATCAGAGCCAGCCAGGGCCATAATGGAAGGTAGAGTTTATGAGCACTTTCTTCGTGTCAGGCAACAATCGCTCGAGACAGGTGATATTATTACCCCTGATTTACATGTGAGAAATCTGAGGCTTAGAGAGGTAGCGTCTGTTGCCCAAGGCTACACACTAGGACACAGCCCAGAGGAGATTCCCATGCAGGTCTGTGTGACTCCAGAATCCTGCTCAGAACAAAAAGCTACTAGCTCGACCTGTGCACAGTCAATCCCCAGGACTTCATCTGTAGGGAAGAATCCCAGAGAGCGAAAAAAGAAGTTCACTGCAGCCATATTTACAACAGGGCAGACAATCCGAAGCAACCATGTGTCCAACCACAGGGCCCTACTCACTTTAGAAATTAGGCAGCTTTAGGCTGGGCACAGTGGTGAGCGCCTATAGTCCCAGCTACTCGGGAGGCTGAGGTAGGAGGATCGCTTGAGCCCAGGAGTTTGAGGTTGCAGTGAGTATGATCGTGTCACCGCACTCCAGCCTTGGTGACAGAGTGAGATGCTGTTTCTAAATTTAAAAAAAAATTAGAAATAAGGCAGCTTCAGATAAATCGTGGGGTATTAAGTGCAGCTCTTTGTCAGTGCTCTATCTTGTAATCCCCACACCAGCCCTGTGAAGTGGGTGTTGCTTTCCTCATTCCTATACAAGGCCTAAAGTTCAGAGAGGGTGAGTGATTTGCTGAGGGCACACAGCTAGTGACAGGCGCAGGCTTGTTCACAGCCTCCCCCAAGGTAGAAACGGGGAGTTCTGTTCTCCGAGGAAGAAAACAAGTGCCCCCAACTCAAGGCCACACAGTTGATGGGCAAGAAGGTTGGGGCTTGACCTCAGACACCGGGATCCCGTGCTCTGGGACCACTTCCTACACTGCCACTGCTGGCCAGGAAAACTGGGATGAGCCATTTAGCTCCTATAAGCCTGCTGCTCCTCGCGTATAAAATGGGGAAAACTATGTCTGTTGTGTAAAGGTTGTGGGGAGGATCAAATGGCCAATAGTAATGTCATATAAGCAAAATACCCAGGCTGGGGGTGAACAGAGAGGATTTCTGCAATGGTGGGGGTGGAGGTGAAGGAGAGGCTTGGACAGGTTAGGGGGCCTTGGTGCCCTCCGTAAGGACTTTCAGAGGCAAGGCCGACAGGCGAATCCCGTCACTAACCTTTTTGGCCTTTTGGATGCTGCCTCTCTGACTATGTCCAGGGACAGACTCTGTGGACCAGGCCTTGCATGTGGGTTACACGTGCCCCAAAGGCAGGCCTGCCACGGGGCCCCAGCGCCAGCACAGGCAGGCCGCACAGTGTCACTGAATAAAGGGTTTGGTTCAGTCTTTCAAAGGCTCTCAGAGTTGGAAAGACCCTAAAGATCACCTAGTGACCCCAACCCCTCCCCAGAGGGGAGGAAGGGCTCATTCAGGGTCACACAAGGTGAGATGTCAGAGCCAGAACTGGACCCTGGGGGTCCGGTCACTCAGTCCCTCTTGCAGTGTGGCACTTAACCTGTGCCTCTAGTCTGGCTTCGCAGCCAGCTATGAGACCTGGATTCTGGGGCTTACAGCTCAGCTGCTGACCCCACAAGGCTGGAGGACAACTAACCTGGGTATCGCAGGCGGATGTGCTTGGAAAGAACCCAGTGTAAGTGTAGGGGTGGCCTCAGTGATGCCCACTAGATAAGGGTGGTGGCAGGGAACGCAGAGGTGGCATCACAGGGCTCCCGGGAGGCAAAGGCCGAGACAACCCCCTACCGGATTCTGAGTGGCCCCAGGCCCTGGAGGGCAGGTGGCAGGGAGGTGGCAGGTGGTGGGAGGGCAGGTGGCAGGGAGGCTCCTTGAAGCTGCGGCCTGGCAGAGGGAGGGGAGGTCAGGTAACCCATGGGGCTACCCCGGCAGCTGTGAGACAGAGAGACATGGTGCGGCCACGGCTACAGCAGGTTAGAGCTTTTGCAAGCTCCCAGCTGCAGCCAAAGGCAGGAGATCAGTTAGTAAACAGACAACACAATCCCACAGAGACAAACACCCCCAGACGTGTCCCAACCCATCTCTCCCATGCACTCAGAGCTGGGCCTGCTCAGATTTCCTGCCCCTTCCTGAGGAAGCGGGTAGCCTAGCCTTGGACTTGGAGAGGCCAACGCCTCCCTCGGGCCAGTCCTTCTGTTCCATCCCCCATGCAAGCTCATCAGCAAGTTCCCGCTGGATTTACTGCTTCCCTGTCCCCTCACTGGACTCCAGCCTCATCCCACCTGTCTGGCGTGGATCCTGCCATCAGTTTGCTGCCCCTTCCTCCCAAAGCTCCCAGGGCACCCCATGGCTATGGGTCCAGTTTGGACCTCTCAACTTGGCATTCAGCATCTCCATGATCCGGCCTCTGACTTTAATTCCCTCTGCTCCTCCAGCACCCCAGCGTAGACCCTCTGTCTTGGGACACCCTCCCCAGATGGCCTGCTCATCCCAATCCGGACTGAGCCTGGCAGAGGCCCAGCCAGTGGGCATGCCTTCCTCTGAAGGACAGGGGACCATCTGTCTGCCCCAGTCAGAGGAGCCTTGGCACACAGGAAATCCTGACCCTGGCAGTGTGATCTTGGGGCAGTGAGCCTCAGTCTTCATGTCTGTAAAATGGGGATGAAGATCCTTCCAGAGGATTCAAACCTCTTGGCACAGTGCAGATCACAGAGACGGCACCTGTGCACTGTAGCTGTTATTATCACCGTCAGTGCTATTATTACTTACACAGTCCCACACAGCAAACACACTTTCCAGAGGACCAAGCCACGAGCAGGTGACAAGGTTGCCAAACCACAACATCCCATGAAAATATTAGGAACACTCACCTCCAGCCCAACTTAAATATGGGACACTGAGGCCCAGGGCTCCAAAGCCAGTGAATGGCAGAGCAAGACCAGGAACCAGACGTCCTGCCTCCCACTCAAGGAGGAATTCTTCCCCAAGGAGCTGCCACTGCTAAGAGTCAAGTTCAAACACCAATTTTTAAATATGATAGTCTCAAAGTATACAGAGAGAAAACCTTAGCTACGTATAAGAATCTGTGTTATTTGTTCTCACTTTTAACTTTCCCCCTTGAATACACCGAGGTACCTTTGGAGAGCGCTTCTGCCTCCTCCTTCCAGCCAAAGCTCATATCGCTGCTTTTCTTCTCCCCCTCCCTTCAGCCCCTCCAGCCCTGGGGAGGCCTTTCTCTGACCTGCCCTGCCGAGCCAAAGGGCAATTGCCGGCTTGCCCTTGCACTACTCAGCTCATTCTCCTGTTCTTAGCCTTAAGGGTCTATTCTGGGAAAGAAACCCAGAACCCCTCCCTCCTGACGGGCTCCCCCCATCCCTTGCACACACCCAGTCCCTCCTGTCTACAAACCAGCCAACAAGCAAATAAAGCACCCCTCCCTCTCCCTTCCTTGGCCCCATTTCTCGGTGGTGACCTGTTAGTCTTCACCTGCCGGGCCTTGCTGCGTCCCACCCTGCTGATCCCACCCTCCTGGGGGCTTCCAGACTCCCCTTCTCGATCTCCCCTGCCCCGCTGCTCTGCCAGCAACTTCTCAGTCCCCTCGGTGGGTGGCTGCTCCCTCTACGCAGTCAGCCACTGACATTCTGTCCTAGGCCACTTCTCTGCCTGCTCTCTCCCCAGACACCCCCACAGATCGAATTTCCGCCTCTAGCCAGGGATTCCTAGACCCGCATCTCTAGCCCAAACCTGCCTCCGAGCCCCAGGCCTGGGCACCCCACAGCCTCCACTTGGGTGTCCCTCAGCCACTTCAAACTGCGTGTGTCTAGAGCCATCTCATGATTCTGTCTCTCAAAGTCCCCTCCCTCCTGAGCCCCTGTCTCTGTAAACAGCCCCACCGCCCCTGTCACTCCAGTGCAAGACCCCTACCGAGTGCACCTCCCAAACCCCTGCACGACCCACCCACACCCCTGCTCCCACCACCATGACCTGAATCCAGCACCCCCACCTCTCCTGGTGCTCCTCTCCCCTGGGTGTCTGTCACAGCTTCCTGACTGGTCTCTCAAAGCCATACCTACCCCACACTCCATTCTCTTTACAACAACCAGAGGGATCTTTCTAGAACACAGATCTTTTTGTCATTTCCCTGCATAGAACTCTTCACCATCACCCAACTCTTCTCCAACAAAACCCCCAAATCCTTGCTATCTTGTGCCTCCCTCCACTAGCCCTCTGCACCCCAGCCCTCTGGCCTTTTTGCTTTCTTTCAATTTACCAATTTCTTACTGCCTATGAGGCTTTGCTCTTGCTGTTTTCCTGGCCTAGAATGCTTTTCCTTCTCCCCTGGACCCGCCCCCGAGAGATCAGGTCAAGGGTTGCATCCCACACCTCCTAGCAGCCCACACTCCCTGGGCCCTGGGCCTTCCCGGCTGCCGGGTTGTTTGCAGTTAGCCACGGTGCCTGCGGTGGCTTGATTCATGTCTGTCTCGGCTCCCGGACTGCGAGTGCCATGAAGGCCAGGGCCACACTGTGCCTGGCAAAGAGCACCCCAGAGCCTGACTGGACCTCCCCTGTCCACACAGCAGTGCTGACTGCCCCAGGAGCAGGCCGTTTCATCTGGAACTCAAGGACCACATGGTTGGACCCCATCCACCTGTCCTGTGCTCCCCGGCTTGAACCCTCCCCACATACCTTCCCCATCCAGCCTGGGGACCCCCCGCTCCTCCTCTTGGCTCCCGCCACTTCCCTTCCTCTCTTCTTTCTCTGGTGCTTTTGGTCCGACACTAGCCAGCTCAAGCCCACCACCCTCCATGACACCTCTGTCCTGACCACACAGCCATCGTCCTGTGCGCTGGGGGAGCACCCACTGACCATCCTGTCGAGCGTCCCCGCTACCTCCAGGGTGAAGTCACAGTCCAGCCCCACTACTCTCTCAGCAGCCCACTCCCCACACGGCCGACACCCTGTCCCCTCTGACAAAGCCCCATCCTGCTTCGTGCCTCCACACAGTCCCTGCCCGGATTGCCCTCGGCCACCTCCCTCCTTGCCGAACTCCTCAAGACCAGCCCGCACGTCCTCCCATCAGAATGCCGCCGTGGCCCCCCAGACCGAGGTCTGCCCTCTCCTGAGTCTGGCGCAAGAGCACCCGGCCTTCCAGGCCTCACTTCCTGGGTTCGTGTCCTGCCTCCGTCTCTTACAAGTTGCAGGGTCCTAGACACGTTACCAACCTTCGCTAAGCCTCAGTTCCCTTCCCATAAAATGGGAGTAGTAACAGCCCTACCTCAGAGAATTTTGTGAGTATTAAATCAGGAAATCCACAAGATGTATTTAGCCTAGTGCTGGGGCACCTGCCGTGTGCTACCAGGAAGCCTCTGAATTGGCTTCCTCCGCACGGTCATGGTGGGCTGGCTAGCCTGGCCTCCCTGCCGGCCCTGCGCTGGGAGGGGAGGCTCGGCCCTTTGGCTCTGACTGCCTTGCCTTGCCTGGTGCCTGGTTCTGGGCAGGTTCAGCACACGCCGGCTAAAGAGCCAGTAGACCACACACTTGGCAGAAATCGGCCGTTGTTCCTTCACTTTGTGTGTGTGAACCTCATCGCTCCTCAGGACTGGAGCTCCAGGGTATGGGGGTAGGAGGTGCAGAGGGAGGAGAACAGAAGGGTGTCTCCCTGTCAGAGGCTGAGGCCTGGGAGGGCTCTCTGCCCCTCATCCCTCCACCCCTGCGGTGCCAGGCCAGGGAGGGAGTGGGGAGGGCTTGCCACAGATGGGCCCACGTCCTCCCCCCAGACGAGGCCCGTCTCCCCTGCATGGTGGCGCCCTAATTACTCCTGCCCCCTGCTCCACACACACATCTGTGTTCTCAGGCAAGAGCCTGCTTGACGTACTCACACGGAGTTCTCTTGGCTGGCGGTTCCCAGCCAGCTTGGCCAGTTTCTTCAGAAGCTGCAGCAGAAAGAGAGGAAAGTTTTCTTAAAGCCACAGAGCACAAACCAGGGCAAGGGCTGGATCAATGCTCATCAGCAAAAGACCAGCCTGGAACCAGCGTGGGCTAATCTCAGCTCGGTCTGAGGCGGGCACGGACAGCTTGGCGGAAGGGTTGAGTGTGCTGGACCCTGCACTGAGAGTCTCAGGTTTGAATCCAGGTTCTGCCACCAACCAGCTGAGTGACCTTGGGCAGTTCACTTACCCTTTCCGAGCCACGGTTTCCTGGTCTACACAGGGGAACAATATTCATACCAGCTCAGGAGGACTTAATGAGATGAGTGCTCAAGAGGTTGGCTGTTGTTATTTTGTCACCGGGTGTCAGAGCCAGAAGGAACCTCCAAGCTCCTTTGGGAGCAGAAGGCACTGTGGCCTGTTAAGGTGGCCTGACTTGGCTAAGCCGGAGAGCAAATCAGTGCTTTTCTTTCTAGCCCTTGTCACTAACGACCTTTTTCAGAGAACCAAGGGGCATTTGCTCACTTACCCGCTAGACTCAGAGGTCGCCCACCTTGATTTGAGGAGCTCAAATTTGGGAGTCTTGAAGAAGGAATTGCAGAGGTGTCCATGCCAGCATGGGGGCCTGTTGTCAGGTGGCCATTTGTTCATGATGGGCCCTCTCCAGCTGAGGGTGGCACTGCCCACCAACAATGCAACAGCGAGGATCACAGCCCTGCAGTCCATCCAGGGAGGCAGGGATTCTGGCTAGGTTCGCTGTGAACACATCTCGGACCTTGCAGGGGTGAGGACCTGCGCTGCCTGCTCCCCTCTCCAGCTGGGCTCAGCCCTCTGGCCTCTCGGCAGCCTGGCCCAGGGGTTCCGCCTGCCCACCTGTCTGCCAGATGGAACGCCTGCTCTGCTCTCTCCCTCCTGCCCACCCCAGATGCAGCTTGCCTCCTGCCTTTCCCTCTCCCGGATGCTGGGGCAGACCTGTTGGGGCCATCTGGAGGGCTCAGGGGGAGGGGGGAGTGCAGGGGGCAGGGCCTGGGGAAGCATTAAAGGGCCTGCTCTATCCCCACAACCCCCGCTGGGGAGGAGGTTGCATGAATCAGGAAAGCAGATCCCACGCATTCTTTTAGCAAGGGGCCTAAGATGTGTTTTCAGAGCTGAAGGGGAACCCAAACTGCATTCTGAGAATAACAACAGTAGCACCTGTCATTCACTAAGCAGCCACTCTCTTCTTGGCACGAATCGTGCATCATTCCACTTAATCCTTTGCAACAGCTTCTTCGCAGGGTGGTTTGTGAGGATGAAATGGGAAGACGCATCTGTACTGGAGTACCTGGAAGAGTTTAATTTGGGATTGGCGAGTGGTGAGAGAAGCTGTCAGCTATTCTCTGTTGCAGTAGAGGCAGAGGTTCCTCTTGGAACAGACCTTCCTTGTTCAGGAAGGTGTCACTTGGTCCGGGTGGGGAAAGCATGCCCCTCTTAGCTCTCCAAACACCAAGCCAGCAGGCCCTGGTCATCCTGGGGAAGGGTATGACAGGACTTACCATGGCCTGGAAAGGGCTTCTCCCACTCCCCCCTGGTTTGCAGAGCTGGTCTCTGAGGCATTGTTGGGCAGATCTACACAGGGACCAAGAGTCCTGCATGTTCAGTGTTATCTCCTATGGGTTGAGATAGTCTATTGTCCAGAGAAGACACCAAGTGCCTGCCCACTCTCCATGGGTGGGGCGAGGATCTGGAATGAGGTGCTGACTTGCTCAGGGGCCGGGATGTTGGTAGGAGGGCTGGCTCTGGTTTCCTGTGTGGCTGAGGCTAGAAGCCCTTCTTGGCCCAGCATGGTGGTTTGCTTTGGGCCAATCGTGAAGTGTGCGGGTGTGAGCCTCCACCGCAACAGAGGACGAGGGTCCCTGAGGCTGTGCAGAATGTGTCTCCAGCAGTGACTCCCCGTGGTAGCAGCAGGAGCAGGAACACTGATGGGCTGGTGAGAACTATAATCTCTTAAATCCTGGCATTGGAAGCAGAAGTCTCTCCTCTGGAGAGAAACCTCAGGGTCTCATTCAAACAAAGATAGGCAATGGCTTTAGTCAGGAGATATAGGATACCCCTTAAGTGTACAGGTGGGTTTTTGAGCAATTAACTGGAAAATTAAAAAGTTTGTGACCAATACTCCCAAGCTAGTGAGGCAGGTGATTCTGGTTACGCTTGAGTAGAACTTGACTATTTCATTGGTTCCTTGCGACAGCCCTGCAAGTAGGCGTGATTATATCTATTAAATATTCATGTATCAGGAAATTGAGGCTCCAAGAAGCAAAAGACATGTGCAGCCAGGCACAGTGGCTTGGACCTGTAATCCCAGCACTTTGGGAGGCCAACAAGGAAGGATCACTTGAGCCCAAGAATTTGAGACTAGCCTGAGCAACATAGCAAGACCCCATGTTAAAAAAAAAAATTAGCCAGGCATCGTAGCCCATGCCTGTAGTCCCAGCTACTTGGGAGGCTGAGATGGGAGGATTGCTTGAGCCCAGGAATTTGAGGCTACCGTGAGCTATGATCTCATTACTGCATTCCAGCCTGCCTGTGCAATAGAATGAGACCCTGTCTCAAAAAAAAAAAAAAAAAAATGACATGTAACTTCATGCGGCTAGTAAGTGTTGGACCTAGGGTTGGAATTTTCCTCCTGCTCCACAGGGAAGAGCAGCAGCCTGAGGTCGGCATACTCACATGGAGTATGAGGCTCTATCAGGCGCCCGCAACTGCACTGCAGAGCTCTGTGCAGGCCAGCAAGCCCCAGCGGGGCAGGAGGCCCTTCCGGCCGGCGCGGAAGAGGGAAAAAGGCAGCAAGTTACTCTGGGGAGACAGTTAAGGTGACAAATGGGAAAGAGGGGAGATACTACCCAAGCCATTTCCTGCCTCAGAGCTTTCACAGGTGCCATGCCCTCTGTCTGGGACACTTGTCCCCTGCTTTTCTCATATGGCTCTTAGCCTTCAGATCCCAGCTCAAATGTCCTTCCTCAAAGAGGCCTCAGCCACAGAATCTACAGTTTTTTAATTTACAATTATTTTCTATATATCAGGACAATATTTCTTTCTTCCTTAGACTATATCACAATTTGCAATCATTCGTATTCGTATGTTAAAATTCCCTGTGGCCTGCCTCTCTCAGGAGACCGTGTGCCCCATGGGAGCGAGCGCACTGTCTTTTGGGGGCCATTACCTGGGCCACTGTAGCCCAGGGCTCAGCACAGTGCTGAGCATAGAGTGGGGACCCAGGAAACGCTTGCGAATGAATGAATTGAATAGCTCGTTAATGGGAACTTGCGAACGAATGATCGAATAGCTGATCAATGGGAACTTGGAAAAACGTCCTCCCTTGATGGAGTGACAGATATGGAGATGGTCACCAGGGGGCTATGAGATTCAGGGAGACACAGGCTCTGTCTCCGAATTCTGAAGGGTGGTCCTGGGGAAAACGGAGCCAAAAGGGGAGTCGCTTAATAAAGCAGGACCATCTGGGGTGGGAAGGAGCCGGGCTCCTTGGGAGGTGGTGGGTTCCCTGCCCCGTGGGTACAAGCAGGCCCTGACTAGCCCCAGGCAGGCTCAGAGAAGACTCCAGCAGCAGGTAGGGGACTCCTGTCAGGCCCAGTCATAGCTGCTCAGGAACTCAGAGCAGAGAAGGTGAGGGGGCTCCAAGGAGGAGGTGAGGCTGCAGGGCTTCCTGGGGAGTTATCAAGGGAGAGATCTTTAGGCAGAGACATCGGTCGGTCTGTCTGCCAAAACTTGTTCATAGCAATTTCCTGTTTTCCCGGCCAGGTAATTGCCAACAAAATAGACTGGGGCCTGGGCAGCAGCCACAACCCCTTCGTATAGTGAGGGGGCCTGGGGTGGGGCACGCAGGAGCAGGCACCGGAGCCCTGAGTCATGGGGGGAAGCAGTCCCACTCGGCATGGATGAGACTCCAGTGCTCCAGACCTTTCCGGGCAATCGTGGGCAAGGCCTCGGGCGTCCCTGTGAGTTCCTGCTGCACTTGGCCGGTGCTGGGGAGCAGCAGCCATCGACATTGCCTTCTGGGCAGCTGGGGGGAGGACACACCCTGCATTAGGTGGCACTAACACAGGGCCAAGGTTGGGAGAGCTCAGCGGGGCAGGGTTCCAGGTTCTGAGCCCTCTCCCTGCCCTGGCTAGGGAAACTCTGACCACCTAGAGGGGGTCAGAGGTGGCAAAGAAGAGTGTTGCCTGAGTTACCACACTGTTACCGGTGTCACCCAGACTCTGACACCCAGGTTTCCTGGAGGAAGCGTGTGTTGATGTGAGTTTGTGTATATACATATGCATCACATATCTGTGCGTTTGTGCATGTGAATTGCTGCACTCATTTGTGTGCGTATGTTTCTAATTATGTTTAATTATGTCCCGTGTGTGCCTGCACGTGTGTGTATACACTTATGTGTGTGTGTGTGTTTCTGGGTATGCATGGGAACACAAACCACTGCCTGAGTTGTATACATTCAGCCATTCCACAAATATTTATAGAGTGCTTCCTATATGCCGCATGCTGTCGTGGGTGCTGGGAATACAAAGTAAGAAATTCAAGGTTTCTTTTCTCGTATAATTTAAATGAAGTATAATATAAAAGACAAGCAATAAATGGGTAAATAGATAAATGAATAAGTAATCCCAGATAGCGATCACTGCCACGAAGAGGAAAAAGCAGGGTGCTTAGACAGAGTGGCTTGGGAAGGATTATTTTATTTATATAAATAAAGGAAAGGGCTCTATTTATATAGAGGAAAGACTGCTCAGAAATGAAGAATCCCAGGCCTCAACCCAGACCTCCTAATGCAGAAATCTGCATTTCAACAAGATCCTTCAGATGATTCACATGCACATTAGAGATTAAGAAGCACTAGGTTAAAATTTACTAACACAGACACGACTTGGTGGGGAAAAGGAAATGAGAGTAAATGCTATAGACGTCCTCCTGCTACTGGTCATGAGATAATACTAAATATTAATAGTTGGCATTTATTAATTTCCTCTTTTCCTGGGCAGGGTTCTCTACCCAGTAAGGTCACCTAACAGGCATTCCTAAGGGTCTGAGACCAGGGAGGCCTGCCCACCTAGAGTCAGGGTGGTCTTCCATTGCTTTTCACTTAAGACAGTTTCTATAATATTACTCCCTGTCCCCACTAAGTATCAGAAAGCTGACTTCCTCTTGGCTGTCCAAGTCAGTAGCCCCAGGAAAGTCCTAGTTCCCCTTCTCTGCTTCTTCCCCATTCTTCCCCTTCTCTGCTTCTGGCGTTTTAAATGGCCACCTGGAATTCTCGACTTCCAATCCAATGGAAATATTCTTTCGCCCCCTGGCAGAAGCATTCCCTCCTCAGGTCCTAGCATTTCCAAGGCCCAAATTTCAGGAGAGTCATTGGGTGGCATTGTGAGAGGCTCCACCCCTGCTTTGTGAGGACTGCGGCAGCCTACAGGATGTCATTGCAGCTTCACAGTGGTTTCTACTCTTCCATCTGCTTCTGGAATTAAGTTCTTTGTTAGGTCATTCCATAGTTCTAGAGGTCCAGCTGCTTCTGGGCAATGGGGCACCTGGTGTGACCAACAATCTAACTGGCTTCAGTCCACTGACTTACTTCTATCTCCGTGAGATGAATTCCTTGGCCGAAAGCAGGTTGTGTGGGCACCATGACAGTGGATGAGGCATCCAGTGGGCTTCCAGATGGTGCTTCTGGAAGACTTGTGGATTATGGCAGGCAGGAAACACAAATGCAAATGCAGAATAAATGGTTATTCCAGGGAGGACAAATCCCCATCCCCTTCCAGGAAGGAAGGAGTCCAATGTCATCTATCCACCACCAGGTGACATCCATGGTCACTTTGTTTACTGAGTCCATTGAGCAAATCCTGGGGTACCTGGGTAAAGAGGCTAATTGGCACCCACAAAGCAGGTCACATCTTGTCTAACTGTTTATTAAGATTATTCCAGGATATTCAGGAGCTTTTGGTGAGTGCTATCATGGGACATAAGTATGTGTATGATGCTGGATCCCTTCCAAGAGTCCAATCACATGCCTCTTCCATGCCACTTCCTTTTACCCATCCTTCAGTCTTGTCTCTTCCAAGTCCCTGTACATCTGGTCAAATCGTTAGCCACTTACCATGAATCACTGTAGAACTTAGGCCTTCTGTTCTTCCAGATCAAGACAATAAAATATGCCACTCAAAGTACTGCCTGGTGTGAGGATTTCCCTATTCTGTCCTTCAGGGATACTCTAAATGGGGCTATAATATCACAACATCCCACTTCCAGCTGGTGCCAGCATACCGTGTGCGTCATTTGTAAACCAGGCTCAGAATTTTTTCTCTTTAATAAGTTGGCTGTAGGGAATTTCTATGAGCATAAGTGCAGGCTGGGAAAGCTGTAGCATGCTGGAAGAGTGAGCCACCTGCTTATGCAATGTACCTGTGCTTTCAGAATCTGCTTGGGTCCAGACCCATTTAAACCCTTTCCACTTGATGAAGGAGAGTTGATGGGCATGCTCAACAGAATGGCGAGATGGGGCAGATAACATGGCAGGTATTTGGGATTAAATGATTACCTTCTGGTCCACGGTCAGGTGTTTAGCCTCTGACAATGCCAAGCGGCAAGCTGGGAACTGTTTCTCAAAAGGCAAATAGTTATTTGCCAAAGAAGGCATGGCCTTGCTTCAAAAACGAAGGGCCCCTGCTGTGGCTCTCTTATCTTGTCTTGGCAAAGTCTCCGTGCGGCATCACAGTCTGCCTCTGACAATTCAAGCACCACTGAAGCTAATGAATCATAAGAACTTGGCTTGAAGTCTTAACCAGCTCGGACCCCATTCAAAGCCAGCAACTTCCTTGATCACTCAGGAAATAGTTGAAAGTAGGATACACAAGTGTGGTATAGGATGCCTCTAAAACCTAAAGGAGCCCACCAAGCTATGTGCGTCTTTCTTAGTGGTCAGGGATGCAAAGTTGAACAACCTTCATTCATTCATTTATTCTTTGTTTTGAAGGGAATGTTCTGTTTTTCCCAGGCCACTATTTTCCTAGAAACTTAACTGGGACTGCTGTATTTCACAAGCTGTTCCTCCCTCCTTCTGGAAAAGGAAGGTACTTGCTGCTTTGTAATCTCTGGGACCCATCAGCGTGGTATCACCAATGTACCGGATCAGTGTGATGCCTGTGGAATGACGAAGCGATCGAGTCCCCATGAACTAACTTAGGACACAGAGTTGGAGAGCTGGCTTAGCCCGGAGACAAGCTGAAAGGTGTGCTGCTGTCCCTGCCACGAGAACTCAAAGTACTTCTGATGTTCTCTGATGATTAGGGCATAGGAAGATAGTATTCTTTAGGTGTCAAATCTGCATTAATTTGTTCTCCTCATGAGATAACATGATAACATTTGTAACATCGTGGAACTATAATTGGAATCACCACTTGATTAATTATGATAATCCATTTTCATGTTTCAAGACTCATCCACGTTACACACCGGCCAAACTAGAAAGTTAAATGGAAGCACCACCCCTCCATCTTCCTGTGACAGTAGCTTTAATCTTTGTGGTTCCACTTAAGAGAGATATTAATGCTCTTGACTTACAATTTTGACGTGATTTGGGAACCGACAGTGGCTTTCCCTTAGCTTGTCCTGGCTCCATGGGTCAGGGAACCATTGTAGGAAATCTGCCAATCCTGAGGGTGTCTGTGCTCACTCTACACGGAGAACCCAGGGCAGTACCCACAGATAGTACTGCTGCCTGCCAGGGAGCAGGCTCGGATCAACATTCCATTTGTCATCTGATCCCTACAAACCCCCGCTCTGGTTGGTAAATCTCGGGGTGATCTAGGTCTTTAGGCATTAGCATTAGTTCAGGACTAGTGTTTAATAATTCCCAAAAGATCTAGCCTCTCTACCAATTCATTGTTACCCTGACATATGGCCACAAGTCCTTTTGGAGAAGGACAAGAGAAGCTTCAAGGAATTAACTTGTGATATTATTATATAGAGTTTCCTCAAGTGTGCCTATTCCCACTTCATTCAAGGGACTCTGGTTTTGCATATTGAGTAGGTGAGAGTTGGAAAATTTTTGATCCTAATAGCTCAAGTTATTTTCTATTCATGAGATGTACCTCTTTTGAATGACATAAATTAATGTAGGACCTTAGTGAGCTTCTCATCGTTTTGGCCTTAAAACCATTATCATTAACCATTTCCAAAAATAACCCTGCAGTTTGGACTATTCTATCACCTTGAGACTGTGCTCGCCGAAGTGGTCACCGCACCCACCTAACCTCTGACCCTATGTGCTGCTCCATGACCTCGGTCACACCAGGATCCTCCCATTTCCATTGAAATCAGGGGTTCATTGAACAATGATAACTTCTACCGACATGCCTGATCCACGGAGAACAGCCATGGAAGAGGTTTTTCAAAGAGGTTGGCACTGTCCTCATTAATGATGTTTTTCAAGGTCTTGGGCAAGCAAGTATCTTCTGGGCTCAGAGTTTGCAGTGGGAGGATACTTCTTTCTTCCAAATTTCTTACCTCAAGAAATCTGTCTCAGCTTACAGAGCATTGAATTCAGAGCTCAGACAGGCTCACTGACGTCAAGAAACTCATCCGGATCTAGCATGATATTCCTTCAGAGAAATCACTCACACAGGGTAGACCCCAAATTTTTGACAAGATTAATTAGCAAAGTCTTGTAATTCTGTTAGAGAGTAAACTTCCCCCAAGGTTCGACTTTATAATTGGTCCCCAGGAACTTGCTGGAATCTGACCCAGTCATAAGCCTGGAGGGACAAAGAGAAGTGTCGGTTTCCCCTAAAGTAAAAGGCAAGGAGTGCTTTACCGAGGCAGGAACAGTCCCCTGTACGAGGGGAGAAGGGCCAGTTTGGCTGGCAGGAGACACTCCCCAGGGCTTGGGTCTGGGTCTCTGCATCTACCACCCTCCTGTCTACCCGCATTCTGATTCTCGATTCTCACCCTTTCTGGATCAATTCCTTAAATTTCATGTAAGAACCCTGCAAAGGCTGTGAATTCAACTAACATTGTAATTCCGCAACCCACTGGATCAAATCAGGCATCTGCTTTGATAAGAGAGGAGATTCTGCCAGGCGCGGTGGCTCACGCCTGTAATCCTAGCTCTCTGGGAGGCCGAGGCAGGCGGATTGTTTGAGCTCAGGAGTTCGAAACCAGCCTGAGCAAGAGCGAGACCCCGTCTCTACTAAAAATAGAAAGAAATTAATTGGACAACTAAAAATATATAGAAAAAATTAGCCGGGCACAGTGGCACATGCCTGTAGTCCCAGCTACTCGGGAGGCTGAGGCAGGAGGATTGCTTGAGCCCAGGAGTTTGAGGTTGCTGTGAGCTAGGCTGACGCCATGGCACTCTAGCCCGGGCAACAGAGTGAGACTCTGTCTCAAAAAAAAAAAAAAAAGAGAGGAGACTCTTTTTCCAGACCATAGAAAGTTCCTGAGTTCCTGTCCACGCCTTGAGCTAAGGCTCTAGGCATTTTTTTGTTCACTATTTTCTTTCTTTAAGCTGTCTGATGCCATAAAAACAGACATTTCAGCCCACGGTCCTTGAATTCCTTTCGCCCTTTATTCTGTGCTATGGCGTCTGTGGCTCAGGCCTGAAAAGTCTTGTCTTCAATGGGCACTCCATTTCAGGTGACCACGAGCGGCAAACCTTACCCCACCAGTCAGAGAACGACACCCTCCCCCCATACACACACCCTTGGCTGGTCTCACCCCCCCAGCCCCTCCTCTCTGCTTGGATGCTGAGCCTGCTCACGGGCTGCATGATCAAGGTGAGACCCTTGCTCCCCGTTCCCTAGTCCCGCTGTTTCAGGGCCCTGGGTCCTTCTGACAGCACTTTCCCACCCATCCAAAAATCAGCTCTGCAAACCCAGCCTGCAGCATCCTGCACGTGAGCCCCGGTGTCTCGACCCATCCCCCAGCCAGTGTGCTGGCACCCCCCCCAGCTTCACCTCCAGGAGCCAGGTTCCAGACCTGGCCCAAAGGGACACCAAGAAACCAATCTTGGCAGCCCTCTAGTCCCATACCATCCAAGGAGCCAGCTCTGGGGGACAGTGTGTGGGGCTGGGGTGGCAGAGGGCGGCACAGGGCAGGAGATGGCAGAGCCAGACACAAGATTCCAGACTAGATAAGCTGCTGGGAACGGGGAGGGGGTCTGGGCACAGCATTCCTGGGCGGTGATGCCATCTCCCCAGCCGTGGAGGGCGGCAGGCAGGAGCCTCTGGTTCCCCCAGAGGACTCGTCCTCACTGCTATCTGATGAGAGAGCTGTCGGTTACAGGAAGACAAGACTGTTAACAGGACAGCCCCAGAGAGCTGGAAATTAACCTGCCATGCCAGAGGCAGGAGGCGCTGAGCGGGGTGGGTAATTGAGGGGCCCTGCAATTAAGGCACCTTCAGGTTGGACCAGCAGTTCTCAGGGAAGGGACTGGGATCCAAGTCAGTTAGGGGCCCCAGAGGACTTTGGGAGGGGAGTTCAGTCCCTGCTCCCCTGGGCCCCCCTCCCACCCTCTGTGCCATCCACAGGCTCTGCTCCCTCCCACCTTTGCTCATGCTGTTCCTCCCACCGGGAATGCCTTTCCCACCCCACTCCACCTCACTCAATCCTGCCCTTCCCTCAAGCCCCTGCGCAGGCCCTGTCTTACCCAAGTTTCCCTGGACCAATCCTGTGGGAAGAAACCACTCTGACCTTGCACAATACAGCCCCTTCATGTTATGGTGAGAACACAGACTCAGAGGGGGGCAACAATTTTCCCAGAGTCACACAGCAGAACCAGGACTAGAACTCAAGACTCCTGAATCCCAGACTAAGGTTCTTTCCACTGCACTGTGAGCTCACCAACCAGCCATCAGCCTGAACATCTTGTGCAAAACCCAGGACGCAGACTGAGGGCCACCAAGGGTTCAAGGAGCGTACGATCATATTTACCGAGCATTTGCTTCATTCCAAATTCTGTGCAGGGACTGGAGATGCCGTGGCAAGCAGACGCAGACACAGCCCTGTCTTGCAGTCTGGGGGCCGGGGGGCGGCAGGGAACTCCCACGGGACCACGCAAAGCTTTGCTCACTGATAACCAAGAAAGGGCCCAAAGAAGAGGCCCCGGGCTGCCAGGATCTTGTGGCAAAGGCATTGAACCCCGCTGGGGCCCAGGATGAGCCCCTCTGGAGGTGCTGTGCCTGGGCTGAGATTTGGAGAGCGGGTAGGTGGCAACAGCACGGGTGGGGAAGGAAGAGCATTCCAGACAGAGGGAAAGGCCGGCAAAGGAAGTCCAGGATGAGTGAGGGGAAGGTGGCCTGAAATCCAGCAGGGAGCTCATGAGGCCCAGACGACGCAGGGCCTCCGGCAGAGGCATTTGACTTTTGTCCTGGAGGCACCGGGAAGCCACTGCAGGATTTTCAGCAAGGGACCGGCATTTTTGTCTGTGTGTCTGGTCAGGGTCCCTGGCTGCAGCATGGGGAAAGGCTGGAAGGGAGCCAGGTGAATGTGGCCCCTCCCAGGAGGCTCCTGCACCAGTCCAGCGGGCAGTCAAGGAAGGGGACACAAGCAGTGAGGATGGAATCTTCTGGGGTAGGGGACAGGGCCAAGGGGAGGGGTGGAGGAAGAGGGAGGGGTCAGGGAAGCCCCACCCAGGTCGCCGGTCTGTGCCATGAGTGGAGGGTGGGCAGCTACAGAGATGTGGGCGCTGGAGGTGGGACAATGTGGGGAGAGATCAGCTGAGCCTGAGCTGCTTTGAGTCACTGCAGCTCAGAGAAGCTGGGACGCGGAGGTGAGGGGTAGGGAGACACAGCCCAGACCGGTGGGTGCAGGCGTGGGGCACCTACGCTGAGCTGGATAGGATCTCAGGGAGCTCCTTTAACAGGGCAGGTGTCATTGCTTCATTTTCCAGAAGAGGAAACTGAGGCCCAGACCATGGAAAACAGTTTGCCAGGAATTCCATGTTAAGGACATGGCAAAACCAAGATTGGAGCCCATTTGCCCCTCCCCCAGCTTTTTCCCACCTGAAGCTGTCCCGATGCCCCCGTGGCCTGAGCCTGGCCCAGAGTAGAAAACAGGGCTGGGAGATGGGGCTGCAGGGAGCTCGTTAGTACTTGGTGGGAGGCACCCCCTGCAGAGAAAGGAAAGGTAAAGAGGGCAGCCCAGAGGTGAGCAGGGTCCCTGTCCCTCATAGTCAAGGCCACTGACCTCCCAACCCCCTGTCCATCACACAGATGTGCCCTGATGTCAACGTTGTGCTCAGCCTCTGCTGGTTCTTCACACCCAACAGGGGGCATACTGTCCCGGTGTTTCCATTGAGGAAACTGAGGCCCAGAGAGAGGACAGTCACAAGGTGAGTTATAGCAGAGTACAGAAAGGGACCCAGGAGGTCCAACACACCAGGATCCCAACTCGCACTCTCCAAGCGCTGGAAGGGTTCAGTGGGCAGCTGCTGGAGGCCCTGGGCTGCAGGGGCACAGGCCCAGGGGAGGGGGAAGAAACGACAGGAGGGACGTGGGTCAGCAAGGGAGCTCCTGCGAGCCTCACGGCCACCAGCGCATCCACATTAGCTTGTCTTCCCCTCTTCTGCCTGCCCCGCAGAGCCCAAGGCAGCATCTTGGCCAGGAAGCCTCCCGTCCCCACTTGGGCAATTGTGTCCAGTTCTCCTCCTGTCAAGCTTCGTTTGGAGCATCCTGGCCAGGGCTGGACCTCTCTGGTCCCTCTTTTCAGAAGACACCTGAACAAAGGGGCCTGAGACAGAGCAGGAAATGCCCATGTTGGATGGGAAGGGAACAGGAATCGCGTGCTCCATGGGAGGGTGCGATTGCTGGGCCCCAGCCTTGGGGAGCCAAGCCTGGGAGGAGGGAGGACCCTGCCCTGTGGATCCTTGGATCCTGGGAGTAGGGTGGAAGGTCCAGCTGTGCAGAAGCGGCTGGTACCCTGCAGACCCTCAAGGGTGGCTGGTCTTGGAGGCCCAGATCTGGAGGAGAGGAGTCCGGGGGAGGGGAGGGACAAGGCAGAAGTGGTCTGGGCCAGCAGGGGGCGCTGGTGCCGAAATCCGGCCGGGTGGCCAACAGGCTTTACGACCCTGGAGCAGGGAAGGAAAAAGGCACCTACTCGTCAGCCCTAGCTGCTGAGGCACCACCCTGGCCCAAGAGACCCAATGTGGTGTCATGAATAAGAGCACAGGCTTAAGCGCCCACAACGGCAGACTTGAGCTTGACTTCTACTTGCTACTCTCTGTGTGACCTTGGGCAAGTCTTGTGTGCTCAGGCTGCTATAACAAAATGCCACAGACTGGGTGGATTAAATAACTGAAATTCATTTTCTCACAGTGTGGAGGCCGGACCGTCTGGCAGGGTTCAGTTTCCAGTGAGGGCTCTCTTCCTGGCTTGCAGACAGCCACCTTCTTGATGTGTGCTCACGTGGCAGAGAAAGAGAGAGAGTTCTGGTCTCTCTTCCTCGCCTTATAAGACCACATTCCGATGGGATTAGGGCCTCACCTTTAAAACCTCATTTAACCCTAATTACCTCCTGAAGACCCCGACCCCAGATACAGTCACGTTGGGGGTTAGGGCTTCAACATGTGAATTTTGGGACACAGGGAACATAATTCAGTGCATAGCAGCAAGTCCTTCCCCCTCTGAGCTCCAGTTTCCTCCTCTATAAAATGAGGATGCTCACAGCACTTCCCCCATGGGGCTGCGGTAAAGTATGAATGGGATGGTGCAGGTGAGGCCTGGCACCTGGGATGGAGTAAACGTCCATAGCAAAATGGGCAAAGTCAGGAACAAAGCAGGAGTGCAGACATCAGGACCAGCTCAGTGGATGTCCACGTCCCCCTGGGCCACTGACCCAGGGTCCCTTACCTTCCCGCACGGGTCAGGGCAGGGAGCCAGCTTATGGCAGAGCAGATGCTTTAGAGCAGGATAGGGGCTCCCAGCCAGGGAAGAGGGGGGCTGCAGGGACTGGGAGGCAGGACAGCACCAGGGATGGGGCTGGGACCTCAGCCACTCGCCAGGTTTGTGTCATTTGCTCAGTGAACGCTCGCCAAGCCTCTGCCTCATGCCAGGCTGTGTCAGGCACAGAGCTTTCAGGGGAGAAGACACACTTGTCCTGCCTGCCAGACCCAGGCAGGGGGAGCCTCCCACTGGCCACACAGCCTGGTGGGGCCAGGTGCCATCTGTCCTGAACTAACACTGGTTGAGTGCCCCCTGGTGCCAGGTCCAGCACCCGACCTCTCAAGGCCCCATGACTGCCACAGGCAAGAGTAACAGGGGCTTAGCAAGGTGAAGGATCTTGAAGGCCCGAGGCCATGGATGGGCAGGTGGCAGAGGCAGGCCGGATCCCATTGCCAGGCTCTTTCTCTTGCAAAGGCCGCTGCTCGCGGAGACTCTGGAGCCAGGGAGGCTTGGGTTCACATTCAGGCTTTGCTACTTAGCACCTGGTCACCTTCGGTAAGTCATTTCCACCTTCTTAGTCTCAGGTTCCTCACTCATACACTGGTCCCTTTAAGCCTATCAGAGAATATAAGGAAAATTTTATGATTTATTACAGTTGAGGCTTGAATAACACAGGCATGAACTGCACAGGTGCACATACATGTGGATTTTCTGCCACCTCTGCCACCCCTGAGACAGCACGACCAACCCCTCCTCTTCCTCCTCCCCCTCAGCCTGCTCAACGTGAAGACAATGAGGACGAAGACCTTAATGATGACCCAATTCTGCTTAATGAATAGCAAACACATTTTCTCTTCCCTATGATTTTCTTAACAACATTTTCTCTAGCTTATTTTATTATAAGAATACAGTATACAATACATATAACATATAAAATATGTGTTAATTGACTGTTCGTGTTATTGGTAAGGCTTCCAGTCAACAGTAGGCTATTAGTAGTTAAGTTTTTGGGGAGTCAAGACTTATTGTCTTTTCTTTCTTTCTTTCTTTCTTTCTTTCTTTCTTTCTTTCTTTCTTTCTTTCTTCTGTTTTTTTAGACAGAGTCATGCTCTGTTAAGTAGGCTAGAGTACACTGGTGTCATCATAGCTCAGTGCAACTTCGAACTCCAGGGCTCAAGCAATCCTCCTGCCTCAGCCTCCTGGGTAGCTGGGACTACAGGTGCACACTACCACACCCAGCTAATTTTCCTATTTTTTGTAGAGAAAGGGTCTCTCTATGTTGCCCAGGCTGGTCTTGAACTCCTGGCCCCAAGCAATCCTCCCTCCTCGGCTTCCCAGAGTGCTAAGATTACAGGTCTGAGCCACTGCACCCAGCCACACTCAAATTTTCAACTGCATGAGCAGTTGGTGCCCCTAATCCCTGAGTTGTTCAAGGGTCAACTGTGTGTGGTTTCTCTTTCCCTGTAATAAGGAAAGCTCCTCTGCTTCAAACTAACCCCATGAGGTTGGCGTTGGTACCCAGCTACAGAAAAGGAAAGGCTCAGAGAGGTTAATTGACTTGCCCAAGATCACACAGCAAAAACTGAGTTCATCTGACTGCGGAGCCTGTGTTCTTTCTAGTGCACACACTGCCTCAGGGCAGGTTGCTTGTTCCTTCTGTATAATGGGCCCATCTAGGACCAAAAGGGGCATCTGGAAAAACACTTCCACAGTGATCTCTCAGTGGCAATAGGCCCTCTCTGAGGGTCCTGACACTCTCCCTGGGAAGCCTAATGTCCTGGGTAATAGCCCTGGCTCTGTGCAGATTGGATGATCTTGAAAAAGTCTCTTATACCAAGCCTCAGTTTCCCACTCCTTAAAATGGCAATAGGAGTTAATTATGAAGTGCAAGGCAAAGCATATGCCCTGCCCCTCTTCACGCCTCACCTTGACCTGTCCCATTCCAGAGACCCACCTCCCTCTCCAGTGAACCCCCAGGATTAGCCCCCACAACTGGAGCAGGAGGCACCTGTGCTGAAGGGTGCTCCGACTTCTCAGAGGTGCGGTCCCCATCGGGGCTGGGGCTGCAGGAGCCCAGCTGAGATGCCCTCGTGATGTGCTGGGTGCCTCTTGACGCTCCCTGCAGGCCCTGGGAGCAGACCAGCTCCAGCCAGGGGGACAGCATCTGAGGGCACAGGAGAGCCAGGAGCAGGGCCCACCGAGGCAGGAGCTCTGGGCCAGGGGCTGCCCTGGCCTGCTCTGGGCTCCTTCCCTGGGACTTCTGAATTCCCCTGGCCACAGGGGTCACTGGAGGCCCAGGCTGACTTGGAAGGCACCCTCAGCTCTGGTATGCCGTATTATAATTAAATTCTCTAGCCAACTCCATTGGATGCGCTGAAATGCCTTCATGTGAACATGGCAGAAAACGCCACACCCACAGCCCACCATTCCCCAGCCCGCACGGAAGATCGTGCAGGAGAGACGCACTTGCGCTAGAGAGGATTGTGCACCTGGAGAGAACGCGGGAGAGGTGCAGGCAGAAAGGACTGCCAGACACCCACGGCCACGCCCGAGGTAAGACTGCAAGTGCTTTGTAAAAAAGTTCTGGCAGCCTTTTAACTAAGATGTCCAGTGCTCCGCATAGTTGCACAAGATGGAAGTCTCTCTCTTTCTCTCTCTCTCTCTCTCTCTCTCTCTCTCTCTGTGTATCTTTCTCTTTACCCTCCCCACCTCCTACTATAAAATTAATACTTGTTTAAATAAATTTGGAAAATACAAAAATAACACGAAAGCATAAAAAGAAAAGCCACCCAGCCCTGTCTCACCCAAGCGCTCCCAGCATTCTGGTGACGTCCTTTTGTTCCTTGCTTCTCCCTGCGCTGGAGACGTGCTCTGCTGTCTCCTGCTCAATACATTTAAGACGTCGTGAGCGTTTCTCTTTCATCCTAAGTTCCTTCTCCTCCAAGAGGCTGCTCCGTGGCTCACGATCTTAAAATTGTTTCCTGCTATTCTAAACAAAGCTGTGATGAATGTCTCAAAAGCTTTTCCCAAATTCTGAAATATTTCCTTGGCATTGATTTTTCAGAAGGGGGATGGAAAATCAGGTAGGAGAAGAGCATGGAAGGCTCTAGATCCAAAGAGCCTCTTTAAAGGGTGATTCTTTGCACCTGCGAGAACCTGAGACCGTCACAGGGAAGATTGCCCCTCAACCTGGGAGCACACCACGCTTTGTCTTTAAAATGGCCAGAGGACATCCCTGGGGTGACTCCCCCTTCTGCTAAGGCCAACAAGGATGGGGGTGTCACCCAGTGGTCCCAGAAGGAGGACTGGGGCTCCTGACCCTGACGGAGGTTCATGTTCGCTTCAGCTAAGAAGCAACAGCCCCACAGCTGGAGATTTCTGGTGGGGCTCGTGGTCAGACATGTGACTGTCATGCTCTATCACTGACTAGCTATGTGACCTTGGGCAAGTTACTTAACCTCTCTGAGCCTGTTCCCTCATCTGAGAATGAAGATAAAAATGGCACCTACTTTCCTCGGGCTTGATGTAAGCGTTGAGTGGAGTGATGTGGCACCCGCAGCCCAGTGTGGGCTCCATCATGACAGTGCAGGGCTGTAAGTGACGCATGAGGACCCTCCTGACAACTACTTTAGCTGCATGCCCCACTCTGTCCCAAGGCTCTTCCTCTGATGTTGTAGAAGGTGCATTTCTTTGAGGTAAATGGGGCCGAGGCTAAGTCCTGCCGCCCAGAGCTGCTGGAGCAAATGAGCCTGAGAAACAATATTTCATAAACTGCGGAAGGCTTCGTGACAGCTCACTCTGCATGTTGCTGGGGTCCTCCTGTGAAGGACCTTGCTGCCTTCGGATCAGCAGCAGCTCTGGGGAACACAGCCACTTCCTCCAGGAAGCCACAGCCTCTTTGTAGCTCCACAGAACTCCTCCAATGGCAACCCCCAGGAGCATGGGGTCACACAGCACTGAGGTCCATCCCCGCTGCGTGTCCTTGGACAAGTGTATCAGCCTCTCTGAGGAACCTTGGGTTTCTCATCTGTAAAGTGGGGGCTCCAGTCATGGGGTTGTTAGGAGAGTCTGTGTTCATGGAGGAATGAGAAAGGTTTGAAAGAAGCAGCCTACTCTCTGGGAAAACCGTGGATTGGGCTTGAGCTGTGGCGGGTCAGCTGTCTCAGATCTGCCCACTTCTATCCCAGAGGTCCCGCAGAAGGACTGGTAAGTCCTGGGATTCAGCCCCAGAGCCAGAAAGCGTGTCCCCAGAGGCCCGGCTGCTAGCCCCTGCATGGCGCTTCTGCCTCTCTGAGAAGAGAATGGTGACGGTGATGGGTACAGAGGTGATGTCCTTCGGGACAGTCATTAAGCCCCTGTGTGCCAGGCCCCGTTGAAGCTTCCAGAGTTAAAGATGAGATCCCCACTCCTAGAGATCTTAAGTTCTAGTGACAGAAATAAAGACTGCAAATGAAAGAAGGCTGAGCCGGGACGAGATGAGCAAGCAAAGGAGTACACAGGGGACTGGAAAGAACCAGGGAAGGGCGCTGACTTCAGCCAAGAGGAGACGTTTGCGCAGAGATGTGCCCGCGGGGGCCGGGGCGCAGGGAATAGGCAGTGCAAAGACGCTGAGCGGGCAGTCGGGTGTGACGTGCACAGGGAACAGCAAAGAAGCCAGGGGCAGAGGTGTGGTGAGCCAGGCAGGTGGCAGGAGCCAGACGCTGTCACTCAGCGCAGAGCACAGAGCAGTGGGAGCTTCAGTGAATGGATGTTGTGGGGACAGAGAGCAGGTCTCTTCTGTGTGGCTCACAGGGGTAGTAATTCCAGAGAGGCGGCTTCCAGCTCACAGGAAAGCCAGACTTCTGGGCAGACAGAATCATGTAAGGATAGGAATGGATTCTTCCTAAGGGAGTGAGCTCCCCTTAGCCAGAGGCATGCAAGCAGGGGAACAGACTGCTTGGAGGGGAGCTCTGGGTTGCGCTGGGCTGTATGCATTCATTCTGTTGGTCACTCAGTGAACAGTGGAGTGTTATCGTGCTGCTGTGCCCAGCCCTGTGCTGGGTGCTGGGTGGCTGAGAGCGGCCATGGGCACCGCTCTGGTATACGTCGTGGTCCTGTGGGGAGGAAAGCTAGGAAGAGGATGGAGAAGATCCTGGACCACTAAAAGCAGGACAGAAAACACGAGGGTAACAGGTGGGAAGTGAGAGAGGGAGAACTGGGGGAGCAGGAAGGAGGGGACATTTTTGGCCTGGGGGGAGGGTTCACGGCATCACCTTAGGGCTGGGAGGACAGGAAGGATTTGCACATCAGGAAATGGAAGGAACAGCGTCCAGGCAGACAGACACGAGCCAAGGTCTAGAGCAAGCTGTCGGGTGGAACTTCCTGTGATGAGGGGGAGCTCCATGTCTGCGCTGTCCAGGACAGCACGGTCTGTGTGACTCAGAAGTGGCATTAATTGTACTTCATTTTAATTAGATTGAAAGGGCTGTGTGTGGCCAGTGGCTGCCATATTGGGCCACACGGGACTAGAGGCAGGAACCGTGGGCTGAGTCTGGCCTGGGAGTTCGGTGGGCCTGAGGGAGAAGGAGTGACGGGGGCTGGCCCAGGGCGCCTTACAATTGCTTCTGGAGGCTGGGGCAGCCCTGGAGGGGTCTGCTCAGGTTCAAAGACCCTTCTGGGGCAAGGAGGAGGGACCCACGGAGGACTGAGGCTACACGCAGGGAGGGGGGCGTGATGGATGTGGGGCAAGTGTGCGAGCACCCCCAGGGCACCCGACCCTGCCCGATCCTGGGGCTGGTGGGACGGGGGCTGCGGCAGTGTGCTTGCCCTGGGCACACTGTTCCTTCCCCCCGGGTGGGGCACTGGCAAACTGGCAGGCAGCTGGGTTCCCCACCACTCTCCCCTCCCCATAGACCCCCAACGCCCCCCCACCCCGCCCACAGCCGGCGCTGCCTTTGACCTCACAGCCCAGCCCACCGGGAGCGCTGGTGCAGCACTTGCCACGGGCCCTGTGATTCCAGACACATCGTCTCCTCCTTTCTTTCCTGTGTGGCTCAGGGAGGGGCCCTGCAGCCTCGGGAGCCAGCAAACTTACCAGCTGTGTGGTTGGGCAAGCAATCACCCCCCGGAGCACCTTTCTCTCCCAGTGCTCCCATGGTGGAGGGGTGCACAAGACTGACAGGGCTGTGCGGAGTGGGTGCCCCGTGTGGGTGTGTGGGGTCGTGTGCAGTGCGGTTGGCAACGCCCAGGGTGCTAGTGGGGCTGTATAATAGGTGTGGCATTGCCTGCGAGGCGGTGAAGGGAGGGGTGTGCCTATGGCACAGGGTGCTGCTGTGACGATGTGGGAGTGGGCTGGGGGAACGGGAGCCCTGAGGAACCCACCCCCCAGCACACCCTTTAGCCCTGGCCACCCAGCGCCTGCCGGAAGCCAGAGAGGCGGGAACAGCTCTGCCATCACATGGGCCACCCGCCCAGACTCCCCCACCAGGGAGCCAGGCTTGCCTGAGAGCTGCCTCCTGGCCCCTGTCCCCAGCAGCCCACCAGCATCGAGGCAAGGCCCTGGGAGGCCCTGGGAGCACGGCCAGGTGAGCTGCCCCACCCCACGGCCAGGGGCCACAGGGAGACCCAGGATAACGCGCCAGGAGGCAGGCACGCAAGAAAGCATGCAACACCAGGGACAAATCTGCTAGACTCTGCTACTCACGGGGCACCTCCTCCTGGCAGCTGCTTTTATTTCATGACAACCTTCCAAGAAAGGTAGTACCATCACCCTGTTTTATAGAAGAAAAACCTGTGGCCTGGAGAGGTGACAGAAGCCACTCCTTCAAGCCTGTGCTGGCCCTCCAGCCCCATCTGCTGACACGGGGCACAGCACACAGAGGGCCCAGCTGTGACCGTGGCCACAAGCCAGCTTACGGAGGCAGCAGGGCAGTCGGGGTCCTGGACTCTCCCCTCCCCCGAGACCCTGCCTGCTCCTGCTCCTCACGTGTTAAATGAGAACGAGGCCCCCAACTGCGTGTCCCTCTTGGAGTGCGGCCAGCCGGCTGTGGCAGGCAAGGACTCAGAACTTTCCTGCTGCTGAAGCTTCACAGCAGTGTGCGAAAGCCACCTCAGCCGTGGCAAGAGCAGAGAGCTGGGTGGCATGGGAGGGGCCTGGGTCCTGGCTGGGAATTCTCCAGGCTGCCCCTCCAGGATCCCAGCTGTGAACTGGTGAGCAGGACCGCCACTCACCCCTTCCTGCCTGGCAGGCCCAAAGAGTGGGCTCCGGGATGTGGGACCGGCCCTCAGCCAGACACTTGCACAGTGGGAGAGAGGCCCGCACGTTGGCATTTCCGGAGCTGCCGCACCAGGGTGGGAGCCGGGGGCTGGCACCGACCACGGCTCCACAGGCAATTGCTCGTTAATCCACCCTCCACGGCCGCTTCGAAATAACTCGTTAGCCTGGAAGAGCTGCAGGCAGCCTGCCAAGCAGGGGCCCCAAGGAGGGGCCCACAGAGCATCCCGACAGGCAGCCCCCCACACTGCAGGAAGGGACCCTGAGAGGAGGACAAGAGACACCCCCATTCTGAGGAACGTGCCCCTCCCTCATCACAGGGTCCCGCCCCACCATGGCTCTGCCACGTTGGGGCTATCTAACCCCACTGGGCAGATGGGGAAACCGAGGCTCAGAGGGGACAGGGTTGACAGTGCAAACCAGATGGTGTCTGCTCTGCAGTGCTCATGAGAGGCTTGAAAGAGGAGGATGGAGACAGCTCAGCCCTTCAAAGAGCTGTATTGCAACTGGCCTTCTCCCCAGGCGGAAGAAATTTAAGATGCCAGCCAGCACCTTTCGAACCAGCCAGAGAGGCCCAAGGCTGAGGTTAGCAGGGCCTCCAAGCTTCGGGAAGAGGCTGCCCTTAGTGCCGGAAGGAGAGCGCTGTGGCGCCAGGCCTAGATTCTGAGGTGTGCATCTGTCTACCTGGCAGGCAGGGGCCACCATGTCCTGCGCTGGGGGCCTCTGCCCCTCAGGGAGCTTGGCCAGAGCCGGGTCTCCAATGGATGGTGTCCACGACTCCTCCCTCCTCCCGCCAGCACCAGGGACACTGTGAGCCCAGGCCTGGAGACAGCCCAGGGCTTGGGATTTGGGGGTCAGGGTGGGGCTGAGGCTGAGGCCGGGGCAGCCCCTGTGCCCCAGACCCCTTCTGACTCTGTCTTCCCCATCAGCTGGTGAGCTGGGTGCTGGCCCGGGCACCGGGGGAAGATGAGTGCATGTGCCTGTGTGTGAGCATCACTCAGAGAGCCTGGGAGCTCTGCCGAGGGTCCGCTCCAAGGCTGAACTCGCCACCTTCCCTTTCTGCTCCTCCCTTCCTCGGAGAACGAGCCCGGAACGAGCCCCCGTCACCCACCCTGCCCCTCCTTCTCACCCCACGGCCAAGCCACCGCCCAGTCCTGCCAAGCCCCTTCCAAACTTTCAGAACCCACCCATTTCTCAACCCATGGCCCACCCGAATCCAGGCCACCACCATCGTCCCTCAGGATTGCTGCCAGGTCCTTGTCACCAGTTTCCCTGCTCTGCACAACCCCCGCTACCACCACACACATGCATACAGCCATCCATACACATATACACACATACACATGCATGCTACACACATACACAAACACGTACACACACACAATACACACATGCACGTGCATCATGTGCACACACACACCCATATGTGTGCATATACACATGCACATACACACATATACATATATACACGTATATACATATACATATGCACATATATACATATATACATACATAATACACACATATACATACACACACACACACACACCCCTCCAGCTGTCCACGGGATCTTTCCAGAACTCAAACGTAACCAGGTTACACCCCCCATTGCCCTCCATAACCCGGCCTTCGAGGTCCCTGGGCCTTGGCCTGCTCACCTCGCTGAGAACCGAGGACCAGAGTGATGTAAAATACGGGCTCCGGAGTCAGCAGACCTGGTCTGAATCCCGGGTGGGCCGTTTGGTGACCCTGGACGAGTCACACCCCTCTCCGAGCCGCCCTCATCTGGGAAGCAAGGTGCTGAGGGCCTTCAGCAGTAAGGACGCCCTGCAAGCCTGGCTAACGCCCACCTGCCTTTCAACGCTCGCCTGGGCACCAGGCCTCCACCCGCCCTCCCGCCAGCCCTTCCTCTGGGCTCCAGCAACCCCCCAGCACCCTGAGCTGGGGCTGAGCTGGGGCTGAATCCTGGGGGACGGGGCAGACTCCCGTGTGCGCCCCAGGCAACCCCTTAGCCACAGTTTATCTCTTTTCATCAGATGGCAACACTACCTGGCTTCAGGCTTCCACGCCTGCCTGGGACAGACGCTCAGTGTGCGTGATGAACGCGTGAATGAAGCACGCAGGCCTGTAGGTGGACGCGTGGGGACATGTCACGTGGCAAACTATACACAGATCCCCCCACACACCCCCATATACACAGACACCCCCACACACAGACACACACACCGCACACACACCCCTACACACAGACACCCCCCCACACACATACTACACACACATACCACACACACAGACATGCCTCGCACTCACTCATACACACACATACCACACACACAGACATACTACACGCACATACCACACACAGCACATACCACGCACATACAGACAGCCCCCACTCACTACATACACAGACACACCACACACACACATTCACATGGCACACATACAGAACATACCGCACACTCACATGCCACACGCACACACCACACACACACCCCACACACACTCCCTCCTCTGCACACCACACACACTCATGTACTACACACACAGACACACACACACACTGTCCCCTCTTTGCCATCTGTGGCCAGACAGGCTAAGGGTCAGAAGGGAGCCCCGAGGCTGGACCATCTCCACTCAGGAGTTTGTCCACGCCCCGCTTGGCACGGCCGGGCAGCCCGAGTGCAAGAAGAGCGGGCGGGCAGGGCGAGAGAGTGCGGTCCCGCCAGGGGCACACGTATCCCGAGGGCGCAGCTGAGCCAGAGGCGCAGGGCCTGCAGGGGCAGCCGAGGAGCCCCCAGAGGGCCAGGCGGGGCGCCTGAGGGCGGGGAGCTGTAGGCTGGCGGCTGCCGGGGGTGGTGCCTGGGCCTGGCAGTGCCGCCAAACGCCCACTTGCACCAGCCGCTAGTTTCAGGGCCTGCCCACGAGCTAGCGGGCTTGCTGTGCCCAGGCGGCCCTGGGGTGTCCTGCCAGGAAGAGGCGGCCTCTGGGAGGGTGGCCCGGCAGGGGAGGAGCAGCGCGGGAGGGGCCCCCCTCCACCTCTCATCCTCCACCTCGCACTGGCCCCAGGTGAGGACGCCGGGCTGGCAGCCAGGGCCACCCCCAACTCGCAGCGTGGCCTGGGAATAATTGCAGACTTCTGCGCAATCGAGGGGCGGGGCAGGCAGAGGGTCCCAGGGCTCCCGCAGTGCTGATCACCCACGGTTGAGGATTCTGGTCCCCGACCCTGGGCGGTGTGCAAGCGGGCCGCGGCCACAAGAGGGCGCCGGAGCCTCAGCCGGCGGGGAGCCCCGGAGAGGCGGCCTCCAGGTCGGGGTCAGGGAGGGGCTCCGCTGAGCTGGGGCTGAATCCTGGGGGATGGGGCAGACTCCCGTGTGTGCCCCAGGCAACCCCTTAGCCACAGTTTATCTCTTTTCATCAGATGGCAACACTACCTGGCTTCAGGAAACGTTTGTTGAATAAACACAGAATGAATGAATTGAATGAGATGTATTATTAGCAGGAATCTTACAGCCCCTGGTGCCGGCAGCAGAGCTCTGGGGAAGCTGGAATCAATCCGCGTGGATTACCAGCTCCAGAGCTCAGAACGGGACAAAGCCTGGTCCTGCCCTTTGCCACGGAGACCAGGCCCCTCTCTGTAATAACAAGTAATAAGAAGGAAACAAAAAGCTCTTGGCCCTCTGCTGTGGGCCCTTCACGCACTTGGGAAGCATCATTATTTTCTGACTCCCAGAAAAGGAGGAAGGCATCACAGCATCTAGATGGAACACTTTGGCCCCCTCCTCTGGGGACCATTTTCCAGGAAGCTCCTGGCCACCTCCCTCTGGCCTCTCTCACTTTCCCACCTGCTCTATTGGGGTGGAGGTGATTTATTGCCCCGCCAGTCCCAGAGATGTCACCCAGGAGGAGAGGCAGACAGACATGGGACAGAGGATCTGCTCGAGGCAGGTGGCAGAAGGGCCCTGTGAATTTAGATTTCTTAGTGGGAAGAACTTTGATCAGGAACTAAGCGGAATACTGCTATTTAATCATACGTTCATACTGTGTCAGTTTATACATTATCCTTTTAAGGTATAATTCTGTGTGTATTAATACTATAATTTCACTGTAGTTATTAATAAGTACACTGTGTTGTCATTGATACAGTAGCGGGGAATCCCTGGTGATGACACAATTCCATCTTCATTCCAAGGTTCTGATTCAAGAAGTGACAAATGTGAAAACCCATCAGTCTGCACGCTGGGACCGCCCTCCTCCACCGTGGGGCAGGAACCCCTGTCCTCAGCTCTGCCCTCCCTCCCCCGCGGCCCCCACCTCCCTTCACACCTCCTCACCCCCGAGACTGGAGGCCTGACTCAAGCTTCCCCGCCCACGGCCCGCCTTCATCCAGAGGTTCCCGGCATCCCTGGCCTCCCACCACGCCACAGCCTGGATGTTGTCCTCACCCAGAACTGCACGTCCGTGTCGCCTCCCAGACCATACCGGCCTCTCTGTCCATGGCCTCTTCACTGTCTCACCTCATCACATCACCTTCCTCCTCCTCCCAGAGGTACCGCCCTCCCCGTCTCGCCTGGACCCCAAGGGGCTTTTCTGCAGCCATAGTCTAGGGCACCCCCCTGGCACCCAAAGTCTCCCATGGCATTCTCCAAAGACCCAACCCCAGTACAGACCAGCCAGCCCTCTCCGAGGAGCCGTCTGTCCCCTGGCCCTGGCCCCTGCCCCTCTGCCCTCATCTCCCCTCCCTTCTTCGCCTCTCCCTGCTCCATCAATACACAGGCTAGCAATTTTTAACCCCTCCCTTAGCCCCACACCTGGCTCCAGCCAGGCCCCATCTTTCTTCTCCCTGCCCAGCCCAGCGTCTTCAAGTGTCGCCTTTACGCCCCAACACCCCTCCCCTGGCATCTGCTCCCCTGGCCCACTGCCGTCCCGCCCAAATCCCACCCAAACCGTCCCTCTGATGACATTGTTATTACTACGTTTTCCCGTCCTTACCCTGACCAAGTGTCAGGCAGCCTGCCAACAAGCCCATCAAGTGGATGCCATTATTACCCCCACTTTGCAGAAGTGTTACAGAGGAAATGGCCTGAAAAAAACAGCGGAGATGTGTTATGTCTCTTTAAAACACCCCCCACTCCTTGCAGAGAACTGGGACCTGCATCCCTGTCTCGGGCCAGGGGAGGGGCAGGGGAATGTCTTTGGTTCTTCGTGCTACACGAGGTGGCTCAGCGGAACTGCTGGGCCCACTCAGGTCACCTGGCAGACGGAGGTCCTCGGCACAGAAGTTGGGACCATCAGGGTCATCAACTGCGGTTGAACAGCAGTTGCCTGAAGCTGAATGGCCTCCCTTTAAAAGTTCTGTATTTCTGCTTGTTACTAGGACGTTATAGACAGAAGTCTCCATCCTCCTCATTTGCCAGCAAATTAATCAAACTCTCTTTCCTTCTCCTCAAACTACTTGTTTTTGATGCAGCCTCGAGGACAAGTGCTGAGGAGTAACAGAAGCGTTACTGAGGCACAGAGAGGTTAATTGAGCTGCTCAAGGTGGAACAGCAGGTAAGCCTCAGGGCCAAGCTCCCTCTCCTGAATATCCCACAAGAACCTGAGACTTGCCGGTGACCAAAATGAGCAGGCTGGCTCTGCCTGAAGGTTTCTTTCCTGGCCGATCTGGGCTTTTTATCAGATGATTCCTAGCGGCTGGACCTTGGGCAATTTTACTTAATGCCCGTGAAGGGCTTAGCACAGGGTGCTCAGTGAAGGCCAGCTTCTGTTTGTCACCACGACCCTCTCCCAACCTCGGCTGCTTCTGCCGTGCGATGGGGCACGGCATGTTGGGACATGTCCAGGCCTGGGGCCTGGCCACTCACTCAGCACCTGGCCTTCATGCACTTGAGCAATCAGAGCCACACCCAGTCTACAACCCCGTGTGTTTGGCATAAATGCGCTATTTTTCAAAAATTAAAATAAAACTCCAAGAAGCTGTAAAACCCCAGGAGTGTGGAAGATTCCCTGCAGGGTCAATTAGGGTGAATTAGAACCTACAGATGTGAACCTACCCAACCACACAATGGCAGCTTGGGTGTGCACTTCGGAATGCTAATGAAGGTGGAGTGAGGGCAGCCTGGCCTTCCCTCTGAGGCCTGTGGGAGGGGACAGGACCTGCCACCTCTGGGCTGTGCGATGCCTTTGGCAAGCCTGGGCCCCACCTCTACACCTAGAGATGGGGTTACTGTGCATTACCCAGGAGAGCGCAGGATTTGTTAATAGTGGTTGCTGGAAAAATGAGGTAAAAGTCACCATTTGCTGGATGTGTGACTGTCTCCATAAGACGGAGACATGCTCCACCTCAACCAGTGCAACTCAAGAGTCCTTCTTAACTTTGGCCGGGGGGAGAGGGTAAGAGGCTGGATTCAGTCTCGGGCACTGCCCTTTTAAGAATCACTACCAACCCTGGGATGGTCACTGCTTCCCTGTTCTGCAGATGAGCAGACTGAGAGCTGACCCCAAGACCCAGGATCTTAACCTCTACACAGGCACGGACCCAGGCCTGCCTTCCCGCCTCCCTGCTCGGTGAGGTCACACCCTACCTGTGGCTCTACTGCTGCCGCAGTGCCCCACCACACAGGCAAAATCACAGATCTTGGCACCAGAAAGCCGAGCTCTGCACTTACAGCTGGGCAACCAGAAACAAACCTGGCCCTTCTCTCTGAGCCTCAGTTTGCCTATCTATAAAATGGGGATGATGATGGTCATTGCCTCTGGCAGTTAAATAACTCATGTAAAACATGCACACAGCGCCCTGCTGGGAGTAAGTGTTCAACCCAGGGTTAGATAGTTTAAGGGCCCTTATGTCGGGTTTGGCAACCTTGTTCTGTGTTCTCAGTTCTTGGTGTGCTCATGGCCGAAGAATGACCAGACACCAAGGTAAGGCAAGCAGGAGGTAAAATTTATTGAGGGGGAACAAGACAGGATTATGGGGCAAGAGCAAGATACAGGTTCACAGAGCAAGATATAGACATCACAGATGACGACCGGACCCCTTGTCATAGCAAAAAGAGAGCTTGCTTATGGTCTGGGTCTTGTTTTATAGTGTCCGGATAGGGACCTTCCCGTGGCTCAGAGGTCACCATGGAACCACTGTGATTGGACAGTTGGGAGTTATACGACCTGAGTCTTACTACGCATGCAGATCTCCCATGAGCCTCTCTGAAAGCCCATTGGCGAGGGAGCAGTGGCACCTACTTTCGTCCCTGGGAGACCCAGAATCCTTCGCTATCTACCTAACCCAATCCACTCATGAGATATACAATCTATTACTCCTATTCTGCAGATCAGTAAACTGAGACTCAGAGAGGTTAGCCACTTGTCTAAGGGCACAGAGCTAGGGAACAGGAGGAGCAGAAGCCAGGGCTCAAAATAGGTCTGTTTGGCTCCAAAGGGGCCAGGATGGAAGGGGAGGAGGCGGGTGCAGCTGCAAGGACAGGGGAAGGGAGAGAAAGGGGTTGAGAGGGGAAGGAGGAGAGAAAGGGGAAGGGAAGGCACCAGAGCAGGGGTGAGGCTGGCTGCAGGCACCTGCCTCGGTCAGAGGGCCAGAGTCAACAGAGGTCATAGAGGCAGTGCCAGCCCAGAGGTGGGCACCCTCACCCTCACTCTATTCTGTGGTGACCTTGCTGGCTCAGCCTGCACCAGCAGCATCCTAATGACACATCCCAGGCAGGGGCTTGGGGCAGCGCTCCCACGTGACATTGCTCAGAGAGCCTCCCTCTGCTAGGACCAGAGCCAGGATTCTGCTCCCCTCCCTTGGTGGCCAGGGAGTACTCCCAGGACCTGCTTTGGGCCCCTGAGGCAGGAGGTGGGCGTGAACCCTGAGCAGCCAATAGCCTTAGATGGCCTCCAACCAACCTCAGAGACCTGGGGCACCTGCAGGGTGGGTGGGGCCCACCCACAGCTGCCAGGCTCCCTGCACTGGCCCACGGGCCCGCCCAGCTCTCCCAGAGGCCCCTGACAGCTGGGAATTCCTTGGGCATGACAAAGTCAGCCGTGCAGGAGGCTGGGAACCTGGCCTGGCAACGCAGCCAGGGTTCCGGTTACAGCTCTGCAAGCTGGCTGTGAGGTCACGGGCACGTCACTTCCCCTCCCTGGAACTCAGCTCCTCCACAGCCAGAGGTGGCAGTGGGTGGCTAGTTGAAAGGACTTTCTAACCCAGAGAATCTCAGGCTCTGGATTCACGGAAGCCAAGGTTTGCAGAGAACCTTGGGTTGTGATTTCCTAACACTGGTCTGCAGCTGGCAATGTCAGAATCACCCAAGCAATGTGTGAAAAGGTAGATCTAGGGGCTCCCCTCCACCCTCAGCAGATCAGGAGACTCAGGACCTGGGCGTCTGCAGACGTGACAGGTATCCTAGGTCCACGCCCTGAGTGGGCTTCCTACTACTTCTGCAAAAACAGGATGCCAGGGGTCCCCTAGCCAACCCACTCTTTGCAGTTCCATCCCTGGGTCCCCCAGACCCTCCGCCTACAGCGGGGTTCCAGCATTCAGTCCCATCAGCAAACCCTCCATGGAATTCTCGACCACCTTCCCTCTGTCCAGGTCCCTCCATCCACAGCTACTGGCCATTCCAACTTTCCCTCCCACCCAAGACAGAAGCCTATTTTTGTTTTTTTGTTTTTCTTCTTTTTTAATTGAGATAAAATTTGCATGCAGTAAAGTGCGCTAATTTGAAGTGAACAGCTCGAATACATCTGCCTATGCATCCTCCATGTAGCCACCAGCCAGGTTAAGCTCTAGAAGGTTTCCCTCACCCCAGAGAGCTCCCGCCAAGACCCCGGCCCTGCCCCCACTCCCCACCACGGGTTGGCTATGAGAGGCCTGTTTCCAGGGTGACCGTCTGTGCTCGTCGGGCCCCTGACTGCAGGTCCCATCAGGACAGGCTGCCCCAGGCCTGGCACTGCCTGGCACAGGGCAGGTGCTGGAACGCCTGCTGCGGGGTGGATGAGAAGGTTAGAGCTGTGCCCTATTCCAGCCACTGCCAGGACAAGGCCCAGGCTCCTGGACCCGCCTCCAGGGCCCCTTCTGATGTCTGCCACCCCCTCCTAGACACTCCCCTCCCTTCTCCCTCAGCTCTGACCTGCACGCGGCTGGGACACACCCCCACCCCGCCACACCCATACCCAAGCTCACTCTTTCCTGCCCCCACACATGCCCTCCAGCCTTTGCCTCCTGGGATTCTGCAACCACACCTACTAAGGAGGGGGTGACCCCCAGCCCCTACCCACGGGGGCCTCCCTCACTCTGGAAGCCGCACGGATTGTGCTCTGCCTCATGGCCCCATCTCAACACTGCCTCACTGATGCCGGACTTGAGAGTCAGCGCAGTGACCTTGAGTCGGCACACTGGGCTGAGCATGGAGCCAGAGGGCAGTGCCACATACACCCTCCTGCTCACATGTGCGACCTGGGAGTGGTCACTGTCCCTCTCCAAGCCTCAGTTTCCCCGTCTGTAAAACGACACAAGCAGGCTAGGCGGATTCTGCAGGCTCCTTTGGCTCTGGTGTCTCCTGCAGGGCACGGCCCACGGCAGGTGTAAAGACGTATTTGTTAGACAAATACGTAGCCCCAAAGAACGGGGTTGCATTGATGGTGGGAGAGTAGGCACTTGCTGGGGGTGCTTCAGAGGCAGAAATCAGAGCGTGGAGTCAAGGGTGCTGGCTGCAGAGTCAGACTGCCTGGGTTAAAACCCCGGGTCTCAACTTTCCCATCTGTTAGATGGAAACAAGAGTCAGGCAGGGTGAGGATGAAATGGGACAGTGCACAGAAGCAGCTGGAAGAGTGCCTGGCACTTACCTAGTGCTCAGTAGGGTTTGATCTCATTGTCCTTCCCAGGGCCCACTGTCACCGCTGCCAGGCTCTGGAGTCAGCATCTGCCTGGGACCCAGAGGGCAGGGCGAAGTGTGGCAGCAGTTTCTACCTCTTGCCGCCAGAGGGCGCCATAACGCAGCTGAAGCCACCAGGGTGCGCCAGGCCGCCCTGACTCGGGAAGACCACTCTTGAGGCTGAGGGCAGTGCCAGCCCCGCAAAGCCACCAGCCAGGACAGTGAGGATGAGGCCCGGCAGCCCCTTCTCCAGAAGATGCCCCACATCACCTGGGCCTGATAGTGTGTCCATTTCTATCACAGCCTGTGGTTAGCAACAGCCCAGAGAGCACTGGACCGTCCCACCAAAGCCATTAGACCCATTTAACAGATGAGGAAACTGAGCCCCAGAGAGGGAGACGCCAGCTCCAGGTCATGAGACGAATTTTGGCCTCCCTGCTCAGACTGGGTTCCCTGCGCAACCCACTGAACATCTGTGGTGCGACCTCCAACCAAGGCTGGGAGCCAGCTCCTAGGCCAGACTCCGGGTCACCGTTCCTCTGCTAGGGGACAGAGGAAGCAGTAAGTCTGACCTAACCCCGGGGGAGAACCCAGCACGTGGGCTGAAGAGTGCCAGGGGCACCTGGAGAGAGACAGAGGCAAAGAAACACGTGGGACACAGAGAGGCACGGGAGAGAGGGGTGGCGGAGACACTGGGAAGGGACAGAGGAGGAGGGAGCAGGCCAGGAAGAGGGGCAGGCAGAGAAACAGCCCCGAGGGGGAGGAGGGGGAGTGAGGGAGCCTTGAGAGGCAGAGGAGTGGAGGTAGAGGGAGACGGGAGACAGAGCCAGGATGGCACAGTGACCCAGGAAGACACAGAGCTGGGGAGGGGGACAGAGAAGGGAACGGGCACAGACAGACAGCCGGGAATGGAGAAACCCCTCCCACCAGCAGCTTCCCCTGGGCTGGAAAGGGGAGCCCCTCCCCACTCCTGGGAGCCCTGCCCAGCTGTGCCCTCGCCCTCTGCTGGGCTCCCACCCAGCAGCTTTGTCAGCCAGACACCCCGGGCTCCCCAGGGCACCTGAGGCAGACAGGCAGGGTCCCTGAGGCTTTGTTGCTAGGAGATGCAGCCTGGGCCCCAGGCTGTCTCCTGGGCTTCCCAGGGTGGGGCTTGGAGCTCACCTGGGGCCCTGGCCCTGCCAGCTCCCACCCCACTCAGCCCTGGCAGGCCCCCGCCTGTGAGGGCAGAGGGAATCCACGCTTGGTGTGTGCCCACCGCTTGCCAGGCCTCACGAGCTCCTGGCACCTGCGCCTGGTGTGCTCCTGAGAAACACTGAGCTCCCAGAGAGGCCTGGTTCAAATTTCAGCCTGCCCTTTGCCAGCTGTGTGACCTCGGGCAAGTCACATTCCCCCTCTGAGTCTCGCACCCTCTTCTTTAAACAAGGATGGTGTCTCTTTCATAGGTTTGTCCAGAGGAAGGGCCTTAGTGAGGGCAAAGAGGCAGGGAACAGGGCTCTCGGGTCTCAAGCTGTCCCCATCCCTGAGCCTGCAGGGGCTGCAGCTGGGAACACCTCCCCCCGCACCTCCCCGGTTGGCCACGTCCCAGCACAGCAGCCTCTGGGGCACAAGAACAGACACAGTGGGGGGCAAACCCTGGGGCCAGGCAAAGTCCCTGTGTGCCACTCTGGGGCCTCGGGTAAGAGCAGCTTAGCTCCCAGGCCCTGTTTCAAGCATCTTAGCAAACCCACAAGGGCCGTGGTACAGATTTGACCACTATTCCCATTTTATAGATGGAGAAACGGATGCCTGGACCTGTGCCCAAGCTCCCACAATCAGGAACGGGGGAGCTGGCGCTTGGACCCAGGCTGGCAATTTCGAGAGTCCCAGCTCTTAACTCCAGGCCCCAGTGCCAGGCAAAACCTGGAGATTCTCCCACAAGGAGGGGGCACGAAGGCGGAAGGCCCTCCAGGCCAGGGCCCCTCCCTATGCCCCCCACTCCAGCTTGTGGGGGGCCTGGCTCAGACAGGGCAGGTAAGAGCCCTGGAAGGCAGCAGGAGAGCCAGCCCATGGCCAGGCTGGAGCTAGATTTATTATCTGTGCCACCTTCAGGCTGGGTCATAAATCTCTGGCTGCAGTAGCTGGCCAGGACCCTGGCAGGCTACAGGGGACAGCTCCAAGGAGCTTCAGAGCATGCCACCCCGGGGGAGCTCCTTTCCTTACCCCACCCTGGAGCTGCCTCTTGGGGAGATCTCAGAACTGCCCCCAGCTAAGGCCTGGCATCATCAGGAAACTCAGGGGCTCAAAGACCTGTGGCCATGCATAGGGCATCCAGCCCAAAACCCCAGACCCAGGCCCACTCCGTGCCTGTGTCCACCTTCTCATCCCCTTGGGCCTCAGCGGGGACAGCAGAGGCCATGTGTGGGTTGGGGGCTGCTGTTGCAGCTGTGCCAGGACCACTCCAACCTCTGTGCCTTCCAGGCCAGGCCCGTGGCTATGTGGAGACAGATGCCCAAGGTCAAGGCCGACCTTCTCCAGCCCTGGCCCTCTGACCCCTGCGAGCCCCTTGACCTTTCAGTTAAAAATGTAATGAGATGAGAGTTGTCAGCATTCACAGGGCGCTCAGAAGCAGCCCCTCCCAGGTGCCAGCTCCTGTCCATCCTGCCTCCATCCTGCCCGTGGGTGCTGGGCACCGAGTCAGGCTGGTCTGGGTTCTCTTGCTGGGGCTCCAGCCCCTTGGCGGGAAGCTCCTGCCTGGGCCCAGGGAGCTGAAAGGAGAGAGGCCGGAGGATAGGGGTGGTGCCAGCTGAGGGGGCACATGGTAATGATATGTCTGGTCGTTTCCTGCCAGGTGCGGGATGTCTCTTTCTATCAGCATCACCCCTCCCTCTCCCTGGGGGTGCAACCCTTTAGGGGTTCCTGGATTCACCTTCTGCTCCCCTATATAGGCATACTCTCCAAAATGAGTTCCAATCCTGGCTCAGGCCCTTTGTAGCTTCATGCGACATTGTGCAAGTCACAAGGCTGCGTGCGGGACTGATGTAAGACCGAAGCAGCATCCAAGACACTGTCATGACCTGGGGACCTGTAAGGCCTGGGTCTCAGACTTCGTGAGAGACTGGCCCACGTGTGCGTGTACATGAGTACGCACATGTGTGCATGAGCATGTGCATGCACGCTGGCATGTGTCAGTACACATGTGTGCATGTGCTTGCGTCACAGGCAGGTGTGCATGTGCTCGTGTGTACGTGTGTAAATATGCATGCATGTGTGCATATGCTCGTGTCTACACATATGTTCGTATGCTCTTGTGTATAGTAATGGGTGAGCATGTTTGTGTGCACACATGCACGTGTATGTGTGTGTGTGTGCCTGCGCACACATGTGGGGAGTGCCACAGATCTGGCTCCTCTGAATCCTTCCTCCCTTTGGTTCCTTCCCCCTCCCCGTCCTTCCCTCTTCCTCAGCCTCTGCCACTTGCTGCCTCCTTCCTGCTCTGAGGCCCAGCAGCCGGGCGTCCAGACAGCAGGCAGGGGTGGGTGGGAGCTGATCACGCTGCCCAGCTCACAAGGACCCTATAATCCTCTTAGCTCCCACTTAACCCCACAGCCCCCTGGTGGGAACAGCCCTGCCTGCTCTCAGCTGGCCTGGGGGCACCACCACAGAGGGCTAATGGGTGCCCAAGCCAGCCCCCGCCCGGTTCATTAGTAAGAATGAACCCCAAGAGCTAAATATGAAAACAATTGATCTCATAGAGACACAGTAGAATGACTGTTACCAGAGGCTGAGAAGGGGAACGGAGAGGAGGCGAGAAAGTGGAGATGAAAAACATAATTAAAATAAATGAACCCCAAATCCTCAAGGGGGTGGAAGGGACACTTACTTCTCAATCAGTAAGTTTCTTTCTTACCTAGTAATCCTTCTGATCGTGACAACTGCCTGCGAGGGGGTGATGACGATGAGCACGAGGTTCAGAGATAGAAAGAGGCTTCCTAGGCCACTCGGCAGGTCAGCACAGACCTGGCTTAGCTCAGGCCTCTCCCACGCCTGACGCCACAGGGCACAGGAGGTGCATCGGGGTGCTCCCCGGGGGAGGCGCAGAACCCTGGAGCTCTGACATCTTGGGGTCTTCCCTCTGCCAGAGCTCTGCTCAGCTCCTGGGGCCCCAAAGTCCCACAATTGTCCCCTCTCCTTGCCTCCTGCCTCCACCCACCACCCAAGTTTCCTGTAGCAGCCTCCTGGAGGACCTGCCTTATCTTGGTCCTTTGAAAGCCCTGCCTGTCCATCCTTCAGGGCCAATGATCCTGCTCAGGGCCATCTTGGTGACGGTCCAGCCTGTGCACCAGTCCACCACGTTTTGCTTTTCCAGAGCCACGTGGGCTAGTTTGTTCTGCAGCAGTCAGATCAGGGTTGGTCTGGTCAAAGGGCGAGCTGCATACGCCCCCTCGCCCAGCTCCAGCTCGCTCAAGGTGCTCCCACCACCCCCAGCGTCTCCCTCCGTGCAGACTCTGCACACTCTGGTCCCTGTGCCTGGAATACCCCCTACCCCCGTCACCCCTAACTCTTTGTCTGCTGGACCCCTTCAGGTCTAGACCTAAATGTCACTGCCTCGGAGAGTCTTCCCTGACTACTAATCTAAACTAAGTGTTTCATAATTTGTGCTAATATATCTCTTTATGTTTTTATTTGCTTCCCATTGGTCTGCCCCACTAGGTGGTAAGTTTCAAGCGTGAAGTCAAGAGACATGTATGTCCCTGCATGTCCAACATGGGTCCTAGAGATGCCAGGCACATAGGAGATTTTTTGGTAAAATGTTGTGAACAAATGAATAGATGAAGAGTGGAGAGGAGAGATGAACATCCTACGCGCTGCATAAATGAAGTGTGGGGTGGTGCGGTGGGTGGGGAGGCCCTGCCCACGGCCGGCACAAGCAGCCCTGGACTATTGCTCGTACTCCGGAGGGAGGTTGGGGAGGAGGCTCCACTCCCAGCCAGCTCTCAGAGGGACTGGCCAGTCCCTCGGCCTCCCGCCCCCAGCCCCTGCTGGCGCTGAGCACCTGGCATCAGCTTCCTGAAGCCTCTCTTCCTCCTTCTAAGCCTTTCAGAGGAGAGGGTCCTTGTCCCTGTCCCCTAGGCCTATGCAGACTCTACCATGTATCCCTGGCTGTGTCCTATACTTGTCTTGTGGCCCTGGGCAAGTCCCTGCCCATCTGCAGGTCTCGGCTTCCTTATCCACGAAACAAGGGAGTTGAGGGGAGATCTCTGTCCGTGGTCGCCAGCTTCCAAGAAGCTTCCCCTGTCACCTCCTGGTAGTCACATCCCTGTGTAGTCACTGAATAAAGCTGATCTTTGTAAACATGGGATATTATGAAAATGACAGCGTATGGCTTCCTAGGTTAGGTCACAATGACAGGGAGGCTTCTGCCTTGCTCATTCTCGAATCACTCTCTCTGGGGGAAGTCATGTTGTAAGGACACGCAAGCAGCCTGTTCTACAGAAGATGAGCCTTCCTGCCAATAACTGCCACCAACTGGCCGGGCGTGTGCGTGAGTCACCTTAGAAGCAGATCCTTGAGCCCCAGGTGAACCTACAGATGACTGCAGCGCTGGCCAATATCTCGGCTGCATGAAAGACCCTGAACTGGGAACACCCAGGGAAGCTGATCCCAGTTCCTGATCCACAGAAGCTCTGTGAGATAATAAATATTCATTGTTTTAAGCCACACATTTTAGGGTAACTTGCAACAGAAATAAATAACAAATACATCTCCCATCATCCACCCTCTACTGCGTACCCTGATGGGCTGACCCACTGGCCTTTCAGAAGAGCCCCAGGTTGGTGTCTACAATGTCAAACTCAGCCCCCACCACAGACACCCCTCCTGTGCCACCATGTCCCTTAACCACTGCCCTCTGTTTCCTCCAGAACTGAAGACAGACACAGGGGTGCACCTCGGCTCCTTCGTAACCAGCATCCAGTCCCTGACAACACCTGGTCCATTTTATCTCCTGCACATCCCTGGCCACCCTAATCTCAATCCGTCCTCCACCCTGGCTGCTGGAGGGAGGGACTTTCTAAAACATAGATCACCATCTTGCTCCCGCTCCATAGCCTTCCATGGCTCCCCTGTTACCTACAGAATAAGGTCCAAACGTTTTGGGCCTTTTATTATGGCCCTGGTTACCTCTCTCCGGCCTCATCTCTAGTTTTTGTCTCAACTCTAACACCCCACCAAGTCTGAACCACCTGCAATTCTCTGAACACAAGAGTTTCATGCCTCCATGCCTTTGCTCACACTGCTCTCTCTACCTGGATTTCCCTCCCCTTCTTTGCCTAGAAAACTCCTACTTACATGTCAAGATCCAGGCATTCTGATCCACCATAAAGAGCTGGTTTTTCTCTTGGCCCCATTGCATGCTGTGGGATTGCAATGATTAGTTCACATGTCTTGTCCCGCACTAGACTGACAAGCTCAAAAGCAGGTTGTGTCTTTCTCATATCTGTGTTCCCAGCACCTTGCTCAGTGGCCAGCCCACAGTTCACACTAGCTCTTCAAATGGAAGACCTTTAGGTTAACCTTTAAAGCAAATGCATTTAAAACTCACCTCGGAGGAATACCTTCCTAAAAGGTATTATAAGCTCCCCTGCCTTTTTAAGACAGTCTTTTATGGGACGTGATTTAACCTTGCTTGGTCGTATGGTTTGTGTCAATACAGATGCAGAGTTTTTCAGACGGAGCCTTGGAGATTATCCAGTAGTTGAGGGACCTCAGGTCTAGAGAAATGAAGTGACCTCCCATGCCAAGCTGCTCGTGTGGTGAACTAACCAATGCCTGGGCTGCAGCGGGTGACGCTCCCTGCCTTACTGAAGGGTTTGGAGCCCTCGCCTGGCCCCTGTGCTAAGTGGCCTCAAAGCCTGTGTTCTTTAAATCTTTCCATGTTGTTATAATCTTCCTATCTCAGCGGGTTACTGCGCCGGTGTCTCTGTTCCCTACCTTACCCTTCTAATTTGTCACTCCTGATCCACTGCGGGCAGGAACTCCAGATAACCAGGCTGGATGGAGCCACGTGGGAAGGAGGAGTTATAATTCTGGACTGAGAGCTGGGAGTGCCTTTCCCATGGGGAGCGTGGCGTGAACGCCAGTGCAGGAGCTTCGCGATGCCCTCCCATCCTCTGCTGGGCTGCAGACAGGAGAGCAGCGGAGGTAAGAGACTGAGGGGCTGGGGTGGCTCAGCGGGCTGAAATGTGTGTTAACAGAGAGACACTGCGGGCAGGAGACTCCACGCATGGCCAGGTAACTCCACAGGGGAAGAGAAAGAGACAGACTCTACGACCAGGGGTTCTACCCTCCCACACACCCCCTGTCAGGGGCAAAATGCCTGGTGTCAGGGGTAAAAGAGAAGAGTACCACTGGGGGCCAGGGGTGGACAGGGACAGCTCAGGCTGCTTTGTCCTGGGAGCAGACAGGTGGGGGCAGCTGTGGACCGAGACACGTGGATTCTAGCCCCAGCTCCACTATCGGCTGGCTGCGTGTCAAGGAGCAACTCAACTAACCCCTCAGGGTGTCAGTTCCAGAATCTGTAAAATGGGAGTATTCCCTACATCATGGTGCTGTAGCGAAGATAAAAATAATTATATGTAAGAATGTAGTAAATTCTAGAGTCCTGCACCAGGGAATGTGATCTTCATTCATTCATTCGACATATACTTACTGATCACCTACTACGTGCCCGGCAGGGTTCCAGGAACTGGGGACAGGGCAGCGAACACAGCCGAGCTGCTGTTCCCGCGAAGCTCACATTCAGATGAGTGAGTAATCACGTATCGAGTGATGGATCAGTCAGAATGGGCAATGTTTTGCTGCACTTAGTCATGAAGAATTATTTCTCACTCATGCTACACATCCTTTGGGGGATCCCTGTGGAAGAACCTGCTCTATGTTGTCCTCATTTGGGGACCCAAGCTGCAGGAGCATCCATCTCCAACTTCCACAAAAGGGAACATGGCGAATTGCACAATAGTTCCCAAAGCCCCAGCCCCAGCCCTGGGAGTGACCCATGACATGGCTGTCCTGTCTCACTTCCCACTGCAAGGCGCATGGTCACACTCAGCTCGGAGGGGCAGGGAGGTGCACCCAGAAGACGGGGAGCCCTGTATGTTTGGTAGGAAGCACTGATGCCTGCCATGGATAAAGTCGTGGATAAGTACCACAAAGAAAAATGAAAGAGTGTAAGGAGAAGGAGACGTGACACTTATTTGGATGAGAGTCCAGGTAAGGCCCCAGGGCAGGTGGAGAGCAGGAGAGAGTGGGGCACTCAGAGAAGAAGCGGATCATGTGAACACTTGGTTGGCTGCGGCGGGACTAGACTTTTCTCGAGGAAGACAGGACTCATCTGTTGCCATCGGGTGGCTGGGGGAAGCGGTACTGTCAGCGCATAAACACACAATTCCTCCACTGCTCACTAAGCGACCTTGGGTGGGTCATTTAACCTCTCTGAGCCTCAGCTTCCTTCTCTGTACAGTGGGGGTAATAAGAGGGCCCACCTCCCAGGGCCACCGGGATGACAAAGTGCTAGAACAGGGCCTGTATTTTGTGAGTGCTAGAAGCGTTCGCTGTTATTACAGTCTCTTTCCTCCTCTGCCTGGGACAGGAAGGCCTTCCCTTCCCTCCTCTCCTTCCCTCCCTCCTGGTCACTGCCAGCCCCCATCTCTAAGACATTAGCGCTGGGTCTTACCTTTCCTCTCTGGAGTCCCGTAGCCTGGGAGACCTGCATCCCTCCCCAGCTCTCGGTTCTTGTGATCCCCTCTGAGCCTCGGCTTCTGCATCTGCTAAATGGGACTGATCATCCCCACCTGACTAGGCCATGAGCAGTTGGATCCCAGGCGAGCACAGCCCCTCCCGAAGTCCTGCCCCAGCAGGTGGGTGCCCCCTGTGTGGCTGCCTGCGAGCCTCCCTGACTGGTGCTGGGGAAACGGTGGGTCCCTCCCCTGCGGTCGCCCCCACCTCAGCTCTGGCAGCCAAGCTCTTTCGTTGGCATGAGCTGGTGCCTCACCCAGGAGGGGCGAGCAGCTGTGGGGATGGTGGGAGAATTCCTCCCGCTGCTGGATTTGTAAAACAATTGATTAAAGACAATGCAATTAATTATTCCTTGATGAAATAGTGGAAATTACCCAAGAAAATGAAGATTTCAGCAGCAGAACGTTAAACCCCTCTAATTATGTCATTTCTGAAAAAGGAGGTGGGGGAGAAAAAGGATGGAAGTGGTGGGACAGAGGGAGGAGGAGAAGTTTAAAAATAGACAGGGCAACCCCAGGGCTCCATGCAGGGTGAGGGGGGAAGGATGGCGGGGTCACCAGTCCGGGCCTCAGCTCCATTGTTCACAAGTCTAAGGTCCCAGAGCTCTCTGGGGACCAGAGGCAGCCTGGCAGCCAGACACTGGGATACAGGCCTGTGGCGCTTCAGCTCGTCATCCTCCCACCGAATCCTGGTGCCTTCGTCCCTTCTTCCATGCGAGAGAGCAAGGCTCGGAGACGTGGCAGGATGCCCAAGGATGCACAACTGCTACCCAGTAGAGACGGGACTTGAACTCAGATCTAACTCCAGAAACTGTACTTTGTCACCCCCGCCTGGCGGAGTCTATGGCTGTAGGCACTGCGGATGCCCTGGGCAGAAGCCGCTCTGACAGCCAGTTCTCTGAGGGCCTCCGTGACCCACTGAATCCCAGGGCTGGACGTGGGGCACGGGTGCTGACATCTCTGCCAATCCTGATTAGGCCTAACGTCCTCTGGGAAGGGACCTTTCTAGCCCTGTGTCCTCTACGATCCCCCCCGATGTGCTTTTGCAGGGCAGGGCGGGATGGCAAGTGGGACCTGCCACAGATCTGTCCCAGCCATCTCTCCCTGGGAGCCCCCGGGACTCCGTTGAACCCAGGACTAGGGAGCTAAAGGCCTAGATTCTAATCTGCCTCTGCCAGGGGCTGCTGTATGGCCTTGGGAAGCTTCCTTGCTTTTCTGGGCCTCAATTTCCCTATCTGTAACAGAAGACACTGGACTAATAAATACATAGGCCTATTTAAGGATGCTGGACCCAGCCTGTCCCAACTTCAACGGTGAACTCAGTTCCAAGAAGCCAAAATCAGCTCTGGAGTGGGCAGGGGGAGAAGAGGAAGGGGTGGAGGAGGGCCGAGGGAATGTGGGGGCCGGATGCAGGAATAAGGAGGAGCCCTGCAGGACCAGTGGAGGGGAAGAGACAACCACCCGGGTCCCCCCAGTTTGGGCGCAGTGCAGGGAGGTGATGGGGTGGAGAAGGGGGAAATAGAGGGCCCTGGAATGGGGTTCAAATCCCCACCTCCTCGGGACACCAACCCAGGGGACCAGTTGACAGGAAGGGCCAGCCCTGGTAGTGCCAGATGCGGAAGACCCTTGATCCTTCCTCTGCACTCCTGGCGGGATTCTTCCTCACAGCTCGCTCTTGTGACCCTGCTCCTGGGCCATAGCAGGGCAGATCCCATAATTTTTCTGGACACTCTCGGGCACTATCAGTCTCATTTTTGAGTCAGAACTTCCAATCTAATCTAGCCTCAAACTTCAGTTTCTCATTCAATCGAGAGAGTCCTTTCTCGAGCTCAGGCCTGGCTCAGGCTGAGAAACCTGATGGGTGAGAAACCTGGTCCTCCAGGAAGATTGGGGCTTGGTGGTTCTCTCTGGGGAGCATGTCTTGTGGGGCCTCCAGAGACCCCTCACTGGGATTCTTCAACCAGCATTTCCCTGACATGGGCAAAGGGTCTGCAGCTGGGATCTCCCCCTCTCCCTGCCCGGCTGCCGCTCCTGGAGTTCGCTCCACTCAGACTCCAAGAGGTCACCCCCTTGGCAGGCAGACCCTTTTGTGCAGGCTGCCCTGTCATGGCTACTTGAACCCACAGAAGAGCCTGGGCTTGCCAGAGTCCCAGTCAAACTCTAGGGGACACATGTCAGCTGTTCCGAGGGGTGAAGCACCACCCCTCACCCACATTAAGGTGGAAGTGGGTGGGCACCCCCCAGAAGCATGTTGACCAGGGAATCCTCACTGCCTGTTCCCCTTCCAAGTCCTCATCATGTCCCGTAGGGTAGCGTGGAAGCAGGTGCTGAGGGCTACAGGACCAGCTTGGGGTCACCAAGCTTGCAGGGCCTAAAGAGACCTGCATCTCCATTTAGAATGTGGGGGACCTTGGCACCGATTACCCTCAGGAGCAAGTCCAAACGAGCAATGTCCCATTTGCACATCCTGTTAGGAAAGAAAGCCGCTGCTCACTTGGACTCCTTCTTTGGCCATGTCCCCATCCTGTCACCTATCCCAGGCCCAGCCCCAGCCGAGGCCCTCTCCCTGGGGCAGGACAATAGGTTGGTGTCCGCGGTGGAGCAGCATCTTCAGTCCAGCCACCCCAAAGCCCCCCGGACAGAAGACCCGGGCAGGGCTTGCCAAGGTTTCACAGCCCACTGTGGAGCTGGGACCCAAACCCAGGCTCCCAAATCACAGAGCAGTGCTCCTTCCGCCAGCTTGCCCCCAGCCGCCATCTCTCTGGCAGGGATGAGCTACAGACAGAGGGGCTGTGGCAGGGAGGAGCCCCTCCCACTCTGAGGGGCAGGCAGCAAGGGTTCCGGCAAGAACAAAGTTGGGAGCCAGATGGGCCTGGATTTGAATCCTGGTGCTACCACTTTCCAGCTGTCATCGGAGCCACAGTCTCCCCCTCTGTAGAACGGGTATGATCAGACTGAGCCAGAGGGCTGCTGGGAAGAGGGACTGAGAGGGACTGCGGGACTTTGTCCCAGCCAGGTGCAGGCACAAAGCAGGCGGGTTCCCTCAGGACCCCTCCCTGGAAAAACCCTTCCCTCCCTAGGTTCTATTCCAAGTCCAGAGAGCAATTCTCTGGCTCAACTGGGTCTCAAACTTCCCATTCATGCCAAGGAAAGAAAGGCTGTGGTGTGATGAGGGCCCTGGGAGAGTCTCTAGAACCGGTGGTGGGGGCAGAGCCTAGATGGGGAGGGCTGCTTTTCCCACCCATCTGCTCCCAGACCCCTCCCACCAGGGAGGGCACTCCAGCCCCTCCCCCAGCTCCCAGCACAGATGGCAGGAAGGAAATGCCAAGGCACGGAGGCAGGGAGGGGCCACCCAGCCCCGGCGGCTGCAGCCCTTGCCAAGCTTCCCACAGGAGGAAGAAACAAGCCCCCTCCCTCGCCTGTGGCACTGCCCCTCTGAGAGCCACAGCCCACTGATGCCCTGGTGCCTTGCATCCTGTTGTCATGGTAACCAGGGCTAGCTGACGTGCCGACAGGCAGACCAGGAGCTGCTGCCACATGAATCACTTGAACTTGATGTGACAGACACAGGCGGGTGGCCTGTACGGGGGTGGGGGGAGGTGGTGCCCCTGTGGGCAGGGATCCAGGCTGGGCAGGGAGAGCTCACACTGAATCCCTCCGGCCATGACAGGTTTAGGGGCACCAGAAACCCGTGAGACCCTAGAGGTCCCTACCGAAGGCAGGGCCCCTTGGACCAGACAGGCGTCCTCTCCAAGCTCCCATGTCCTCACATATAAAATTGGGAGAATGGGCCGAGCGGGAAGAATCAGATAACATAATAGGCACGGGCTTGCCTTGTAAATTCAAACATGATGCAGAAGTTGGCTGTTTTGGAAAGTGCAAAGGCTCTGGCCTCACACAGACTGGCGTGAGACTGGGCTTTGGACCCCTTTCTGCCACTTGCTGGCTGTGTGCCAGCCCCGACTTTCTGTTCTGTAGAATGGAGATAATGCTGCTTCCCTGCCTGGATTCAACTTTCCACTTAGTCGCGCGATGAACATTTCTCAAACCCGTCTATGTACCAAGCGCCTTGTTAGGTGCTAGGGACACAGAGTGAACAAGGGTGACCCCGTTCCTGCCCTCACTGAGCTGATGGTCTAGGGGGAGGGGCAGCGCCAAATCGAAGACACAGACAAATAACTTGGGCTGTGATGCTAGCTACTGTGGCGAATACAAATGAGAGATGGGACGCAGGGTAACTGCGGAGAGGGCTGATTCTAGAAGGGTGAGCAGGAGGGACTCTCTGAGACCTAAGTGAGAAGAAGGGGCTGGACTCTGAAGCGAGGGTGAGAGAGCTCCAGGTCCCGGCAGGGCAGGCAGGGCAGGGCATGCGTCCGAGGAGGAAAGAAGCGGATGTATCGGAAGTCCAGGAGAAAGACTCCGAGGCTACAGCAGGGCACACGGGTGTGTGTGTGAGCTGGTGGCTTTATTCCAAACTCGAGGGGAAGCAGATAGTCTTGGCACTTTAAGAAAAGCAGCGATGCAATCTGATCTCCCCAGCATGCCAAGGACACTTGTGCTGGCGTGCGGAGCATGCACCTTGGGGCCAGCCCAGGTAGAAGTCGGCTGCAGAGGCCCAGAGCAGAGACGAGGACGGCGTGAGCCTGGGACGGAGACAGAGATGGAGAAAAGTAGTCAGATTTTAGATAACGAGGGGAGACATAGATATGCAGGGTAACGGAGAGGGGAGAGAGAGGGTGACAGCCGGGTCTCTGGTGCGAGTGTGTGGGTGGTTGGCGGTGCCTGTCTCTAAGATTCAGGAACCCGAGTGATTTGTGGATCATCTGTAGGGTCTGTGGGACTTAAGTTTGTCTCCAGGGGAGAAACTTTCACTGCCTGCCCCATCCCCTCCCTGGCGCTCTGGGAGAAGTGTATGGAGAGGCTTCACGGCAGGGAACCTCCAGTCAGGACTCTGGTTTGCAAGTGACACAAATGCAACCCAGCCTCCCAGAGGCACAAAGAAGGATTTACTCGCTCACAGAATCTGAGAAACTAACCCACGGGGAAGGCTGGGAGAGCGGCTTGTCTGGGCCAACTGCAGACCTGCTTCCCCCCCAACGCAGGACATGTGGCCACTGAGTCCTCCAGATTTTTTTAAAAGTGGAATCAAATTTTATTTTTAATTTTTTTCTCTTCAATAGGGCTGACCTGGTCACCTTCGGTCTAAAATATGAAGAAATATTAGTATGCTAATGTATAGTTTGAGAAGAGGGAAGAGACTACCCCAGAGGCCATATATATTAAAAAAAAAAAAAAAAAGATTTACTATTCTAAAACCTATTCATACTCCAAAGCAATGGAATTAGTTTGAAACAGGAAAAAGAAAATATGAAAAAATATCATAATAGTGTCCTCTCAATTTTTGTATCCCATAACTTCCGAGAAAGACCGATTCTCTTGCATTGCCAGGCCAAAAACTTGGAGAACTTCAGTTGGCGAGGCTAAGTCATGGGCCACCCTGGGACCCATCAGCAGGGGCCAGGGCAGGGGTCCTGTGAGAGCACGGCAGCCCACTGCGGCCGCAGGGCTGGAGGGCGCTGGGGATGGGCTGTGATTCCCAAGAGAAGGGAAGGGGGCCGAGCAGATGACACCCCTAATGTCCCTAACACAGCCGGAGTGTCAGCTGACTTGGAAGGGAATCTGAGAACAAGGAAAAGTTTGCAAAAGAGTGGAAAACTCAGAAGTTGTCACTTGGAGGCCCAGGAGGGGCAGCCAAAGAGAAAAGTCTGCGGCCCCTCAAAGCATCTAGTGAGAGCAGAGCATCCAAAAACGCTGTCCTGACAGAGGAAAGAATAAGGCTTCGGAGTTTGTGTGTACGAGAGGCCAGACGAGCAGTGTCCAGGCTCCGGGTGGTCGGCTGGGGATCCGGCTGAGCCTGTGACATCTGGCAGGAATGTGAGGAAGACCCTTACACCCCTCCGACCATGGGATTACCAGGACAGGGCCTACAGATGCCAGCTGAACAGGCAGAGCGGACTGAGGTGGAGGGTAGTGCTTTGTGAAGAGTGGGAGGGTCTCTCCATACTCACTAGCTATGGGACCAGGGGCAAGTCAGATTTCACATCTCCAAGGCTCAGTTTGCTTGGATTGAAAATGATGAATGTGTAAAAAGCAACAGTGTATAAACGGGAGTGCCTCTTTCATAAGGTCGAGTGAAGAGTAGATGAGAAAATGCATGTGAAACACCTGCCATGGAGCCTGGCACACCGTAAGTGCTCAATAATGTTGTCTGATATTTTCATTGCTGCTACAGAGGAGATGTGTGGAGGGGGTAGGTCAGAGACAGTCCTCGTAACTTTTGAGGGCTCATGAGAGAACAGTCTCCAATACAGGAGACTAGTTTGTGGTCAAGGACTCTGCCCTAGGCAGTGGTAACAGAGGCTCTACTTTCTGATCACCTGCTCTGTGCCAGGCACTCTACTAAGTACTTTGCTCTTGTCTCTCATGTCACCCACACAGCAATGATTTGAGATAGTGTATTGGTTAGCTTTTGCTGCATAACAAGTCACCTCGATGTTTATGGCTTAAAATAAGCACCATTCACTAAGCTCATTAGTCTGTGGTTTGGAAATTCAGCTGGGTTACTCTTCTGGTCATGGCCGGGCTCACTCAAGCATCTGCAGTCAACTGCTAGGCAGTTAAGGGGCTCTGCTTCTGGGGGTTGGCTGGCTGGCTGTCATCGGAGTGCTGGGGCTGACTGGGCCATGTGTCTGTCTTCATCCAGCAGGATAGCCCGGGCTTGTTCACACAGGCAGGGTTCCGAGAAACAAGGAAAAATATACAAGGCCTCTTGAGGCTTGGGCTCAGAAGTGGCTATGCTACTCTCACCACATTCTGTTGGCCAAAGTAAGTCACAAGACCTTCCCAGATTCAAGGTGATGGGAGAAGCTTCCAAGTCATATTGCATGGGGCACGCTCAGGGAAGGGTGGAAGACTGTGGCCATGTTTGCAGTCAACCACAGGTAGGTACTGGTATCACTGCCATTTTACATATGACAAAACTGAGACTCAAAGAAGTAAAAACATCTTGCCCAAATTATGCAGCCAGTGAGTGGCAGGGCCAGGATTTGAACCCCAGGGTCTCATGCTTGGCTGCATCGTGACACTCAAGCTCCATTCTCTCAGGGGAAACTGGCAGGGCTCTGTCACAATCCAAAACAGCCCAATTTAACAGGCACCAGCGAGCATGGCTGAGATGAAGACAAGGCAGGAACAGATAAAAAGTTGAGTCCGAGGCAGGTCAGGACCAGGGGATTTAGACGGAGCCTGTGGCCAGGCAAGGACACTAGCTTAGTGACATGGCCCTCAGCCTGCCTCACAAAGGCACAGAACTCAACCGCACAGGCCAGAGCTGACCCTCTTCCAGGCAGAAACCTTGCCTGGGCCTCAGGCAGGCAGGGTCCCATGCGGAGCATGTGCCTCTGGTGTCTGCTACTGAGCTCCCAGACCACGCACGGGTGGTGACAGCACAGGCCGATAGAGCAAAAAGGTGCCACAAGGTGAAGTAAAAGACCTGTCCTCTCAAAAGCGCTCTGAGGTCATCTCTGCCTGTAGGGGGTGGGCAGAGGGGCAGCAGGCCTGCAGTGGGACGGCCCCACTTCCTCACCTCCCCTGCGACCGGCCCCTCCCCCACAGAGACACCAGCGCCATGAGCACAGCTGTGCCCAGCCAAGCTGCCGGGTGCCAAGACGGGCCTGGCGGGCTCCCTCTCATCTGTCTCTCTTTAGCAGGAACAAATGGGAATGAGGGAATCAATTATCGAGGCTCCTTAGCCAAGCGACTGCTGCTCCCTCCTTCCCCAGCCTGTTAACCCTTTGCTTGCAGGGCCAGGAGGGGCTGCCCAGCCTGCCCACCACGCCCACCACAAGGCCCCTGGAGGCCCTGAGCCGGATGCTGAGCTGCTGCTTTGTCTATGCCAGATGCCTGGGGCAGCTGCCAGGCTGAGGAACCAGAGCCAGAAACACCTCCATTCCACCTTGGCGGAATTTGGGGTCAGTCTGGAAGGATACTCGGGACTCTGGCCCATGGGCAGACCTGGACCTTTCTTCTCTCTCCCTCTCCTGGCTCCAAATTCCCTGAATAGAAGAGACAGGCCTAATGGTGGCCTTCAGACTGGGAGGGTGGGTGACAGCCAAGCCCAAGCTGGGGCTCACACCGGGTCTGGGAAAGGTGGGGCCCAGGGGACAGGGCAGGGTGTGTCAGGCCCCGTCTAGTAAGCCCTGGCAACTCTAACTCCAGAGTCAAATGGTCAATGCCAAGAATTCTCTCTGGAGAATTCAGAAAGATACCTGTGGGGGCCTAGAAGCCCTGGGTACGAGTCCCCAGCTGAACAGCTGATGTGTGGCCTGATGACATTGAGTTGTTGATCAATAGGCCACTCATCCTCCCACTCACTCTCACCAAACATCTTGTTCCCCAAGGACCTTTCTCCAGCCTTGTTGTTGGGTGTCAGTCTTGAGACCACCACACTGCACAGCCCACCAGGTACCATTCCCAGCCTGCTTCATCACATGTGGTGACACTCAGGTCACCCATGCATCAGAGAAACAAAGGCATGTCTTCTTGGCCTTTTACATTCAAAAGATATTCTTCTAAGTTAAGACCCAAAAAATTGGATGCAGCTTGCATTGAGAGAGCCACCCACCAACCCCACATCCCCGCACCCTGGACTGTATAAAAGACTCCAAAGGCTGGAAAGGGGGTGGAGAGAAGGATGAGAGAGGACAGGTCAGAGGGAGGACCACCCAATGAGCCCTACCCACAAGCTCCAGCAGTTCCCAGAGCTAGGGTGCCACATGGGAACCAAGTGTGTCCAAGTACAATGCTCACTCCACACCAGTGAGGGAGCTGAGCGGCCCAGCCAGGCCTGAGACACATGTCAGTCCGTCCATCCATCCATTCATTTCACAAATGAACAGTGAGTGCCTACTGTATGTCAGGCACTGTTCTGGGCATAGTGAACAAACAGACAAGGGCCCAGACCTCCGGCAGAGTGAGGATGAGGACAGCCTAGTGACTACATTAGGCCATTCGCCAGTCACCCAGCAGGATTAAGGTGGTCTGTGCCCTCAGTCTTGGCTCAGCACCCACCTGGGTCACCCAGTGGGCACAGCCCCCTCCTGCCCCTCTTTGACACCCTAGGTGTCTTGTGAGCCCCCTGGGCAGGGGTGAGGCCCTGGACAAGCAGAGGGATGACAGGATGGAAGGATGAAGGAGAGACTTGAGCAAGGTGGAGCTAGTTGGGAGACTTCCCAGTAAGCAGGGGTGTGCTGACACCCCCTGGGCTGCCCCACTGCAGGCAGGTTATAGGTGGTCCTCCCTCCCTTCCCCTCAGCGTGGTTGACACTCTCCCTTCTCCTGCAGAGGGGGGGTGTGGGCTGCGGAAAACTCCAGAGCCTCACCTTGGCCCCAAGTTCAAAGCTCTTAAGCCAGGGCTCTGATGGGCCCAGTTTGAATCACGTGTCCATCCACATGGCCCAGGAGGGTGGATCTGTAAACGATGGCAGCTCCCATTCCAAAAGCAGGGTTAGCATGGGGCAAAGATGATTCCCTGAAGACAAAACCATGGATGTGCACCACACCAGCCTTGGGCACATGCAGATAGAGGGAGCCTCACTTTCCGGACCTGTAAAATGGAGCTAATAACAGTGCCAACCTTGCCGGGCTGTCTGGAGGATTAAATGAGATCATTGAAATGAGAGTGTTTGGCACTTTAGTTGGTACTAGAGAAATGGGAGGCACGTTTGACTGGGGACTGCTCTGGTCTGTCACCCCTTCTCTAAAATGGGGTGTCCTGGTTGATCTCCCCAGCCATGACGCCCCAGAATCCCATGGCCCAGAGCCTCTGTGCAGGCAGAGAGTGAGCAAAGACCCTCCTCTCAGAGGTCAAGTGCTCACCCTGTTCCTTGAGACTGGGGAGCTCCTCCTGCTGCCCTGCCCCTCCCCACCTTCCATTCCCCACCCCTGTGACTGCCCCCGGCCCTCCCAGTCTCTGCCTGGTGTCCTGAGAAGAGCACATGCAGGGCTAGCCAGAGCTGGGCAACCAGAGCTCAGACCGCGCTTCTGGCTGGGTGGTCATGCTCAGGCACCTTAATCCCTCTGTGCCTCAGTTTCCCCATCTATAACAATGGGGTTGATGATAATAGCAACTCCTTCATAGGGGTGTTGTGTACGTGGCCCGGCACACAGCAAATGCCACATAAGTATTAGCCATTTGCGTTATTAACGCTGCTGGCTCCCGCTCCATCCTGCTGCGGAAATAGCATGGACGGGTCAGAGTGAGCTGAGCACTGGGACAGAGCAGTAAACAAGACTGGCTGACGCCGGCCCTGTCCTCCTGGAGCTCCCATCCTGGTGGAGGCAGACACATCAACTGGCAATTTCAATGCAGTGTCACCAGGGCCACTCTCAGGGGAAGCCCCAGAGCTGAGCAGCCAGAGGAGAGGCCCAACCCCAATGGCGGGGGGTGGAGAGGCTGCGGGCAGAGGTGATGGCTGGAGGACAGTCCAAGTGGGCTGGGTGAAAGGAAGTTCAGGGTGGGGTCCAAGCAGAGGGACTAGACAGTACTTAACCCTGAGAGCCAGCCAGGGCAGACACCAGCCTCGGTCATTTCTAGTGGAGGGAACATGGGTGAAGTGAGCATGGAGGGCATCGAGGTGGTGGCAGCTGCATTCTGGGGCCCAGCGTGGAGCCTCAGCACCTCCCTCCCACTGGGCTCTGCACTGTGTATGACTTTGTGTGACCGACTGAGGTCGTGTAGGTGTGTGTGGCTACGTGGGGGACAGTGTGTTTGTGGGTTTGTGCCTCAGTAGGACTGTGTGAAATAGTGTCAGTTGGGAAGGGGCGGAGCTTCATACGCCTGTTTGAGACAGTCTAGGGTATGACCACTGTGGGTGAAGTTGTGTGTGTGCGAGAGTGATGCTGTATGTGTGATTGTGTGTCCACAGGAGTCCCTAAGACTGTATGACATGTGGCTATATGTGGCTGTGTATTCCGCGTGTGCGTCTTTCTGTAGGGGTGTGTGGAGTGTGTGCATGTGTGTGCGAGACACACGTACTGCTGTGTGTGGACTGCAGGGCAGTGAGAGCTGCTCCCCTCTCTCCCAGCCCTGCTGCAGAGGAGACACACACACACACACACACACACACACACACACAGACACACACTCTCCCGGGGATGGGAGGGGTGGCTGCCACAGCCAGTCAGAACTTGCTAATTTGCATGTTAATGAAGCCCAGGGAGCTCTCCAGCTCGAGACTGACAGGAGCCCGGGGCCCCCATCCTCCCCTGACAAGACTGGGAGGGGGAGCAGGAGGGCTGAGGACAGCAGAGGAAGGAGAGGCAGGCAGCAGGGGAGGCTCTGGGATGAAGATCCCCTTTCTCTTTCTCTTGCTCCCCACCCTTTGCAGGCCCCAGGTCCCCCACACTTCCCCCACCCTGCCCCCAGGACTCTGGGCTAAGGGAGAAAGGCGGGGTCAGCACCCTTGCCAGACACTGGTAGCCCTGGAACAAGGCAGAGGAGGCTGCTCAGGGGTCCTGCTCGGCTGAGCTGCCCACCCCCCAGGAGCACACAGCAAGCCAACCACACACCTGCCCTGGGGCCAGTACCGTGAGGTGGGCGTCTGAGAGCAGCAGGCACTAGTATAGTGTGCCTGGTTGGTGCCAGCACGGACAGCAGGCCCTCTCCTGCCCCTGCGCCAGGCTTTGGCCAAGGCCAAGGGGCCCACTGAGCCCTTCAGCCCACCCTGTGCCCCGAGACAGAGGACTAGACCCACGTGGGATCAGGGTCCCCATGTCTATCCACTGCCAGAGTCCCACTGGGAGGGGAGAGATGGAGCAGGGTGGGGGGCGGGGACAGGGACAGGGCTCCGAAAATACATGTGGGGAGACAGGGTAACAATGGAGGGCACCCCCGGCCCAGGGGCTGTGCTCACAGGGAGGGAGGGCGGTGGCCAGTGGGAGAGGAGCCCTGGCAGCTGTGAGCAACAGGTCAGTCCGGATTGTGCTGTTTCATTCTCAGTCCCTTCGCCACCTGCACTCTTGTCTGTCCCGGATCCATCACCCTTCCCATCCCCCATCCCCCATCCCCTTCGTGCCCCATCCCCTCCTCCCAGCTGCTTTCCTTCCCTAATCAGCCACATCCCACAGGGGGCTGGGCTCTCTGGGGAGCCCTCCGCAGCCAGCTCCTAAACACACTGTCTGGTTTTGTCTCAGAGAAGGTGTGTCCTCTGCTTGGCAGAGGGACAGTCTGGGCTGGGGACCCCGGCTCCTGGCCCCTCAGCCTGGCCTCTGCTGGGCACTTCTTTCCTCCTGTGCCTTCGCCTCTCGCCACATTTCTCTTTGCCCTGGGTCTGGGGTCTGGCTGGTGCCCCCCGCCCCCGTCTCTCCCTGGGCCTAGGTCTCCATCTCTCCCTCCTTCTTTCACCCAAATGCGCAAATATTCCTATTCATTCATTCTCTCTCTCTCTCTCTCTCTGCCTTGCCCTATAGGTCCCTGGGCACGCAGCCCTGCCCCTGCCCCATCCCCACTGAGACCAGGCCTGGTCCCCAGATGTGTCCTCCCCAGAGCTGGAGGCAGAGACTTGAGAGCACCTCAGGACCCTGGGTCTCTGCAGGTGAGAGGAGAGCGAGGCAGTTGCCGGTGTTAATTGCGGGAGGATGTCTGGCAGAAATAAGGTGGTTTTTCTGCTTCAGTGACGACTGTTACAATCAAATTGTCCACAGACAATTAGCAGAGTGGGAGAAATAAGAATTAGATTTCTAATTATTTTCCCAGTAAAAGCCGCCCTGGACCCTGTGGATGAGGGGGAAGGGCTTCTCAGTGGAGCCAGCAGGCGCTTTTTCCTCTGGAGCTGGGGTGGGGGAGCCCCACATAGGAGTTGGCGGAGACAGAGAAACACACCCCGCCCCAGCCCGCAGTGCACCTGGAAGTGGGGAAGGAAAAGGCACACCCTGCTGAGCACTGGGGTTCTGGAAAGAGCTGGGACCCTGGAGGCCTGGGTCCCAGGACAAGCCGTGGCACTACTTGCTGTCACTTCCTTCAGCTTGCTCCTTCCAAAAATGGGGAACTAATAATTCCCAGGCAGTAGAGTTGTGAGGAGTCAGTGAGGAGAGTGGTGGGAGCACCTCACAGAGAAGGCAGAGGGCAGGGCCCCAACTGTACACTATGGTGCACAAGCCCACATGCGCTCACGCACGGCTGCCCGCATGGACGTACAAGCTCACACACGCTTGCATATGGGAAGCCTCTCCTCCCACACCCCTCTGCCTCCCCAGACGTCTAGGTCTGTCTCTGCAACAGAGGGAGGGGACCCTCAGGGAAAAGGGGGCCGAAGCCAGACAGTCGAGGTGCAGAGCCTAACTCTTAACAAAATGCCTCTCCCTGATCTGTGTGAGCCTCAGTTTCCACATCTGTCAAAGGGGGCTAACGATAGTGCCTACTGCGTAGGGTTCAAGGACACATATGGAAAGGGCGTGGCTCATGCCTGGCACGTGGCATGCATCAGTTCAAACACTGTGAATGGTGAAAACACAACCCGACTAAAGAGGGAAGGAAGGGGAGTTTCCGGAGGGAACAGGTTGAGGAAGCTGCAGGAAGGGACGAATAAGCATTTGCCAATCCCGACTAAAGCCAAAGGCTCTGTGCTGACTTCTCTGGGCCCACCAGACCCAGCCTTCATCAGGGGACTCAGACACCCAGAGAGATAGGCAGCAAAGAGGGACCGACTGGGCTTGAGTAGGATGAGTCCGGGCTGTGTCCTTTCTAGGCAAGCTGCTTCCACTTCCCTTTCTTAATCTCAGTTTTCCTCTCTATAAATTGAGGGAGTAACAGTGGCTACCTCCCCGAGCTGTTTCGAGGCTATGATGATGCTTCGCACCTCGTAATGCGCTATTGGGGCGGAGGGGTCATTGGCACGACCGCTCTGACTTGGATACCAGCGTCCCACAAGTCCTGCACACAGACTCCGAGTCCACAGGTAGGAGCCTCCAGGCCACCTGGGCCCTTCAGGCCTGACTCCACTTCGAGGGGCAGGAAGGCCTAGCTCACTAATGTCCTACAAGTGCACAGGCCTAGTGACAGCCAATGCACCCACACACAGAGGGTTTCATACAGAGACCACACATGGTCACTCTCATTGTCACATTCATACACACACACTTACACACACTCACCCTTCCTGGGCCAGCCCCTTCCTACAACCCCAGGACGGGCAGCCAGGATGTCCCCAAGTGAACTGAGGGGAAGCTCTTGGCCGCACCCACCAGGGCTGTGCAGAGGGAGGCAGCTGCAGCCCAGCTGTGGGGTCTGGGGTGGGGTAAGGGGAGCTGCTAGGAGACCCAGCTGGGAGTTGGTGCAGGAGAGATGGTGTGGGCTCCAGACCATCTTCCAACCACTGGGATCAGCTGGCTGGGCTTGGCAGGGAGGCAGTCACCTGCCTGGAGGTGGGACAAGCCTCTACTATATTGAGCCCCCTTCCCCAAGTGCCTTTCATTCAACAGTGACCGGCCCCTGTTGCCTCTGCCCCTACCGTCTGTGCTCTTTCTGCCACCCTCATCTCTCTGCCTTTCTCTCCCCGCTGCCTCTTCCTGGGTCCCTAGTCTCTGTCTTTCTGGGCCTGGGTCTCCCCAGCTCCCACGCCGGACTATGTAAATGTGGTATTTCCCTCTCATCATCGGCTGCCTGCTTGGCTCACATTTAATTTGATCCGTGGCGGCGCCTCTGCGGAGCCGCTCATCAAAGCAGGAAGACAATTAGGTGAATGTCAGGGTGGCCTAGTCCCCGCAGGAGCCACCAGGGTCTGGAGTCGGGCTGTGAGGGGTGGGCTCAGGGTCAGGCTGCAATCCTGGCCTCCTCCTGGGCCTGTCCACGCTTGGGGCCCAATGCCTGTGGCGTGACCAGAGCCTGGACTGCCCCAGTGAAAACCAGGCTCCTGGCTGCCCAGCACCCTGCTTCGAGGGGTGCAGACGGTGCCCGCTCCGTGCAGGAAGAGCTAGCAGACTCTTCTGTCCCCACCCCAGGCCGCAGAAAGCAGGGGGCCCAGGCATCTGCACGGCGACAGTCAGGGTGACCCCTGGGCTGGCAGGAGTGGAGTTTGGGAGCAGATCCAAGCTCTGGACTGGGTCAGGGTCCCCTGAGAAAGCCACACATTCTCCCCATGGTCACTCCTGGCCCTGCTCGGGCCCACTCCCAAGGGGTCTTTTCATGAGCCTCACCCTGCCTTTGGTGCTCCTCCTCCCTGTCTTTCTTCCTCTCTCCTTCTTTCCTCTGTTTCCCTTTGTGTGTGTGTCTTTTACCTCTCTGCTCTTCAGTCAGCCCCGTCCCTCCCCTCCCCAACCTCTCTCTGTGCCTTACATCTGCACCCCTGGACCCTCAGCTACTGTCTGTAACTCCCCATCTCCCCCCATGGCTTCCTCACAGCTGACCCTCCTCCAACAGCACCCACACCCCTCCCCACGCCCCCACTCCCCAGTGCCGCCCTGCATCAGTCCCATCTTTCCTGCCTACGTCTCTGACATCCCCTCCCAACTGCTTCCTTCCCATCAGCTGTCAACACATTCAAGTGTCTCCCTTCTTAAAAGATAGTAATAATAATAATAAAATAATTTGTAAAAATATTCACCCTTGACAACCCAGCCTCTCCCACCACGGCCATCTCTCTCCTCACCCTCCAGGGGACGCCCCAGGGGGGAGTTGTCTACACTTGCTCCCTACGCTTTGTCCCCTCCTCTTTGTTCTTTGGCCCACTCCAGCCTGGCTACTGTACCCATCGTGCCCAGGAAACAATCCTTGCCAAGGTCACCAGCAGCCTCCTTGTCACTAAATTCCATGGTCACGCCTCCTCCTGGTGCCAGGACAGCATCAGGCACAACTGACTTCTTGGCGCCCCTCGCTCCCAAGACACCTCCTGGCTTTGTCCCCACTCCTCTGGCTGGTACCTTCCTGTGCTCCTCTACCTTGCCACATAGGGCTGCCCTCAAGAGCTCTGTCAGGGCCCCCTTGATCCATGCCCGAGGCTTCAGGAACCACCCGTGTGCCTACAACCTCTGACCAGCAGCTCCAGTCCACTCCTGCTGAGCTGGGACCAGACTATTCACCACCTCCTGGACCCCTCCGCGCATGCTCCATGGTCACTCAAACCCAACATGGCCCAACCGAGCCTTCCCTCTGACCCCACACCCAGATCCTCCTCCTGGGTTCCCCAACTCCATGACTAGCACCTTTATCTCCCAGTTCCCCAAGCCAGAAACCTGGAGGTCGAAGCAGAGCCTCCTTCCCCCACCACATCCACACAGGGGTGACTATGGGCTGCAGATTCATCAGTTCTGCCTCTGAAATAATTCCCTTTCTCGAAGGTCCACCCTCTACTTCTCCATCCTCCCTAGACACACCTGCTCAAGCCAGGAGGTTCTCATTGTTCCTTGGAGGTGCCTATGCTTTCCACCTGCAGTTGTCTACTCACTCCTTGTCCCCACACGAATGCCCTCTTCCGCCTTTTTGCCTGTCCAAATCCATCCTGCCCCTCTTCTACGCCTAGCTCCAGGAAGCCTCTCCTCTCACCTTAAGCTCCCGGGCCCTTCTTATCTGGTCCAGGCAGGGCACTCAGCAGAGTCACCTCCATCCTTCCCCCTGCCTACATGGGCTCTCACACTGCCCCGACTCCTTGTTGGAAGGAGGACCAGGTGTCTGCTCCTGGCCAGTGAGCTGTGGACAGAGGTGAATGGCCACTCCCGGCCAAAGCATAGAAGAGCTGGTACATGAACTTCAGCTGCTGCAGCAACCAACAAAACCCCTTTTGAGATGGTGGATCCTTAAGATCAAAGCAGCAGGGAAAGCTGAGTCACCCACGGTACCTGCACCTGCAGCAGACTTTGTACAAGCAAACAACAAACTTTTGTTGTATTTATCCACTGAGATTTGGGGGGTTGTTTGTTACACAGCATAGCCTCTCTGATCCTGACTAATATAGCCCTCTCTGAGCATACTTTTCCCATCTGTAGTCTAAGGATAATCATCTGCTCCTCACAGTGTGGTTGTGAAGATTAATTATGTAAAGGTAATTATGTAAATTATATTAACTATGTTCCTGAGTGCTTATTGCATGCCAGGCTCATTGTAAGGAACCTGACTACGAGATGTCCTAGTAGACAGGGCTTCATTGTATCAGAGAGAAAAAGGAGATAGCTACATTCAGCTGCCCAGGTTGGACCCTGCACAATTCTGGGCACTGACAAAGACTATAGTGTGGAAATCACCCCCTGGAGTTATGAATTGTAGGAGCACTGTTGTACTCCCACTCTAGATCTGTTTTGAAGCCAGTGATGAATGTGGAGACTTTGGTTCTGTCCCTGTAAGAGGAAGAATTGGTGGTCTGAAAAGGGCACAGGAGAAACAGGAACAATGGTTATAATATCATAATATTATAATCATAATATCAGAAACATTCACATCATGCTGCTGTGTGTCAAGTACTGCTCCAAGTACATTACTTAGATTTATTCCTGCGTTTATTTCTCACAACACTAACCCTATGAGGTAGACACTATCATCCCCATTTTACAGACAAGGAAATTGAAGCATGGATAAAGTAGGTTACCCAACATCATGTGGCTTTTAAATAGCAAAGCCAGGATTTGAACCTAGGCAGTTTGACCTCAGAACTGCTCTTAAGCCTCCATTGTATGGGTTCCTGGGATGAGGGCAGTGGGGGATCCCTCCCCAGCCCAACACCTGGTCTGGATTTGAGCTCCCAGGGTTAGGATGATGGCAGCAACTGAAGACACTGATTTTATGAGAGTATTTGAGAGATGATACACAAGCACAGCACAGCTCTTTGTAGCCCGGATGACACAGACACAGAGCTGAGCAGGAACACAGCCCCCTCCACCCTCTAGTGTCTTCCCCCAACCCCTGGAATCCCCGCTGCAGAGCCCAAAACCACTCTTTGGCTCCCAAAGGGCAGGGGATTTGGAGAACTCCCAGAGACCACCCTTTGGTCTGGCATTGGTATTTCATGATGGGAGAGACGCATGGGGAGGCCTCTCCAAACATGGTTAAGAGAGCAGATATATGTATGGACAAGAGTTTGGACAGGCACAGGATGGGAGAATGGGTGGGCTCCCATAATGAAAGACAGGTATGCATGCCCCTGTGAGACCCCCATCCTCCACCACCCAAAGCCTGCCAAGAGTGGTGGATAGCTTGTGGGGAGGGGTCCAAGGCCCCACAGTGTGTGTGCGGTGACACAGAGCCTGGATCATTTGAGCATAACAATAAATGCAACTGTGACCTCACTTGTGCTCATAGGTTCTTCAGCTCCGTGACACATCATGCCAAAGACATGAATTCATTTAATTCCCACATAAACCCATTTTACAGATGAAGAAACCAAGGGTCAAAGAAAGTAATGGCCAAGAGTCATTCAGCCAGCAAAGTGGCACAGTCCGGCAGACCTCAGGCTCATGTACTGTCCACATCTCCAGCTTCCTCCAGAAGTGCCAGCCCTCCTGAGAGAACTCCCCCTGTCCCCAGGGATGCCTCCTCTTGGGGACCAGGTTACCAGGTCTCCTGCAGCCTGGTGGAGGTCTGCCTGCCAGGGAGAGCCTCTGCCTCACCCGCCCACCCGTGTGCTAGGGACAGAAGGGGGACTTTATGTGCAATCTGCCTGACTCTCCAGAAAGCACTTAGGTTTACGATGTGCATGAAACTGATCGCCAGTTGGCGCAGCCCCCGCTCGCTCAGTGCCAGCCCAGTGCTGGCAGGATGCTACTTGCCCCCCCCCCACTTTCAAGGAGCATCAAAGCTGGCTGCCAAGGCCTCTCGTGAGGGTCCTTCTCCACTAACAAGTGCAGAATGGAGGGGGGAGTTCTACCCAAAGGCCTTTCCACAGTGCACACACCCTCGCCCCGTGAGAGTTAAATAGCTCCGCGTTTTATGCCAGTTCCAGCCTCTTCTGCTTCCCCTCTAACGAGCCGATGCTTTCAAAGGCCCCACTAATTGGTGTTTGCACCTCGAACACCACGACACTTTGATAGTCACTTAGAACGTGGGTCCATCCATCACACCTACAGTACAGAGAAGCTGCTTACCTTGCTGTACCGGGGCGCCTGGGCCTGTGTGCTCCTGTGCATGTGTACAAGGGTGTGCATGCCCGTGTGCACATGTGAGAGTACATGAGCCTTCTTTCATATGTGCAGAGTATGTGTCTGTATGGGCATACCTATGTGCACATGTGTGTATAAATAATCCCTTGAGAATATCTCTTGTACACTTCTGTGTTTGTATATTAGTGCACGTGCATGTGTGACCCATTAACACCTGTGCACATGGGGGTGTGAACTTGTGTGTGTGCACACTTTCCTGGGTAGATGCATTTGTATACACATAGTGTTTACATATGTTTATGCATGCACATGTGTGATTTGTATGTCTGTGTGTGGACATCTGCATGTGGGTATGTACTTGGGAATTTCTGCAAGTCTACTAATGAGGTACGTATTCATGTGTGACTGCATCTGTGGGCATGTGGCTTTGCGAGCCTTAGACCAGGGGAGGGCGAACATGCATGTGGGTACACGCAGGTAGGATGTGGAGATGAGTGAATCGCTGTGTCTATGTGTGTCTTGGTGTGTATGTGTACACAGGCATGCATGTTCCTGTGCATTTGTGTGTGATACGTAGAAGAAAGGTATAACATAGTCAAGGTCTCCCAGGCATTGGGTTTGAGGCCTGTTTCTGCCATTTTCGGGCTCTGTGACTTTGGGCTAATCACTGAACCTCTCTAATCTTCAGTTTCCTCCTCTGTAAATGGAGATAACAAAAGCACCTACCCCTATTGTTGTGTGGGTCAAGTGGGCTACCACACACGAAGTGCTAGCAGGAATGTGCCACGCAGGGGCATGCCTTCAAGCAGACAGGCAGCCTCTCCCCTCACCCTGGCCCTCGCCCTCCCTCCTCCCTGGAACACCTGTGGTGCAGGCACTTTTCCCTGGCCTCATCATGCAACCGGCTTCCAGAAGAGCCCCTGTGAGCACTTGGGGAGAGAAGTAGAAACGTGGAAAGAGCCTGGTTGGGCCCAGGTCGCACAGTAACAGCGAGGACCTCTGAGATCTCTGTCGCACCCAAAGTGAGTTGACACTTTTATTACGTACCTTTGACAGGTGGGAACCCAAGGTGCGGAAGTAGATGAGAGCTGGTGGCAGCGCGGGAACTTGCTGTCGGTGGACACAGCCTACGACTAGGCTGGTGGGAAGCCAGGATTCCCTCTCCTTCCTGAGGGGGAAAGGGCGGCTTCAAGAGGATGGAGTGATGCAGGGGAAAGGGCGGCTTCAAGAGGATGGAGTGATGCACCCCTTCCGCCACACACCAGCACAAATGCACACACCTGGAGCCAAGGGGATTCTTCCATGGACCCCCAGGTGGCCTGGGGTGCCTGCCTCAGGCTGAGTGTGGGCAGCCCCAAGGAGCCCAGCCATGGCCCTCTGTAAACACAGCTCTGGCCCAACCCTATCATTTACTCACCAGGAAACAGAGGCCCAGAGAAGGAAAGGAGCCGGCTCAGGCCTCAGGGCAGGGAAAAGCTAGAACAAAGGCACCTTGTGCCCGGGACCAGGGTTCTCACCCTCTCGCTGCCCTCATTCACCATGCTGCCACTCAAGCCGCCACTCAAGCCGCATTGACCTGGCTAGTGGGTCACGGCTGGAGCAGGGTTCTCCCCATGGGCAGGTCGCAGGGCCTTCAAACCCACCTAGTGGTCAGCCCAGACGGTCCACCGTATCTCCATTTGGGGGAACGTGGCCTCTAGACCTGAGTTCTTATACTGCCCCCACCTAAGATTGCAACCTGTATATGTCACCTTTCTTCATATTTTGCAGGGTAATGTTTTATGTTACTTTAATTTAAAAAATTAAAACTTTCAAAATCACAACCAGCAGCAACATCGCGACCTCACCAGCTGACGTTCCCACAGTCATCAGCACTCCTGTCCCCCGAAGCTGTCACCATCTCCGGCATCGGGGGATGGCTGTAGCCCAGCCCCACTCACCAATTCCCACCCCTCATGCCATCACTAGCCCCCAGCCCTTCTTAAGTGTCCCTGCCATGGCATCGGAATCGAGCAGAAATGGCCCTCCTCCGCCATCTACATTTCATTCGTCATCCCCCACCCTCACTCTGCCCCATGCTCATTCCAGGGTCATATGACCCAAAGCTCTCCCCAAATCTGCATCCCTCCCCTGCTCCCAGGAGCCCTGGGCCTAGCCTGTCCTGCAGAAACTGCGGGCTGGGCTTTGGCCCAGAAGCCTTGGCTGGGGCTGGCAGCCAGTAAAGGGAGCCAGGAGGGGCAGGAGGGGCGAGCTGCCCCCTCCTCGGGCCTGGTGCCCCACCCACCCAGCCGGCGGCCTGTCTGCCTTCCTGAGCTCATTAACTGCAGGTCACCGTTCAGCAGGAAAGACAAGGTGTGGGTTCTGCGGGCGTTCATTAGCCGTGAGAGGAACAGTGTGTGTGAAATTAGCAGTCACCTGAGGACCTCGATAATTTCATAATTAGGAGGCCTAATGGCTCCAGCTCTGGATGCCAAATGACTTAACCCCTCGCCTGCTGGGCCCCCGGCCCCCAGCCCAAGGCTGTAGGGGAGGGCCTGCAGCACCTCTCTGCTCCAGTCCTCCTCCCCAGAGCCCACTGGAGTTCATTTCTGCCTCCCCAGTGCCCAACACGAGGGCTGACCCAGCGGCTGTGCAAAAACAAAATTGATGGAGTGAATGAGTGAATGGATGAATGAATGAGCAGGTGTCTGCATGGGGAAAGAGTTCCAGCCCCCACTGCAGGTGCAGGGGAGGAACGCTTTGGAAAGGGGCAAGGAACGGCTCTCCATCTGCGTGAGTAGCTGTGTGGCTGCGCACATGCCTGTGTGTGTGTGCACGTGTGAGCATGAGGGCATGCACACATGTGGGGCTGTCATGTCTGCTTCTAAGAGCCTGGTGTGTGTCCATGTCCACGCTTCGATCTGTGAACATACTCACTCTGCTCCTTCCTGTCTGGAAACAGGTGCTCTGTGTCAGGCCCCAAGCGTCTCCCTTGACGCCAGCCTCTCCTGGCACCACCTGAGTAGTGATGGCTCCAGAATTTCTACATGGGAGAGCTTGGGGTTATTCTTGGGCAGGGAGGGATTTAGGGGGCTTGCCTTGAACCTGTAGTTGCATAGCAAGTGCACGGTTTTTACTTAATTGAAGGTTCATTTGGGAGTGTGGGGGATGGGTGCTAATAATGAGGGGCTAAAGTCACACCCTTTAGCAGAAGGGGAGCTGGGTAGGACAGCCTCTGAGGCCCCCCGCCCCACCTTGCTCGGCCTTCCCCTGGTCCTGTACAGGTGAAGGTGGAGGTAGAGGCGTGGGGTCCACAGGGCTCCAGGCCCCTTCCCCAATCTGGGACAACTGGCTCTGAGCCTCACCGCCCTGCCTCGCTCCCCTAACTGCGGTGGGGAGGAGTGGAGTGGGGTGAGCAGGGAGAAGAGGAGGTGTGAGGAGCACAACAGAGGACTAGCTGGAAGAATGGAGGGGAAGGGGGAAGGACGGGGAGGAGGAGACCGGGTAGAAGTCTGAAGGAGGTGAGAGAAGACAGAAGATGGGGGGAGGGAGGAGAGACAAGGAGGCTGAGAGCATTATCAGCACTTAAAAAGCCGGCAGCTCAGTTCTTCTTTGGCACAAATAATGGCTTTTTATGAATAAATCATGTGTCAGACGCCTCCCAGGGAGTGGGCATGGAGGGGGCGGTCTGCTGGGCTCCAAGGCTGGTGGGGAAGGGCCAGTTGAAGCCCCCCCCCCCCGGCTGCAGGGGTGTTGCCCCCTTTCTCCTGATGGGGTCCAGCAGGACAGAAGCTGTGTGTGGAATTAGGACCAGCCTGAGGCGGGCGGAGCGCAGTCATTACTCTGAGGTGGTCCCGTTGCTCCCTGCCCTTGAGCTGGGCTGGATCCCAGGTCTGGAGTGTCCCTCTGCTCCCCTCCCCTCTGACAGCCGGCAGAGCAGCCCAGAAGACGCTCCTGGCAGGGGAACACCAGCGCTGGAGCTTCCCAAGAGAGAAGTATGTGCCAAGACGGGCAGGCACACCCAGAGAGGAGGGCGTGCAGTGCACATGTGGGGACAGTGTTGGGGGGGACAGGGAGCAGCTCACACAGGCATAGACCCCGCAGCCCCAGGCACTTGTGTGGGCACACTCAGAGACGGATCCACTGTGGTTCGCACCACACCCACACCCACGCACTCGCGTGCACGCACATGCTCAGCCATGTGCACACTCAGACACGGAGACCTCAACCACCACCCAAACCGCCCCCTCAGCACACTTACTAGTACCTAACACACACTCACCCGCACAGACAGTTGCACATGGGGCTACGTGAACACACACAGACCTGCACGTACACACCAGCAGCCCACCCTCCATCAGCCCAGGGTGGGGGCAGCTTTGCAGCCCATATGGAGCCCAGACCCAGCTGGGCTGAGTCTGGTTGTGGGGTAGGGCTAGGGCATTTGTCCCAGGAGGGGAGTCATCGGCCTCTATGTGCTCCCCACCCAGCAGGGACACCCACCACACCACACCAACAAAGTCTCAGCCCCCCAGCTCTGAGCCCAGAACCTGTGTGGATCCCACTGGCTCCAAGCGCCTCTGTTCCTCTGCTCCCAGCCACCTCCTCAGAGGCAGTGGGGGCCGCAGGAGAGCCTGGGCACTGGAGGCACCTATTCAGTGGCAGAGACCCTGGCTCTGCCCCTTGCTAGTAGTGCGACCTCAGACAAGAAGTCCAATCTTTTTGTTCCTCAAAACAAATTTATGAGACAGGTGCTACTGTCCCATCTTCCAGACCAAGAAAGTGAAGCTCCAGGAGGTAAGAGCACTGGGCATTCCTTTCTAGAACCACATTCTAGGACTCTAGGACCCCAACCCCACAGTGTCCTGGCTTTCCTTCTCCTCTCCCTCTGGTTGCTGCTTCTCAGCCAGTGTGTCCCTCTTCCTGTGCCAAGGCGTTCTCAGCTGTTCATCGGAGCAGACTTGGATTCCCTACTCTTCTCTCTCTGCAACCCCCCCCCCACCAAGCCACTCCCAACACCTCAATGACAACCTCTGTGCTCCTGATTCTCTGACCTCCATCTCCAGCCCAGACACCATCCTGGGCTCTGATCTCACTATCCAGGTGGATATACCCAGGGCACCATGTTGCCCAATGCCAGAGAATGCCATTCATACAGTATACGCGCTCCTAAACATCCCTCCCCCTGCCCCAAATCCCAAAGATTCCCATAGACTGTAACTCAAATTGAGCCTGCCTGGGGCCCAGCACACCATTCTCCTCCTTCATCGATGCCCCCATCTCAGGGAATGGCCCTGTCTGCGCAGACACCCAACCAGAAGCCAGGCATCACTTGACTCTTTCCTCGCCCTCATCCCCATGTCCAATCTACAACCAAGTCCCAATGAGTGTACAGCAAAGTAGATGTGAACTCATCCTTTCCCTTCCAGCCCCACTGCCCTCCCCATCCCCTGGTTTGAGCCACATCAGCCCCTCTGTTTGGGCCACACTGCCTCTGGCCCATTGGCCTCCCTGCCATCAGGAATCTCTCTGCTGAGCTTAGCCACACTCAACTGCTGTTGGTTCTGGAATCCACATGCTATCTTGACTGGGCCTTTGAACACACCATTCCCTCTGTCTGAGTCCCTCCTCTTCCCAATGCCAACTCATCCTTCAAGGCTCAGCGAGACAGCATCCCCTCCAGGCACCTTCCCTGACTTCTCAAGTCCAGGATGAGTGCTGGCCCATCATTCGATTCCCACAATGGCAGCCTGGCTTCTCCACTCATCACAGCTCTGATCTATAATCTCCTGTGGACTCATCCTTGCCGCCAATAAACCTCTAAGTGCCTTAAGGGCAGAGACTGTGCCTAGGGCAGCCCCAATGCTTGATATAAGGACTGGCACATAACAGGTGCTCACTAAATCTTCCTTGAATGAATGAATGAGCAGGGCCTGTGCTGAGCACTTTACATACCTTTTCTCATTTACCCCTCAAAAGAAATCCATGAGATAGATGCTACCATGCTATGGTGTAGACCAGGAAAACAAAGCTGCAGAGTCTGAAAACTTGCCCCTGGTTGCACAGCTGGTAGACCGCAGGGGATAGATTCCAATAGCAGCCTGTGCACCTCAAAGCCTCCTCCTTCCACCATCTCCACCAAGCCTTCCTAAGTCACTTTCCCTCTCTGACCTTGTTTTCTTATCTGCACAATGGGAACAAAATATTGTGCCCAATACAGGGTCTGGCACTAGAATCACAATAAATATTTGCATCCTCTCTCCCAATCTCTGAGGCTTATTCAGGACAGAATTTCCCCAGGCCCAAAACTTCCTGCATGCACGTGTTCACAGAAACAGGTGCAGAGCTCCACAAGGCACATCTCCAGCGTCCGGAACTCAGTAGGCGCTTAACCAATGTGTGCTGAGCAGACAAGCAAGAGCGAATGCTGACACGTGCCCAGACACAAAGCTTCAATAGCGGCTCAAGCGCAGGGACTCCCCACCTCCCCAAGATCCCTGCCAATTATCCTCCGCCACTGCCCCCCTCCTGCTAGCCCAAGGCGCGGGAAATATTTAAAACAATTTTATTCATGAAAATATGCTGTACAATGCACTCTACACGGCCTCGACACGGCACACACGCACACGCACACGCTGACGGCACGGCCACGGTACACTGCCTACGATACGCGCCGGGGACGCCGCGCCCACCGCCCGCCCCGACCGGACACTTATAAATATGGGAGAGGGGCCAGGACTGGCGCGCAGCAAGGGGTGACGGCTTGGGGGTGGATCTGGGACTGAGGCCTGCAGGAGAGGCTGAGACCAGCACTTGGGAGTGGGAGGGCTGGAAAGGACTGACTCCGACCGGGTAGGGGAGAAACGAGGGCCGGCAAGGATGGGAGGGAGGGGCTGAACCGTGGGGGAGGCCATGGCCAATAAGAGGGCTGCTGGCATTGGGCGAGTGAGGCTAAGACCGGTGGGAAAGTGTGTCAATTGGGAATCAGATCGCAGTTGGGGGTGGGGGAGGAGTCACAGCTAGGGCTCTGCAAAGGAAACTGAAGATCCGGAAACGCCCCCTGCCCCCCTCCATGGCCCATCTCCTAGTTGGCTTCCCCAACCAGCGTCCTCACCAGGCGTCCCACCTCGCTCCTCCCCACTCCCACCCAGCCCAGAATTCAGCCTCCTCCCAGGCTTCCTGCCGCAGGAGGAGGGGAGCAAGTCGCAGGAGTTTGGGCAGGAATGGTGGGGGTGCCCCAGCCCCTCCCTCCCACTTTCCTCAGCGGTCAACTTCTGAGGTCTCTAGCAGGGCTGGGGCTGCCTTCTGGGGCGCTAGAATGGGGACGGGGACCCGGGGTTCAGGATGGGAAGACAGAGGCCCCTTGGGGACGGGACGGGGACACCCGGGGCGCGGGAGGCGGCCCTCAGCCCGGCACCCAGCTCTGGTTGGGGGGCGGGGCCCCGGCCAGGCCAGGAGGCGGCGGAGGCAGGGCCGAGTCGAAGTTGAAGTCCATTTCGTCGCTGTCCATGAAGTCGTTGAGGATGATGGACTCGACGTCGCACTCGAGGCTCCCGCTGAACATGTCGAGGTCCAGGTCGGCCGGGAAGCGGTCGGGTGCAGCACCCAGCGGCCCGGCGGCGGCGGCCGCGTAGGGCCCCGGCAGCGCGTCCAGCAGGAGGCCGCCAGGAGGGCCCCCGAAGGCGGCAGTGTGCCCGGGCGGTGCCAGGCCCGCGGAGCCCGCCTCGCCGGGCAGCGTCATAAGGCTGATGGGGTGGGCTAAGGCACTGCGCGAGGGCGCGGGCGGGGCGTACGGGGCGGCCCCCTTGCCGGGGTAGGCGGCTGACGCGCCCGCCAGCACCAGCTCCCCTGGCGCGCCCAGCACCTGGCCGGGCCTGGGCGCGGGCGGCGGCGGCAGCAGCGCGGGCAGCCCCCCGGGGCGGAAGGGCGCGGCGGCCGGCGCGAAGCTGGCCTGCTTGTTCTCCTGGATGGTCTGCATGGGCAGGCGGCGCAGCGCGCCCAGCGCTGGCGGCCCGAAGCCCCCGCCCCCGCCGTAAGCGCCGCCCTTGCAGCCGCCAAAGTAGGCCGGGGTCCCGGCGCGGGCCCGAGGCCCGTACGCGTCCTGCGCGCCTTCCAGCAGAGCCTCGGGCAGCCCCGCGCCGCCGCCGTGCAGCCCCAGCGGGCCTCCAAGCTCGGCCAGGCGGGGCAGCTCCCCGGGACAGCGCGCGCCCAGGGCCGGCGACAGCGCGCTCGCGGGGCTCGGGTACATGAGCGGCGACGACGGCGCCAGGGCCTCCAGGGCCTCGTCGTCCTCCAGTTCGGCCGCCTCCCCGAGCAGAGGTCTCCCGCCGCCGCGGAAGTCGGCCCACGCCTCGTAGTCGTCGCTGGCGTGCGAGGCGGGGCTGGCGGCCCACTTGGCCGCAGCGGGCACCGGCCCTGGGACAGGCGCGCCGGGAGGGCTGTCGTCTGGGCTGCGGTCGGGTGCCTGCAGCTGCTTCTTCTTGCTTGCCTTGCCCTTGATGCGCAGGAACTTGGCCCCATTGTCCATGGACACGGCCCTGCGCCGCGGGGTCTTGCCAGTTTTTCCGCCCTCCGGGTTCAGCATCCACCACGAACTCTTGCCTGTGCCCTCGTTCTGCACGCGGATGAAACGCGTGTGCAGCGACAGGTTGTGCCGGATGGAGTTCTGTGGGCAGAGACAAGGGCACGGGTGGGGAGTGGGAAGTGAGGAGGCCGTGGGGAAAGAGGGGGTCGTGGTGGAACGAGGAGGGGAAGAAAATAGAAGAAATGAGAGAAGACAATGGAGGAGAGCCAAAGGGGGAGGGAAGGAAATAGGGAGCATGGAAGGGTGGATGGGGTGAGAGGGTTGGGAGAAGGGGGGCAGGTGTAAGTACCAGGTTGGACAAACCCAGAGTACCCACCCTCCACCCCCACACAGACACTGCCTGGAGGGCGAGGCTTGAGCTTTGGGGCTAGCCTTTTCCTGGGGGCATGGCCAACCCTGAGGACTGCTCCGAGCCTGCGGGGACCCCTTTTCCCCAACTCAGCCAAGCCCGAGGCGGGGCCATCCAGGCTGCCAGGGTCCCCCAGCAGATTATGTAAGGGCTCATGCTGCTGCGGCTCATTTGTCCGCCCCCCTCCCTCCCCAGCCTGGCATGGCGCCAGGAGCCCGAAAACCCAGGGCTCCAGAAATCAATCTCGCGGTGACTGATTAAGCCCTGTTTAGAACTAATTGCTCTTTCGTGTGTGGGGAGAATAAATTACCTGCTTTAATTTCGTGTCTTTAAAATGCAACTGCAGGTAGAGAAGAGTGTTAACCCTTTGCTGGGAGGGCCTGGCCAGGGAAAGCAGAGTAGGCTGGGGGTCTCCAAGGTGGGTATATGCCCGAGACGTTTCAGAGATTTCCCCCCAACTCCTCTGAGCTCCTGTAAATTCCACAGAGGCCTTGGATCCCATCAAGCCCCTCAAAGGAAGGATAACCTTTGGCCATGGAGACCTCGAACCCCAGCCCAGCTCTGCAGCCTGCCCTTTGGGCTACAGCCCACCCATCCCTCCTGAGCTGCCTGCCTGCCCTCAAAGCCCCTTCCTGGTGGAGCCTTCACAAACCCCTAAAAAGTAGGTGGCATAATCCCTACCTACACACAAGAAGACCTAGGCTCAGAGAGGCAAAGTGGCTTGCCCATGGCTACGTAGCCCTTTCTGCTGCCTTCAGTACTTCCCTGGGTGTCACCTTTGCTACCTCTGTCCATTTCCTCCTCTTCATTTCTGCTATGCCAGTCTCCAGTGCTCCTCATGTCACTGCCTGCTTTTGCCAGGCCTGTCCTGAGCATAAAGGAAGGCAAGGAGTCCACAGCTCCACTGGCCTGGCTGCCCGCAGGAACCTGGCGCAGAACTTCTGCTGGGCCCGCCATGCCCCACCCCTGGGGCCTCCCACCTGGTGGTCTTGACCTCCTTGCTCAGGCACTGCTGTGGAAACAGCACGGGGTTGGGTATCAGTGGGCTGGGCAGGATGCTGTGTGTGACCATGGGCTGCTTACTCAAATATCTGTGGGCCTCATGAACTACTCTGACAAAATGGGCTACATTCAGTAACCACATCTTAAGGCTGTAAGATCCTTATGTGAGATAATGTGTGAGAATAAGTGTTTGGTGAACACACCAGGTAATCATAAACGTTGGTTACATCCCTTACTTTGGCCAGAAGACCTCACCTCTTGGATCACCTAACAGATCTGCTCTGAGTCCAACTCCTTAATATCATGCCCTGAGTACAGCTGTGCTGGGCACCAACAACTCTGGGAAGCTGGCATTATCCCGTTCCATAGAGCAGGAAGCAGAGGCCCAGAGGCATGCTGTAACTTGCCCGTGGCCCCACAGCTAGGCAACGGTGCCAGGTACCACTCCAGCCCTGCCCAGCTCGTGGACCTGCTCTTAACCTGCTAATCTGCCCAGGCACATTCGTAGCCACTGCTCTGTGAGAACTGTCCCTTCCGCCTCCTCCCCACAAGTCTCCAGGAGGAGGAGGCCTTCTTGTTGCCCAGCGTATCCTCCCACCCGTTACCCCCAGCTCCCAGTACTGATGCTTCAGGGCTCCATACTCACTGTCTCTGGCACTTTCTTGCCCTGGGTGGCAACAGCTGGAGCTTGGCAGCCTTGCACTGCCTGGTTTCTCCTGGGGCCTTGAGAGGAGGGGAGCTGGACCCCCAGGGAGTGGTGCTCTCTCAAGTAGACACCCCCTTCCCTGTTCCCGCCCCTGCACCTGGCTCCCCAGCCCCTCCCCCACACCTGTGTTGAGGTCCTCGGAGGCCTCAGTTCTCCCCCATAGGACTGTCTGGCTTACCAGAGGCTGCACCTCCCACCTCCCCAGTTCTCCAGCTGGAGACCAGCAGGCCACTCCTCTATCAATGTGCCAGCCTGGTTCAGAGCTGGGGGGAAGTAGGAAGGACATCACCAGGTGCCAGCAACTGGCCAATACCTGCCCATTCAGCCCTGGGCACTCTAAGTTCTTTATCTCACACACTCTTTATGGCAAATGGTGATCCCTGTCTCAAGATGAGGAGAGTGAGGCTCAGAGTCGTTTGACTTACCAAGGTCACGCAGCTTGTTAGGCGTAGAGCCAGGTACTGATTTCAGGGTGGTCTTACTCTGAGTCTAAAGGACATCACATTCCACCATGGGAGAGGGAAACAGGTCAGAGGATTCCCAAAGAATCTTAGGAAGCCAGTGCTCCAGTGTTCCTCAAGTTTTCCATGTAAACTGTCCCTAGAAGCTGGTAGCATGGGGAGGCTGGGGGCATGATGAAAGGTCAAAATTTCCTACAAGCCTTATGCTTCTTTTTCAGAATTCAAGAAAATTCTGCATGTACTTCATAATCCACATTTCTTTCATAAACATAAAAATGTTTTAGATTACCACGAAGACATGCTGCAGGCCTACGAAGGTTTGTGCCCTTCCCCTTCTGTCCCCTATCCAGCCAGGTACCCCTGGGAGCTCAAGCCCCAGCCTGAAACTGTGTCTGGTCCAACCCAGGGAAAACAAAGGACTTGCCCAAGGTCACCCAGGACCTGGTGGCAGAGGAGGGATGTGGGCCTAGGACTTCTCACTCACCAAGTCTGACCTAGGTAAAGGGAGAGTTCCTGGCCTCAGTTTCCCCACGTGTAAACTAAGGAGATGGGCAAGTTGTACTCTGGGGACCTTTTCAGTTTGACACTGAAAATTCTTGGAATCATCCACTCCAGAGGTTTTCAGACTTTTTTCTTAAAGTAGTGGAACTGTTTCCATAAATGGAATCTAATGCAAAAGTTAGGCATTACACACTCAAGCCAGCGGGGGTGGGAGTGGGAGGACCTGGAGCCCTGCCCACTCAGCACCCTCCCTCACAGAAAACCAGCCCCTTGGTCAGGGTAATGGAGGCATAGAGGGCTGCCATGCCTTGACCGGGGCCACCTGGGGAGGTGGCTCAGAGCTGGGCAAGGATCTAGGCCCCTGACTGCTGAGCTGGGCTCTGTACCAGGTGTGCACCAAGGCTGTGCCCCATGAGAGAAGCCCAGGCCCTGCAGCCCAGTCTGGCGCCTCAGGGGCCAGCCACCTGGTACCAATCACAGCTCCCTGCCAAGATCCAGTGGCAAGTGCTGATCACAGCTCTGGCTCACCTGCAAGGCCTCCTGGGAGGCCAGAGGCCATGGAGGAGGTGAGGGAGGCAGAGGAGGGAGAGGCCTCTGCCAGGCAGCAGTAACCAGGGCTCCTTCTTGGAGTCACCTAGCAACCCACCACCACAGCCACAGCCTCGGCATGCCCGGGCTCCCCTGGTGCCCAGAGCTGGGCCTGGCTTCTGGGGCCCCACATCCAGGCCCAGAGCATGTTCCTAAGAGAGATAGGACCTCCCTGATTTGGGGCCCCAGGGAGACCATCTGGAGGCAGAAGGAAAGGATAATGGGTGTTATCCCACGCCCACCCACCCCATTCTCCTGCAGAACCTGGGCCAGGGAGACCAGTCCCCCAGGCCTCATCCCCCAGGGAGAAGAGGCTGGCACAGGGCAAAGTGTATGGGCTCTGGTGCCGGATCCAGATTCCATTTTCAGCTCCATCGCCCATGGGCGGTGCCACCCTGGAGCAAGATGCTTTGAAGTTCCAATTCCTGCTTCTACCCTCACTTCCCTGCAGCACTCCAGGAGTGGCTGGAGTGACCCTTTAAATAACTGGGATCATGTCCAGTCCCGCCCGGATCTCCCCAATACCCTCCATCTCATTCAGAGTAAGGAGCAAAGGCCTTGCCATGGCACTCATGACCCTCTGTGACCTCTCAGACGCCCTGCTCCATCACTCCCTCTGTTCCTCCAGCCTGCCAGGCGTGGTCCCATCTTCCCCCGGTGCCCACAGAGATCTCTGAGCTCCTTCAAATCTTTGTTAGAGCTCACCTTTTGCAACAAGGCCCATCCTGACCTCTCCTAAAAACTGCTCCTCTTCCCTGGTATTTCTTTGCCCCCTGAACCTTCTCTACAATTTTTTTAAAGCAATTATCACTTTCTAAATGAATATATAATGTATTTATCCTCTGGTTTAATTTTTTATTGGTCTGGTTGCCCTTATATTAAAATATAAGCTTCATGAGTGATTCTTGTCCATTTTTTTAAATTGTATACCCCAGGTGTTTGGTACATACTGGGCACCTGTTTGTTGAATGAATAAATGATAGAGAAAATGTGCGTGTGTGTAAAGGGGAGTGATACTGTGTCGTAGGGAGAATTAAATGAGACTGGGCAGTGGCTGGCACACACAGGGCCTTTTCCAAATTGAATGGAGAGAAAATGTAGGTGAGAGCGAGAAATGAGCGGTGGGGTGGACAAAGTCAGGAACAGCATGAGCCGCAGAAGGAACCGCAGAGAGGGGTTAGGGCTGCTGTGAGAGGTGAAGGAGGACTCCCAGGGTAAACGGTGCAGCTGCCCTCCCCGAACCCCACCCCGCTGTCCAGAGAGACTTGGAGAACCCAGGGCTTGCGCACACCAAGATCCCTCTGGCCTGTACCATCTGGGCCAGGAGACGCTCCCGGAGTCCCAGTGGGAACAGAATAACCTCGTCCTTGCTGACGGTGCCTCTCCCATGGACAGGGTCTGATCCATTTGGTGGCGGCAGCTCATCTATCCAGCAGGACACCCTCATCTATTCCCAGGATACCCTTCGTCCACGAGCAGTAATGCATTCGTCTGACAGCACAACCCCATTTATCCAGCACACCAGTCCCATTTATCCAGCAAGTACAACCTCATTTGCTAACAGCACTCCATTCACCTGACGGGCCCCCTCATTTATCCAGCGGGACACCCTCATTTATCCTCTAAGTCGGATGCCCTCCTTCCTCCTGCGGTGTGGCTGTGTTCTCCGACGGCGCAACCCGACTGATCCAGCAAGACGTCATCTCTCCTACAAGTACACTTCATCCCCTGACAGTACAACCTCATTTATCTAATAATGCAGCCTCACCTTGCCTCCAAGTACCACCGCATTCCCTGACAGTACAACCTCGTTTATCTTCCAGTACAACCTCATTTCTCCTTCCAACACACAGCTTCATTCTCTGACAGCTCAACCTCATCCAATCTTACTTCTCCAGCCAGGGCCTGCTGGATCTCTGGGGGTAAGGGAGGAGTGTGGAGAGAAGTCCCACCATTTGCTGTCCCCTGCCTACAAGGGCTGCCTGGTGCTATAACTACATCCAATTCCCCCAGGCCCAGAAGGGCCCATGGACTTTGCGTTCTAGGTTGCTGGGCATGGCCAGAGCTCCACTACTGCCCCGCCTCCTGTTTTGTCCCTACTAGGGCTAAAGAGGATCCACAGGATGGATTATGGGACATGTTCTCTGTGCCATTTTCTGAGGTCCTGGGTAGTTGGGCTGGGGGAGGTTACCCTTTGGGGGCACGTTCAGTGGTGTGTTGATAAATGTTTGACAACCAGCTCTCCAGGAGGCAAAAAACCCACCTGGTGTGATTTGTAGCTTTTGCTGATTTCTGTGGTATGGGTACTCCTATCATAGCCACTTTTAAGCTGCCAGCAGGAAGTCACTGAGTGCAGAATTGGGAAGAAGTGTACATGATCAGTTCTCATGAGCTGGCACAAGCCAGCTCTCACACACCACTGAGGCAGGAGAAGGGCACCACCTACTACGTGCCAGACTTAGGCTAGGTTGTTTTAATCCTGATAACCATCCTGTGAGTAGGAACTGCTGTTTTAAAGGGGAGAAACTGAGGCTCAGGTGGGTTAAATGATTCCTGAGGCCATGAAGCTGTAAAATGCTGGAGCCAGGTTTGGGTCCCAGGGCTGTTGGATTCCAAAGCAAGGGCTCTTCCCACCCCTACCCTCAATGTGGCAGGGGACACTCTGCTCTGCTGTTCACCCCAGTGGCCATTCCTGCCTTGGCTCTCAAGCCCAAGCTCTCCTGAATGTCATCTGATACAGCACGCCCAAGCCTTACGCCCCCATCCACCACCAACCCTGTACCTGGGGGCTTCTCGGATCCTCCAAGTTCAGTCCTGGGTCTTGTTTCTGGCCACGCAAGCCCAAGCCCAAGCCCACAGTCAGGAGTGGATGCCTCTCCAGATTCCATCACAGTAAAAGGCCCAGCCCAGCCCCTCCCTTCGCTGCCTCTCCACGAGCAGAGACCACCTATGCTGCTGTACTGAGAGCTCTGATCCTCTCCATGACTCCCATTGCCTCTCTCCCTCCTTCCCTCCCTTCCTACATAAAGAAAGGTCAAGGGCAGGGGCTGGAATCCCAACTTCATCCAAGTGACCTTGGCCTCCTGGTAAAGGGGGTAACAGCCCCAACATCCACAGGGAGAGATGAGACCTGGCTGAGATCCCACATGTCAGGATCTCACATGTCTCATCCCTTGCCTGTCTCAAAGCCCCAGGAGCCACCCCCATCCCACCCATGCCCCTCACCCCACTCTGGGGCCCCAGCCTGGCCCAGGAACACACACCTGTGTCAAACAGAGCCACAGACTCCCCAAGGGTCACTTGCCCTGCCACCCAGGGTGAAGCTAGGGTTCTCAGTCCAGGCAGGCTTCCTGGCAGAAGAGGTAACTAGATGACCTCAGGAGTCTGAGGCCATGTGCGAATCCTTGGCACTAGGGACAGCAGTGGAGAAGGGCAGGTTGGGGGCATAAGGCCACAGATGTCTGCAAGTGAGTGGGCTCAGGATCAGCAGTGGAACAGAAGTGCGAAGACAGGGGCCCAGGAGGAACCAAATGTCCAAAGCAAGGCATAGGGTCAAGGGTCAGGCTCTCTGCCCCACCCTGCACTGCCCCTCTTCCCTCCCACTCCGCCCTGAGAAAGCAGAGCCCAAACACCCAGTCTGGACAGCAAACAAACCACCAACAGAAGTCCAAGCTCACCCCTACTCAGAAGCCCATGGCTCCTTGTCACCCATGGGTGTGGGTCCAACTCCAGACTGACACTCAACAGCCCTACAGCCTCATCACCCCCATTCCCTTAGGCCCACGTGGGCCTCCAGCCACCCCAGATGTCCACACTTCTGTCCCTTTGTACACTCTGTTCCCTCTACCCTTGCCCTTCTCACTGCTCCACCAGTTCCTGCTCCTCCATCAAGGCCACCTCTATGGCACCTTCCTAGTCCCCTCTGCAAGCCCCCCAAAAAGAGATGCTCTCACATCCATGCTACTGCAGAGATCTAACTGCAAACCAGAGTGAGACAGCGTACGAGTCTGCCTCGCGACTTGAACTTTGTGGGGCAATCCTTGGCTCACAGGAAGTCTGCGGATGCAACAGAGCCCTTGGCAGCCATGAACCGCTCAGGACTGGCATTTCTGTGCAGTTTCTGTTCAGCAAAAACTCAGGCCACAGCTCCAAGCCTTGCCCAGCCTTTACCAAGGTCCTGCCTGAGTCCCCTCCCTCCTAGTTTCCCCTGCAGCTCCTGCTGCCTCCACCACCTACCCACCTTCCTCAGTACTTTCTGCCTCCTTGGGAGAATTCAGCAAAGCGAGGAGGGAAGGACTACCATTTACCAAACACTTACCATGTGCCACGCACTGTGCTGCCACTCAACAATTATCACCTCAATGAGTCTTTGTAATAACCTGAGTTGGTTTATTATCCCCATTTTACAGATGAGAAACTGAGGCTCCAAGAGACAAAGTGACTTGCCCAAAGTCGCACAATATAAGTGGGAGTGCAGGAATTTGCACCCAGGGCCCTTGCTCTTCCTCCTGCCCTAAGACACCTCTAGAGAGGAGCGGAGGCCAGAGAGGAGCAGCGGCCAGGCAGAAGCTCCAGGGGGAGCCTGGGGTAGGGATAGGGAAGGCTGTCCACACTGGCTCAGCAACCCCTTCACAGACCCTTTCCTCCTTCATCCAGGATTAAACAGAATCCCTAAATGCAAAGCCATTGAGACCTCTCCCTGTCTCTCCTCTCGGTCTGAGCCCCCTCCTTCCTTCTGCAGGCAGCACCTCCCACTCCCCTGCCCCAGGCCCTAGGAGCAGCTGCAGTGACCTCACCCAGCCCTGCCCTGGGCCAGCTCTGGGGAGGGCCCAGCAGCTGTGCCCCAGCCCTGCAGGCTGGCTCCTGGGGGAGAAAAAGGAGGAGTGGGCATGGTGCCAAGAGAACCATCTGCTCTCCCAGGGGCACGGCCACCCGCACAGACACCAGCTTTGCCCCCAGGGGCCGCCCTTGGCCCTCTGTCCCCATGCCAAGGGGCTCCCAGAGCCTAGGGCAACCCACCCAGCTGGGGGCACCAGCCCTCATCTGCCATCTGTCTTCTCCTGGAAACTAAGGGGTCCTTGTAGGACATGTTGGAGTGCCGAGAATGTCCACTGAAAAATGAACACGCGCTCAGGGTAAGCCCTAGGGGCAGAGGCCAGAGGCCGGGGTTGGGTGTGCTGAGCCAAGCCCCAGCCTTGCCGGGCTAAGAGCCCTCAATCCCCTCCCAGGGCCTCCATCCCCGCACATCTGCTCAGCTGGCAGGTGCCTCTGGCAGAGGGCAAGCCCCTTCCCCCAGAGCCCCAGCTCAGGTTACAAGAGGAGGAGGAGGAGGAGGCCAGCTGAGGACAGAGGGAGGAGACAGGAGGGAGAAGGAGGAGGCCTGCAGCTCCCCAGAGTGTTGGGGGAGGGGAACACAGAGCCAGAGAGGGAAAGGCCATGCCCAAGGTCACAGAGCCTGCCAGAAGAGGAGCCAATGTCCTAGGGTAGGCAACTCTGGGTTCAAGGGGGACCTTGAGCAAATCATTTCCTTCATCTGTGAAAATGGGAGGCCTAAAACCTGCCCTGCTTGTCTCCCAGGGCCATGGGAAAGGCTCTAGAGTCTAGTGGGTCAAACTAGGGGAAGGAGGGAGCTTGGACATCCTGAATATCTGATACCTAGGGCTCAGGGACAAGAAAGGGAGGCCTTAGAGGAAGGCCTCCCCTCTCTTCCAGCGCGTGTGCACACACACTCACACACACAGACACACACACATGCACACACACACGCATGCACACAGAATTCAGTGTCTCCGGGAGGTCAGGGCCTAGGGAACCCTACCCTACACAGCAGGGCAGTGGTTCCTTTCCTTTCTCAGAGCAATGAATAGCGGTGATGATTTCTCACAACAAAGTTTAGGCATAGACCTATTATTATCCCATTTTGTAGAGGAGGAAACTGAGGCTGAGTTGCCCAAGGCTACACAGAGGGTAAGCAGAGCTAGGTTCTGCCCTCCCCTGTTTGCCTCCAAGGCTCCTAACCAGATGGCTAAGAGATTCTCAAAGCACCAAAGGGTGCCGCACATGGCCTTAGGCCTGGTATCTTGGACTCTCTGGGCCTCCACCCTATCTCAGACTCGATTTCTCCTCTGGACCCCATTACCAAGTCCACACTGGGTGCTGGAGCCAGTCTCTCCACACTACCCTTGAGTGATCTTTCTGCCCGTGCCATTCCCACCCCCACGGCCCAGAGTGCCAGCTCCTGGGCTTGCCATTCAAGGCCACACACTGGTGTCTCTAGCCTCAGCTGGGCTCTGGCCAGCACAGCCAGACCCTGAGGGGCTCCCCAAAGAGTCCTGAAGGTTTGACTTCCTTTGTCAGTTTCCCCTCCCCCACCTCCAAACACCCACCGGCTCATTATCTGACCTTCCATCATGAACCTGAGCAGTTTTTATCCTGAATCAGAATCAGTGTCCTCATCTTATCTCCCCAGTTTGACCTGCAGGCTGGGGCCTCAAGGTCAGGGAGCCAGTCCAGTTCCCCTCTGAGCAGTACTGTGTGGTATGTAGCCCTGGATTACAGTGGATGGAGGGAGCTGCTGTCAGCCCTGGGGCCTGCAGATCTGGGGACATCCAGCTGGTCTGCCCCTGTGCTCAGGGAGCTCTCTGTCTGGGAAAGGGAGCCAGGGGCCCCAGGGCCATTCCCCAGGCTAGAAACCTGAGGGCCAAACTCCAAGGAATAGCAGAGGGAGGATGACTGGGGGGAGGGGTGGCAGGAGGAGGGGGAGAAGGTCAGCTTGGAATGGCCTGGCCATAGCACTGGGCTAGGGTGGAGTTAGCCTGGGAGAGGTTCATTTGTGCCACGTACAGTGGGACACTGCTCAAGCCTCTTATTTCTCTCATTCTTGTTTCCTCGCCTGCAAAATGGGGATAGCAAAAACACCAGCTTCATAGCGTTGCTGTGAAAGTAAATGAAAGAATGTATGTAATGGCACATGGTAGGTTGAAGCCCGAGCTGGAATAGTTCAGTGTGGCTAAAGCAAGGGTCAGAAGATGGGAGGGCGGCTGGAGTCGTCCTAAAGCCCCAGGACTGGATGGAACAGTACTGGGCCATACAGCAGATGGGGAGCTGAGAGCAGTGGCTGTGACTTTCAGTTTCCTCGCCATTCCAGTTCCAGAGAGGCTTCCTGATATTTATAACCACACAGACACTGGCCTTGCCCCCAGGGGCCATCCTTGGCCCTCGGTCCCCATGCCCAGGGGCTCCAGGAGCCCAGGGCAGCCCTTCCCTCCTTTCTGCAACCAAAGGCTCTCAATTGCAAAGCACATCAGCCCTGGCTGTGGCTCCATTTTGCGTCCTATACTGCATGAATCCTAAGGCGCGAGGGCGGGGGCTCAGTCCTGTGGAGCTGACTGCATGGGGTTCAAATCTCAGGAGAACCCCAAAGGAGTGAGGAGGAGAGGAGTGGCCTAACCTGGGCAGCCTGCATGGAGAAGGAGCTGGTCCATTCTGGGAGGAGGAGAAGGGGGACAAGCAGGAAGCCAGGAAGCCACCATCTAAGGCACTGGTTCACAATGACCCGTCGCCAGACACACCTGATAAATACAGATTCCAGAGCCCACCTGCTGACCCCGATATAGAGGGTCTGAGATAGGGACTGGAAACCTGTGCTGTCCAAAAGCTTCTAGGTGACTCTGATCATAAGCCAGGCTTATGAACTAAGGATTTAAGGCAGGAATTCTCAAGGAGATATACTGGGTTCCAGAAGCACCTGGAAGGTGGGTCTTTGTTCAAACCACCCAAGCCCTCCACCCAGTTTGTAAAGGGTGTCCTGAGGGATCAGTCAAGGAAAGTCGGTGGCTGCCTTGGTGAGCATGTGATGACGGCAGGGGTGTGGGTTGAGAACTCTGGTGTCAGGTGTGAAGGTGGCAACGTGTGGGTGGCCTGAGATCAGAGGAGGTAGGGAAAGTGGGAGAGAGGGCAGGGCATGGACAAGGCCAGCTGAGGGCCCAGGGCTCCAAACAGAGAAGTTTGGACTTGGTTGGCTCCCAGGAGAACTGGGGAGCCAGGTGGGGGGGGGGGCGTGGTTCTGGAATAAGAGAGAGCCTTAGGGCAGGAGGGCAGGCTGGCTGGCGTGTGGGGCTGAGACAGCACTGGCACTGGGAGATGGACAAAAATGTGGTAGAGATGACAAGTCTGCGTCTAAATCCAGGCTCTGCCTTGGCCAAGTGACTTCACCTTTCTGGGCCTCCATTTCCTCAACTGCAAAATGGGGCTATTAATGCATACATGGCAAGACTGGGGAGGATGAAATGAGAGAATTTATGTGAAGTGCCCAACTGACAGCCTAGCACCTAGACATTCATTCTCTCAATTCTCATTCCCCTTCCCACCAGAGGCACCCCCCTGAGAGACCAGAAAGCCTTCTCTCCGTAAAGAGGGAGGCCCTAGGGGGAGGGTGTGGGAGGCCCCTCCCCCACACACCACCTGGTCCCCCTCCCACCTCCACATATGGGTTGGGGGGTGGGGAGAGACAGCAAACAGCCAAACCCTCCCAAACAGGAGTTGGTTTCCACGGTAACCAGGGTGCCAGGAGAAGGGGGGAGCTCCAGATCCAGCTGTCCCCCTGAGCACCCTACCCGGGTCCCAGAGCCTGAGCTATGCCCACCCAACACCTTGAACCCCCCCCCATCTGCCTGCTCTGGGGGCCAGCTGGGACTGCCATGAACACTCCTTTCATTGTGCCTAGAAAATGTTTGTCACCTGGGTACTGCCACAGGCAGGGCAGGCATCTCTAAGCAGGAGCACCAAGTTCAAGTGCATCCACACCTGTACTCACAGGTGGACAGTACTCTCAGTACTATGTGCCCCCTGTCCAATGAATGCCTCATGGCTCCTGGAACCAGAGGGTTTATAAGTCACAGCACTGAAAGGCCGTGAGACCAAGTTAAAGCCCTTTGGACACAGGCGAGAATACTAAGGACCAAAAGGGGAGAGAGCTTTGCTCTAGTTCACACACAGGTGTTCTGTCCACCCATCCCCCTACCCCCCACCCCACCTACCCCTGACTCCACAGCTGACTCAAAGGGCTGAACTAGGACATCCTGAGTGATTCTCCAGGAGGATGGGCCACTACTGGGGAAAAGGAAGGAAGGAAGTCCTAACAGCTTTAAGCTTGTCTAGCAACAGAACGGGTGGTCCCAGAGGTTGTGAGTTCTCATCACTGGAAGCACTCGGAGGGGGGCAGAAGAGCTTCAGCTGGGGAGGAAGCAGGGCTAGGGTATTGGGCTCCATGACCCTCCACCTTTTCTGAGACCTGAAGTCTAATTTGGAGGTGGAGGGAGTGGGCAGCAATGCTTAGGCAGTCCCAGCCCCACCCTGTCCTGCTCCCCAGGCAGTCACCTGGGAGGCAAGCTGCAGCAGGGAAGGAGTCTAAGTGAGTCAGCTGGGATGTAAGGGAAACTGAGGTGAGGAGGGCCCCCCCCCCCCCGCTACAGCTGATGCACACACCTCCCAGAGGCTCATAGCCACACACGCAGTCTGCCACCACCCCTCAACCCTCACAAGACACACACAGGCCGGCTTCCACAGCCCCCAGGATCCCGCATGGTTGCCATCACCAGCTGCCACTCAAAGACAGGGGAAGGTGGGCTGCAAGGAACAAGCCCCTAACCCTTCCAGAGTCCAAACCCAAGCCCTTCTCTCCAGCCCCCACCCCACCCCAATCCTACCCAATGGCACAGGAAAAGCTTGAGTTTGGGGGTCAGAAGGGGGTCTAACTCCCAGATCTGCCACTTCCCAGGTGTGTGACCTCAGGGCAAGTCACTTCCCCCCCTGGACAACAGGGATACCAACCCACCTGGGACAGCAGTGCTGAGGATTTGATGGGACATGTTCTCAGCTGGTGGGCGCTTCTGTCCCAGCCCGCTCTCCACCCCCTCCTGTCCTCTGGCAGGGCCTCTCCTGTTCCTCGACCTCCCTCTCATTTCTAGTCAGTCCAGAGGCTTGGAGCCCTTGGCGTGCAGAGGGGGCCCTGACCCACAGAAAGTGGGGGCTCGGGGCGCTGAACTTTCGAACCCGCAAACCCCCCGCGCCGTTCATTACCTTAACGCGAGTTAAAAATAACCGTCTCATCTCTTTAAATTAGTCTGTCTGCAATTACCGCCTGGCACGGCGCTGCCCGCCATCGTCCCGCTGGAGCGGCGCCAGGTGGCAGGCGGGGCCCTCACCCTGTCTGTCGGTCTGTCTGCCTCCCGTCCCCCTCCCCCGCGGCATGGCTACCCCAGGGTCCTCCCAACGCCCCGCCTCCCGAGCTCCCCAAGTTGCGCAGGGAGGGGGGCGGCCGTGGGGCGGTGGGAGCGAGGGGGTCCGCGGGGAGCTGAGCACGGGGTGGGGGCGCAGGGGCACGGCGGCGGGGGAGGGGCGCCGGGAGGCCCGGGAAGCCGGAAGGGCCCGCAGCGCGCCAGCGCTCGTGGGTGGGTGTGAGCAGGTGGCCGTGGGAGTCTGCCGGGCGTGCCAGCAACTGTGCCAGGAGCGGCTGGCACGGGCTCGTGCCCAGGAGGCGGGCAGCTGCCAGCCCCCCGCTCGTGCTGAGAGGGGGGTGAGGACACCCCCCAACCCGGGCTCACACCGCCTCCTCCCACACCCCCACCAGCCCTCGGGGCTGGGGATCCCCGGAGGACAATGGAGGAGGAGGGAGCCCTGCTGGAGCCGGCTAGGGGGAGACCAAGAGGGGTGGCCTACACTCAACCACCGTTCAGCGCTGTAGCAGGACCCTGCTCCTGGACTCTGAGATCAGTCTCTCCCTCCCGGCCCCCACCCCACCTGGAACTTACTGGGCCAGGGCCTGGGCCAGACAGGGGTAGCACCACTCATCCACAGCCAGGCTGCCCCAGCCCCTGAGAGAGAAGGGAAGTCCCCATCCACTGCGCTCCTTCCCACCACCAGACCTCGGGACAGGAATGGGAGGCGCCCAGGCCTGGGCTGGGAGCTCCCAATGGAGCTGGCAGCCAGGAAACACAATAGCAGGCAGAACAACTCCAGGGGCGCTAAGCGAAGGAGCACTAGGACTCCCAGCAGCCTGGAAGGCTTCCCGGAGGAGTCCAGGGCTAGCTAAGGTAAAGTGGGACCAGAGCATCTGAGAGGAAGTGGGAGGCTCTACCCTGACAGCTACACTTTTGGGACACTGCAGAGGGAGAGGGACCCCCTGTCTAAGCATAGATCCCAGTCCTGGAGGGAAACACAACCAGCCCCTTTGATGGGGAGTCCCAGCACTGAACCCAGCCTTGCTTTAGGCCTCAGCCTGGCTGGGTGTCCTGAGCCTGCTGCTGGTCTTGTCTCCTCCAATTCCTGTCCTTAGTACCACTCAATTACCTCCTTGTCAACCCTTCCTGATCTGGCCCACTCCATCTTTCCCATGCCACCTCCCTGCCATGCCTGGAGCCCTTGCTTCCAGCCTGGCACACCCAAATCAAACACCCACAATTCCACCTTCCTGCCTTTGGTATGCAGTCAACATCCCCTGGAAGACCATCTCCCAAATTCTCCCCTCCCCAGTGAAGGCAGGCCACATCAAGGGTCACCTCCTCTGTGAGGACCTCCCTGGCTCCCCAGGGGATCCAACTCACCTTCTCCATACCCCTGTCCCCAGCCCAGCCTTTCCTGTCTTCAAAACACAGGACCTGGGTGTGGAACTGGCTCAGCTCTGATGTATTCTGAAGGAAGGTCCAATGCCTGCTCCCTTGGTCCCTGCACCCTATATAACAGGGTTAGGTACACTCCAGGGATTCAAGTGCAACACCTTCATGGGAGAGGGGAGTGAGGAAGGAACAATGGGCCCTGGTCCCAGCCCTGGCACCTGAGATGTACCCATGTCAACCTGAGACTGGCTAGGAGTTGGGGATGGTTCCTCCACCAGGCCCCTGGAGGAAGTGACTGGGAAAAGAGAAGGGGCTCAGGGGCAGGAAGCTCCCTGGGGAGCTGGGTGCAGGGGGTGGGATGGAAGGAGGCCAGCCACTGAGGAGACAGCATCAGGCCCCATTCAGTGCCTGGGTGGTGTCTGCCACAGCCTAGGCCAGGAGCCCAAGACTGAAGCTCCCTCTCTGATGCCCCAGCCCAGGATTGGGAGCCCAGCGCAGGGAGAACCAGTGTGTCCCCAGCAGTGTGGTGCAGTGGAAACCGCATCCAATCAGCAGGCGGGAGACCTGGGCCTTCATCCAGAGCCTGCCGCTCACTGATGCCCCAAGAAGAGTCCTAGCCCCTTCCAGGGCCTCAGTCTCACAGGCTGAGAAATGAACTCATGGGACTAAATCATCTCCAAGCACATTCTCAACCACATTCTACGATTTATATCTGCCTCTGTTCAAATGCCTTCGGTGTCCCCCTCCCACTCCCAAATGCCAGCGGGACACTGTTCCAGAGGCTCCAGGTGGCCCTGGAGGGAGATACACCTGGGCTGGAGTCCAGCTTTCTGATTTTAGGCAGGGCAGTCTTCCACTCTGGGCCTCAGTGCCCTCATCTGCAAATGTCACAGTAAAACCCCCTCAGGTACTGCTGAGAGCAGGAAAGGAGATGTGTGAAGGTGCCTGGCACAGAGCTTGGCCCAAGAGCCTCAGTGAACTGCAGGTCTCTCCTGACTTCCAGCCTCATGTCCCCTTTTCCCATCTTTCCCTATACTCCCTAATCCATCAAGCCAGTGGGAGCTACACCTCCTGCAGGAAGCCCTCCTGGCCTACTCTCCCCTGCCTCAGCATCCTCTTCACCAGTCGCTCATTTCCTCACTCCTTCACTAGACATGCACAGATGGCTTCTTGGTGTCAGGCTCTATGCTGGGTGCTGTGGGCACAGAATGGCTGTGACATTAACACCGTCTTCCAAAGGTGGGTTGGGAAGTGGAAATGAGACAGGACACAAACAACAAAAACCCACCATGGGCATGGAGAGGGCCAGAGAAGTGGAAGTCCTCAGCTAGCTAAAAAGGGTTAGGGAAGGCTTCCTGGAGGAGGCTGCCTGAACTCTGTGTGCTTGAGGACAGTGAATACATCTACAGAGTGGAGAGGAAGGTGGGCCAGGGCATAAGGAGCAAGGAGGGAGGTGGGAGCCAAGCCCAAGGGCAGAACACACTTGGGAGAAATAAATATTCTGGTGGGGACTGAACCCAGGGGGATGGGAAAGGAGACCTAGGTCTATTCCTCCAGCCTGTGTCCCAGCCCCATACTGTCCCAAAAGAGACAGAGAAGCTGCCAGCACAAAGCCTGAGAGCCATGGGCTCCCAGGTCTGGATACCCTGGTCCCTACAATGCTGCCCATGGGCATCTAGAGCTGCCCATGTCCACCATCCTCCCCTCCTCCACTAGCACACCTCTTTCCTCTGGCCCTGCTTGCAGCCACCACAGGGCACTGCCCTCTCCCTTGACATAGGCGTGTTCCCTCACAGAGGCCCCCACTCCCATAGGAAGCCTGATAACTCACCCCCTAGGCACAAGTCCCCCTCCAACCTCCTCTCCCCCAAAGGCACAGGCTATCGCATTCCCAAATAAGATGGCCAGGGGAAGAGGTGGGTCTGGAGGCCACAATCCAATCAAGCCCCTGTCCTCTCCCAAGATGGCTCTCCCCTTCCCACTGGCTGGCACTGAGGCCTTTGCAGGGTACCCCTGCTCCTCCCCCAATCCCTAAATGCATCTGGGCTCAGAAAGCCAGGGAAGTAGAAGACAGGCAGCCTGGGTGGGCAAGGACAGATCCCCAGCCCTCAACACCCTGCCCTCATACCAGCAGGGGTCATCACCAGTGCCCCCATACCAATCCAGGTAAGGGGGGTCAGCAGCTGCCCCATGGAGAACTCAAATCTCAGGTCACCTGCCAAGTTTCCCACCCCAGGCTGGCTGGTGCCCTAGGGTGAACTCCCGGCACCACAAGAAGAACTGTGGGCCTATGGTCACGCTCTTCACCCTGGGGACAGCTCCAGGAAGGGCAGTGGAAGAGATTTGGGAGGGAAAGCAGCCACTGGCCCCAAGTCATTATTCCAGCTCTTTAAGAAGGGTGCCCTGGCAGAAACGGTAAAACAAGAGTAACACAAAGCAAACTCAGGGGAGGAAGGGAAGGCTCCCCAGTGTCCATGCCTGAGAATGGGCTCCTCCGCTATGCCCCCAAGGACCGGGTGGGGATGTTCCTCAGGGACGCTTCAAAGAGGCAGTCCCTCATCACCCCGCCAGACCTCCCACTCCGTGTCCCTCCCCGCAAGGGAGCACGCACACAGCTGCTCCCAGCACGCCCCCGCCTGTCTGCTGGCCGGCCCCACGCCCTGGGCGCACACTCCGTGACCCCTGAGGGTGCCAAAGAGCTCCCTTCCCGATGGCCCGCCCAGAGCCCAGATGTACCTATCAGCCCCTGGGAGCCCCAGTCGGCGTCCCCAATCCCCCTCCCCAGCCAGACGCCCCCACCTTCCAGCCGGCCGAGCTGTTGCTGTCGCCTTTATCCTTGAAGTAGGGCACGTAACGGACCATCCAGTCGTAGATCTGCGAGAGCGTGAGCCGCTTGTCCGGGGCGCTCTCGATGGCTTTGGTGATGAGGTCGGCGTAGGACAGGTTCCCCCACGCGTTCCGCCGGGAGCTCTTCGCTTTCCGCAGCGGTCCGACCTCCGCGCCCAGCGGCGGCGCTGGGGCCATCGCCGGGGCCGTAGCCCGGCGCTCCGGCCCGCAGTCCTCGGCGCCCTCAGCCACCCTTGCGCCCAGCGCTCCGTCCTCGTCGCCGACCAAGTCGGGCTGCGGCAGGGGCCAGGTACACGAGCGCGGCCGGCTCTGCGGCGCGAAGTCCGGGTCCACGTCCACCTGATGCGCTCGCAGCTTCGCAGCCATGGTCCCGCCCGGCTCGGGCGAGGAGGGGAGGGAGGCTCCGCGGAGGGTGGGCGGGCGGCTCCGGGATCTGCACGCCCCGGGGAGGCCCGCGGGAGGGGTCCCTGGCGGCGCTGGCTCAACTGCGGGGCGCCATGGGCCGGGGTGCGGAGGCAGGGGGCTGGACGCGCTGGGGAGCAAGCAGGGAGGGAAAGACTCAGGCAGTGAGGGGGCGGCGGCCCGGGAGCCCAGCGGGCACACACCTCGCCCAGCCCTGCTTCTAGCACCTGCCGCCTGCCTGCGCCTGCAGCCACCACCGCCACCGCCGCTGCCGCCGCTCCCTGGGCGCCGGCCCTGCGCGCGGGCCCCGCTCTCCCGGGACGAGGCTGGATTGCACCATGCCGGAGCCCGAGCCGGTGCCGGAGCCCGCGCCGCCGCCGCCGCCCCGTGAATGCCGCCGCCGCGGCCGCTCCGGCTCCAGCGCCAGCTCCCGCGCCTGCCGCGCTCAGCGCCGGCTGCACCTCGGGATGGGCGGGGGACGGGGAGGGGGCGGACCCGGCGAAGGAGGGGGCGGGGCGTGCTCTCCCGGGCCGCGGAATCCTCGGCTTGCCCGGGTGCCCCGCCCGTGGGCTGGGGGTGGGGGCAACGGAGCTCCCAGCTCGGGCGACCCAGCCGCAGCCCCTGCACGCAACAGCGCCGCCTACGGAGCAGGGGAGGAGCAGCGGGCGCGACCCCGCCCCCTGCTCGGCGCTCGGGGAGGGGGCCAGGGGGCGGGACCCCAGTGCTCCCATTGGTCCGCGGCGGGGCTGTCCCGCCCTCGGCCTCGACAGGATCCCTCCCAGAAGCGCGTCAGCGGGTTATTGTTACAACCCGGGGTTTCCCGGGGCAACGGGAATGGGGCGGGGCTCGGAGCGCTAGCCCCGCCCTCTACTCCGGGGAGGAACGCCCCGCCCTCTGTTTCTAGACCCTTGGCGTTTCCAAGTCTCCGTTCCAGCAACCTGACTGGGCGGATAAGCAAACTCCTCTTCTTTATGCCCTGGCCTGGTCTGGGGAAAGGAATGGGTCAAGAATACCTGGGTTCCAGGGCAGGCTTTGCCACAGTTCTAGCTTGTTCATCTGCAAAAGGGTTCTTCATGAGCTCTTATGGTGCCTTTGGGTATAGCTTTAGAGCTTCAGTGCTCAAAGTTTAACGTGCAGCAGAACCGTCCTCGGGAGCTTGTTAAGATTGCCGGGCCTCAGCTCCAGAGCTTCTGGTTCTGCAGGTCCGGGTTGGGGCCCCAGACTTTGCGTTTCTAGCCAGCTCCCAGGTGATGCATAAGGGACCACACTTGGCAAACCGCTGTGTTAGAGTCTGTGGGAGGTTCTCACAGGAGCTGTTGGAACAAGCGCTTGCCTGCATGGTGTCTGGGGAGAAGCTGCTCGTTTGGTTAACGGATATTTATTGAGCACCTCTGATGTACCAGACCCTGTCCAGGGCACTATAGGAGAGCAGCGACTGAGACAAATGAGGTCCCTACTGCATAGACTATTGGAGGAGTCAGATGTTAATCGGATCAGGTGACCTCAGAAGGCGAGGCTAGCTGAGAGGTTGAGCAGTCCATGACCTCATCCCACAGGGTGCTAGGCTAGGTTCCAGCCACCACTGCACCTGCCAGCCTTTGCTCAGGGCATCTCTCCCGTCTGCCTAGAACAGCCTTTTCCCTTCCCAATGCCCCATCAGAGATTCTCGTGTTCTTCAAAGCTCTGCTCAAATGTCAGCTTAACCCTGACACCTTCTCTATCCCTAGCTCCCGACATTTGTCTCAGTTCCCTGCTTGCTCAGACCACTTTGCTGCCCTGCTAGCAACACCTTGTGTCCCGTTAGCACAATATTCCTACTTTGCCAATCAGAAAACTGAGGCCCAGAGTGTGAAGATGATTTGCCAGGACTTGCCAGTGGAAGGCATGGCCAGGACTAGAATCCCAAGCTCCTGACTCCCTCACCAGCCAGTACCTCGCTCCTGGGGAGGCTGGAGGTGCACAGTCCTCTGGGCAGCGGGAGGGCTGGGCCCAGGCCATAGGAGACAGTCCTCTGCTCTCAAAAATTCCTTCCTTCCAGCTTAGGACCTGAGGAGCAGGGCCAAGGGTGAGGTCGAGGGTAGGGCTAGAGGTGCCCCTCCTCACCACCCGGGGGGAGCAGGCCCAGCTTGCAGATGCCTGGCGTGGCATCTGCCTGAGTCACGTCCTGAAGGCGAGGGTGGGCATGGGAACTGTTGGCTGCCCACTCCCCGTGCAAGCACGCGCGCGCGCGCACACACACACACACACACACACACACACACCTTTCAGGTGGTTCTGTTTAGAGTCACAAGGGGTCTAAAATGACTGCTGGACCTCCCTCCCACAGCTCGCATAATGCCTTCCACGCCTGGGCAGCCCACATGGGGATGCCCCTTCAGGTACCCTGAAGACCGGGAAAGCCTCCTGCCAGTCTCCAGCCCTGGCGCAGTTCTGAGCTGTGAGACAGGGCCCTGCTGGAGGCCATACCAGAGCTGGGAGGATCCTTAGCTGGGGGCCCTGGCACAGGCTGCCACTGCAGGGCTGGGAAACCAGGTTGGCAGAGATGCCCTAGAGGCTGACTCAGGCTCTGCTAGGGCCCCTGCCCTGCCCAGTGTCCACAGCTGCTGCCTGGACTCTCCTCTGCGGCCCACGTCTGGCACACTCAGTCCCCCCCCACACATACACTCAACGGCACACCCCCAGTGCACACTGACGACATTCTTCTTCAGTCCCAACTTGGCTCCTGCTCACACATTCATTATGAGGCAGAATAACATAGGGATTAAGAGTATGGGCAAGTCACTTATCTGCTCGAAGCCACTATTTCCTACTCTATAAATGGCTATCATAATAGCACTACCTTCACAGGATATTTGAAGAATTAAGTAAGTTTATGAATGTCAGCACCAGGCTCTGAATAAGTGCTCAGTAAATGCTGGCGGTTTTCGTTAACTGTTGTTGTACATACATAGCTTCCCTTCCTACTTTTCCCAAGTCACACAGTCCTACCCGCTCTGGCCACGCACACGCTCGCATCCCTTCACTCTGGCTCACTTGGTGCACACTTGCCACGTGCCTAACACTCATGGCAAGTGCAATTACTGTGCAGTTACACAGATCCTCACCTTCTTCCTACAGTTCCCTTGACCAGCTGGCTCTCACACTCCCCTCCCCCTCCCCACGCCTGCTTTCAGGCTCCCGTCTCCCCTCCCTCCCACGCCCACACTCATCCTGCTCACAAACAAGCCCCTGCTTGCTTCCCCATTCATTCTTCCTCCTTCCACACGCGCTTCCACTCACACCTGCCTGTGCATTTAAATACGCTCGCATTCCAATACACACACACCCGCTTGCCCACACACTTACAGGGGTGTGCTTTACCCACTCAACTTACACTTGGGTCACCAAATTTATACACCCAAACATTCTCAGTGCATGCCTTGGTACCTGAACTGGCCCAACCTCTCCCAATGATGAGCACACACCAGCACAATCCCCCCAGGGCACACTGCCAGTGGCAGACAACCCCACCCCCACCCCCACCCCAGGGCTGCAGTGACACTTCCCTCCCTGCCCTCACGAGACTGTCTCCTTCCTGCTGCTTCCCCTCCTCCAGTCTCAGCTCCCCAGCCCCTCCCAGCTCTCAGAATAGCCCCTGCCACCACTGCTGCTGCCACTGCTGAGCTGTCAGGCCCGCGGAGCCCGCTTCCCCAGTGCTCGGTGCCAGCTCTCCCGGCTCACTCAGGGCAAGTGAGGACAGGAGGACGAGCTTCTCTGAGGTCTGATGGGTGTAGCTGCTCTGTATCCCCAGCACCCCCTTCCAGAGCCTCTTCCACCTGGAAGAAAGTCAGCTCTGGGGTTGGCCTCTGCCTGTGTCCCTTGATCCTCATGCCCCCAGCGGAGAGCAGAGAGGGCAGCTGTGGTTTCCGTGGTGGGCTCCAAGAAACCAGAGTCTGGGAGGCAGAGGCTTGCTCGAGGCAGCACAGTGGGTTGGGAGCTGAGCCAGACCACAACCCACCCAAGCGTTCCTAACACCCCACAGGGGGCTCGGGAGGACCATCCCCTAAACCACACAGTTATCGAGAACCCCCACCCTGCCTGTGCTGAGCGGAGCCTGGTTGACATTTGATGCCACAGTTGTCAGGAAAAAAGAATAGCACAGGGGTGATGTCTGGGGACACCTCTGGAGAGGTTGGGGGAGGGGCTGGTGCCCAGAGGAGGCCTCCAGGGGCAGAAAGGGGGAGTGTCTGCAGAAGCCAGAGGGGATATCAGGACAGCTGGGAGCGCCTCCAGGGCAGGCTCAGGCCCAGCCCAGGCAGGGACAGTGTCAGGGAGTGGGTGGGGCTGAGCTGAGGAGCCATGGCTGAGGGGACAGTACAGCAATTTGGGGCCCCATGAAAAGACCGGAGGCCCCTTCAGCTACCTCCGCAGATCACTCCAGGACAGAGAGTTCCGCTGGCTTTGGGGAGGCAGCTTGGAGCTGTGTCTGGGTGCCTGAGAACCCGGGGCCCAGGCCCAAAGGACTTGACATCTTCTGGCCAGGGGGCTGTGCCACCACCAGCAGTAGTAGAGAATTAGTGCTGAAGTAGGCTCCTCCTACAGGCCAAGCCCATTCCACACGCCATCCCATTCAATCCTATATTCTTAGCCCCACAAGTTTCATTGAGCACTTACTAAGTGCTGGCCCCTGCAGAACACCTGGCAGGCATTGTCCAAAAGAATCTGGCCCATCTTCTTCACTGCTGGGTCTACAGGGCCTAGAGCAGGGGCAGGCACAGAGGAGACCTTCAGTAAATATTTATCAAATGAAGGAATGAGCTCATTTCATTCTCGCAACTACCTGGGAGGCAGATCCTCTTATTCCCATTTTATGGATGAGAAAAGTGAGGCTCAGAGAAAGGAAGTGAGTAAGCTGCTTCCCTGGGACTCAAACTGGAGTCTGGTTTGCTCCTTGCACAGCACCTAGAGGCAGGGGAAAAAGGAGCTTAAGGGCGAATACCTCCCCTCCTCCAAGCCTCAGTTTCTTCATCTGTGACATGAAAATGGCCATGCGCACCTCAAGATCCCATAAGTGAGGTGCCCAGCACAGAGGCTGGCAAAGGGTAAATAAATGTCAAACAATGTACATTTACTCTCCTCTGCCTTGGGTTTGTGTGATAGTCTAAATTTCAGCAGGACCATGCCTGGGATCCGCCATGCCAATATAGTCACTCCTCCTCCTGTACCAGGGGAAGGAGGTATATTAGTTTTCTAGGGCTGTGTAACAAAGTGCCACAAACCAAATGGCTTAAAACAATAGGAATTTATTATCTCACAGTTCTGGAAGCTCGAAGTCCACAATCAAGGTGTCAGCAGGGCCACACTCTCTCTGAAACCGCTAGGGGAGAAGCCTCCCTTGCCTCGGCTAGGTTCTGGTGGTTGCCAGCAATCCTTGGTGTTCCTTGCCTTGTAGACACATCAGTCAGGAGACAGGTAGGTGCAGATTTAAATTCTGCCTCCTCCGCTAAGACGCTACGTGACTTCGGACTCCTCTGAGTCTTGTTTCTTACCCTGCAGAGTGAGGACAACAACGCTGACCCCACCCCCAGGATTGTTGCAGGGAAAAGACAAAGTGACAACTTGACAGCGATGCCCGGCAGAATGAGAGCCAGCATCTCCCCGTGGCCTCACTGCCCTGCAAGTGCCCTCTCCTCTGGAGTGTCTTGACCCCGGGCCTCTCGTCTCCCTGATCCAGCCATGCTGTGAGAACGCCGGGCTGCAGTGTCCCGCTACTGGCCCTGCTCTTGGCTAAATCACTCTCCTCTCTGGGGCTGTTTCCTGATCAATCAAGTGGGTGGGAGGCCTGAAGCAGATACTCTCGAAGTCTCCATCTGAGGCCGATGTTCGCAGAGCCCTGAGACCTCCTTGCAAAATACGAAAGTGGTTTAGAACTCTAAAGAGCCCACCATGTCTGCAGGGGGAATCACTGGAAAGAGGGTGAGGTTTCTAGGAGAAAGTTGCCTCTTCAGCTGCCCCCCACCACCGGGTCCCCCCAGCCTACCAGGCCATGGAGGTGCAGACTTTGCCAAGCCAGTGAACCGCCAACTGTGAGGAGCCCCAGACACCAGCCCACGGTGCCCTGGGTTTGTTGCTTCTCCCGTTGGCAGCCACGGCCCAGCGTGGGTAGGTGGCTGTGGAGGGATGCAGCCAGGATGAGCCCCATCAAGGACCCGCTGTGACCCTGGACTGGGTACTTGCCTCACTTTCCCCATCTGTGACATGAAGCTCACAACACCCCTTCCCCCCGGTGGGTACAAGAATGAAAGGAGATAATGGGGCAGAAAGGGGCTGTGCGGCCTCTGAAGAATTGTAAGCATCTCTCTCTGGCTGACAGCCTGGCCTTTCCCTGTGTCCCCTGGGCACATGGCAGGCGTCACCACCTCCTCAGCCTGACTCTGTGTCCCAGGACCCTGCAGCACAAGGAACCCTGGAAGCGAGGCCGTGGAGTCCTGGTGAATCAGGATAATTGGAGCGACCAGCCCGGCAGAAGCGGCTGACGATGGAGGAAGGAAAAGGCGTCCACGTGCCAGGCGCCGTGCTGTGCACGCTCTCATTTAATCCTAAAAGCCACACTCTGGCGTCATCAGCATTATTCCTGGGTTTTGTTTGTTTTCCTGTTGGTTTTTTGGTTTTTTTTGCATATGGGGAAACTGAGAGCATCTGCCAAGGAAACTGAGGCAGCATCTGCTGAGGAAGCTTCCCAGTGCTGTTGTGAATATGACAATAACGAGTGCCGTGGCCTAAATGTTCAAGTCCCCCCAAATTATTACGTTAAAATCCTTACCCCCAAAGTGATGTTATTAAGAGGTGGGGCCTTTGGGAGGTGATTAAGCCATGGGAATGGAGCCCCGTGAATGGGATTAGTGCCCTCATGAGAGAGGCCCGAGAGAGACCCCTTTCCCCTTCTGCCATGTGAGGTGGCAGCAAAAAGTTGAAGTCTGTGAACTAGAATGCAAGCCCTCACCAGACCCTGCATCTGCCAGCACCTTCGGCTTGCACTTACCAAGCCTCCAGAGCTGTGAAAAAGAAATTGTTGTTGTTTATCAGCTACCTGGGTTGTAATATTTTGTTGTAGCAGCCTGAATGGACCAAGAGAGTGACAAAGATGACAATGTTTATCCAAGTGCCTACTACGTGTAGCCCCTATGCTAGGTGATTTCATGGTTCTCACTTGATCCATGATTAACCCTGAGAGCTCGGTATTATTTTAGAAGGGGTGACAGAGGCTCAGAGAAGTACAATGGCTTCCTCCAGATCACAGAGCCAGGATCTGTGGGTTTTCCAACCCCAAAGCCAGGGGTTTCACCACTGCAACTGCTTTCTCACCGGGCTGCTGCCTGCACAGGTGGGCGATGCCAAATAAGGGTGGCACAGACTGCCCAGGCCACGTGCGGCTAACGGGGTGGTAAGGATGGGACATCCCATCCTCTCCCCTCCGTGTGTTGTGAAACATGCTCAGCCCACAGCCTTACATTCTACTCTTCAATCACTGCAGTACAATGCTTGGGTTAGACTAAGTGAGGAGCAGCCAAAAATGTGGTCCATGCTGATGCTGTCAACCTACACTTCCTAAACTCTCATGGCCCCCAAGAGAGGGCCCCCCGCAGCCGGCCTGACCCTGTCTGGTGCCCTGGGACCTGGTCCCAACCCCCACCTGCTTTGTAGCCACTTCTCTACTGTTCGTCTGGGTGCTGAGCAGGTCCCCACCACAATGACCACAACTCTAGCTGCACGGCCTAGGCCGGCCACGTGTGTCCACATTCTCTCTGCAGCTGTCATTCAGAGGCCCCCTCACCCAGCAGAGGGTCCTAACACCATGCACCCTCCCAGCAAACCTGTCTGCATTCCGTGCTCGTCCTGAGCCTTCGTTTGATCTCCTGATCTCCTGGCCTCTGTCTCGTGACATGGAGAGAGCACATGACCTGAGCCCAACAGGCCTGGGTTAGAATCCTCGCTCTAGCCCAGTGACCTTGGGCACTTCATCTCCCTGAGCCTCAGGTCCTTAGCAGCAAGGCAGCCCTGGCAATATCTACTTCACAGGGCTGTTGTGAAGATAATAATAATGAAAAAGGTAATAACAGTAATATTTCTCAAGGGCTTATTAAGTACAGCCTCTATGCTAAGTGATTCCATGGCTCTCGCTGGATTCTTAATCAACCCGGGGAGGCTGGCATTATTTTATTGTCATCCCCATTTCACAGACAAACATATGGTAACAGAAGCATCTGGCACATAGTAGGCACTTGACAAGTGCCAGTTCTTTCTATGGCTTTTGGGCTTTTGGTTTTTCAACAGCCTAAATTCATAAGTCAAATCAACTACACTGAAGCCAACTCAAGGTACACAACAGTTGTTCTTACGTGGGACATCTGCAGGTGTCTGGCTTGCTCTGTGGCTCCAGCCTGGCAAATTGATCACCCTGGCTGGCTTGTTCTGAGTCATCTCATCCTCAGATCTCTCCCAGCCAAACTCGCAAAGAGGCTATGCTAGGGTTACGAGATGTCGGCCCCTGGGCCAACCTGGCCAGTGTTTGGCTCAAGTCCTTGGAGCCTCAATGTCTGCTCTATGTTGCAGAGCAGTGTGGACGTGCAGGAGCGGCACATAGTAGGTGCTCCAAAACTGTCAGCTCCACAGCCTCTCCATTCAATTCAGTCATTCGAATGAGACATAATTAAAGACCAATTTAAAACACTGACCAGCCAAATACACAAGAGAGCCCTAAACACAGTGAACAAATCAACAGAGAGGGGGTGAGCGGGCATGGGCTCTACTGGTGACACCAATGGGCCCTCTGTCCCCACATCGCAGTAGGTGCAGCAATGCTACCTTTCTGCCCACTGGGAAGCATGGAGTTAAATCTTGTATTCAGCTGCAGTAACTATCCTGAGTCCTCAGTATAGGTTTCGGGTTCATTCTCTTTTCCCATCTTATTACAAGACTCTTACTCCTTTTCCTTTCTTAACAGTCCAATTGTTATTGTATGTGTCATTTTATAAAAATTAGAATCTACCCTAAATCTTTTTTTTTTTTTTTGGAAGTAAATGAGGCACAAATGGGGAATGAGGGAGAGCAGCAAAGGTGTGGGAAGTATGTCATGTACAGGGTGAGACAGATCCCAAGTGGCTTCCTCTCCACCTGACCAACTCCTAGTAGCCTTTGAAACTCAACTCAGCTGTCATCTCCTCTAAGAAGCCTCCCTGGAGCTCTTTGGATGTTGAATCAGGTTTCTCCAGAGAAACAGAAGCAACAGGAGACAGATTAGATAGGTAGATAGGCAGACATCTTTGTAGATGCATAGATGGATTATGAGGAAACTCTCACACTATTTCGGAGGCTGGGAAGTCCCTCCATCTGCCGCCTGCGAACTGGAGACCCAGGAGAGCCGTGCGGTTTCCAGCTCAAGCCCAAAGGCCTGAGAGCCAGGGGAGCCCATAGTGTAAATCCCCAACCGTGGGTGGGAGAACACGAGGTCCCAGCTCAAGCAGGCAGGCCAGAAGGGGCCAAATCCTCCCTCCCTCCCTTTGTGTTCCCTCCAGGCCTTCAACGGATTGGATGAGGCCCACCCACACTGGGGGGCTCACTTTGCTGAGTCTACCGATTCATCTCATCTGGAAACTCTCTCACAGACACACCCAGAAATAATGTCTGTCTTGACTCTTGGCGCAGTCAAGTGGACACATAAAATTAACCCTCACAAACGTATCGCTCATCCCTCCTCTGTTTCTTGTACGTGTTTCCTGTTCTCCTCACGCTCTCTTTAACCATCTGTTTGCACACCAGTTTACTAGTCTGCGAGTTCCTCGAGC
>NW_012148052.1:1776925-1787787 GCF_000956105.1 Propithecus coquereli
CGGGGTCTGGGAAAGGGAATATAAGAGGCTTCACAGAGGAGAACTGTTCGAGCTAGGTCTTCCAGTAATTTCCTGAGCACCTATTATACGCAAATGTGAGATGCCCAAGAATAAGAATGACACATCCATAATCATATGTACATAAAGGGCCTCCCACGGGGACAGGCGCATGATAGGCACTCAAGCGGTGGCAGCCACGGCTGTAATAGGAAAACACTGAAGGTCATCTGGAGGAGATTGTGTTATGGCGCAATGTCACAGAGGAAAACTACGCAGCGCTCAGAAATAATAAGGGGACTTCTACACGCTAACACAGAAAGATGGCCGTAAGACAACATGGAGTGAAGAAGGAAGTGACAGAAAAGCAGTAGCGCCCACGACGTGCCAGGCACTGCATGTGCCATGATTCCACTTCTGTAAACACTATACCTGTGCGTTATGTTCACGTGTCTGTATGCACATATATGAAAATTTCTAGAAGGATTCCCCAAATCTGTGAAGAGTAGTTAGTTCCAGTCAAAAGTGACACTAGGGGTTGGGGAGAGCATCCCTTTTTGTTGTATATGGTTTTACATTGTGGAATATTTTTATAATAAATTTAAAATAACAAAGGAAAAAAAAGAAGAGTTGCTAGAATTGCTGACCTTGAGTAAATACTCTAATGAATGAATGAATGCCCCAAGGAGCTTCCAGCTGAAAAGCCCAGTGACTTGAAGGGCCATACAGCAGCCCGGCCTTTGACCCTACCACCGGGGGACAGGCGTGATGAGCCACAAGGGGCAGGAGGGCGTTGAGTCTGATGGGGAGGGCCTCGGGGAAGCTTCCAGGGACTCAGGGGAATCAGTCAGGGGAATTGGGGTGGCAAGAGCTGCCTGAGCTTCAGCCCCTTGCTCAGGAGGCTGGTCCCCTGCTGGAGCTGGGCCCTTTGCCCTCTATAGGCCCTGATGGAGTCATGAGGACAGGACCTGATGCTCTCAGATCGGCAGGGACAGGGAGCCTTGGACATCCCTGAGCCACTGGCCCTCCTCCCATGTGTGGAGGATGCAAGGCATCTGGGCAGGGGCAGAGCTGGCCAGAATTCAGGCATCAGGACTCTAAGTGGCAGATTCCCTGGGCTCCCTCATGGCCTCCCAGCAAGGAGGGGCATGGTGAGCAGAGAAAGCAAGAGTCTTGGAGACAGGCACATCTGGTTTGGGAGCTTGAGGCCTACACTGCCTCCTCAGGATAGTGGAAACACTAATGCCTTCCTTGAGGGTAATTGTGAGAATTGGAGCTTAGGTTAAAAATGGCACAGGAAGTCCCTAACTGACAGTAGGATTTAATCTATGGTGTTAGATGGGGGGAGCGGTGTCTTCAGGAAGGAGTGGGAACTTATGGATAGAAACAGGGTAGCTAGAGATTTAGACTCTGGTCTTTCGGGCTCATGGCATGCTATAGCTCAGAGAGTGAAGCTTACACCCAGCCCAGATTAGAAAAAGTGGAAGAGTGGGGCAGTTAAGAACTTGGGTCTGGATTTGGTCCCTGATGCAAATTCTAGTTCCCTCACTTCTAACCGTGTGACCTCCCTGGGCCTTGGATTCTTCATCATAAAAACGAGGGTTATAGTAGTTCCTACCACGCAGGCTGGGTATGAGGATTAAAGGAAGGAACACATGTAAATTACCTACTACAATGCCGGACACTGTTAGGTTTTTTAAGGCAAAGGGGCTCAAGTCCTTTCTACCTGAGAGAAAAGGATCCAGAGTTCCCAGTGGACCTCAGGCTATGGCTTGGAGAAGAGACTGTCAAAAGGAAGCAGCATGTGGCTTTGACAAGCACAGTGTGGACTGGTGCAAAGGGCAAAGGCCCAAGAGTCAGACAGATTTAAGCTGAATACCAGCACCTCAAGCCATGTAACTTCAAACAGGTTATAGCACTTCTCTAAGCCGCAGTTTCCCTATCTGAAAAAATGAACTTTTATGCCTGTTCTGCTCCACCAGACTTATAATATTAGAGTAAAACTCCAGAAATCACATCACCCAAGGCTGCCTCCCTTCATCTGCACCCTTTTTAGCTCTCATTCCTGACTCCAGTCTCATGGGAGGAGTAAGCAGTGGGCTTGGAGCCTCAAAACTTGCCTTCCAATTCCAGGGCACCACCTGTCCCCTGTGTGACTTTGAGCAAATCACTGCAGTTGACAGAATCTCCATTTGCATGTCTCGGACGGGGGGGGAATTCTTTCTTCCTCACAACAGTGTTGGGAGTAACAACTGCAACCATATATGTAAACGTGCCTTGCCCAGGGTCTGCAGAATACTAGTCTTTGAGTAAATGTTCATTGTGACTTACTCTTCATAAGTCTTTTTTGATGCCTACGTTTTACAAGTCATTTTAAGAACAACTTAACTTTACTCTCCTTAACCAAATGATCACCCTGAAACTTAACATGAAAAGGACACATACACTGAGCCCAACAGGCCTGGTTTAGATCCTGGCTCTAGCTCTGTGGCCTTGGGCAAGTCACTTTGTCTCCCTAAGCCCCGGTTTTCTTAGCTATAAGGTGGCATTGATAATACCTACTTCACAGGGTTGTTTGAGGATGATAATGACAATAATAGTAATAACAGGGGAGGAGCCAAGACCTGGCCTCAAAGCCACCATTGTGGTGGGACAGCTCCGGAGTGACAGCCCAGCTACCTTGGCCGGTGGAGGTGTTTTCGTGTACAAACACACCTCAAAACTGTCATTGCTTGTCCTTATGCTGTTACTCAAGGGAGGAGTCACGAGGAAGTGGCCAGGCTTGGGGGCTGCATGCCTAAAATTGGACATGTAACTCTCTGCACAGCTTCTTCACAGACAGCAGCCGCCTCCTGCGGCAGGGTCTGGAGTTCACCCGGAGAGATCTGAGGATGAGATATCTCAGACCCAGGAGCCAGCCCAGGTGATCAATTGCCAAGCTGGAGTCACAGAGCAAGCTGGACACCGGCAGATGTCCCAGGTGGTAACAACTGCTGTGGACCCTGAGTTAGCTTGAGCATAGTTGATGTAATTCATGAATTCAGACCACTGAAAAGCCAAAATGTGCCAGGAACTCCTGTTACCATATCTTCATCTGCGAAGTGGATGACAGTAAAATAATGCCAACTTCTCTGGGTTGATTAAAGATGAAGAGAGAGCCCTGGAATGTCTTAGCACAGAGGCTGCACTTCATACGCCCTTGAGAAATATCAGCCTGTGTCATTGTAAGGCATGGGGCAGTGGGGAGGGGTGTCCACTGAGGCAGAGATCACAGGAAGGGGTGGAAGCTTCAGAGGAAGATGATGGATTCGGTTTGGGGGAGCTAAGTTTGCATACTCGTGGGACAGCCAGGGATTCCATGCCTTCGGCAGGCAGTTGATATACAGTCTGGAGCTCTGGGAAGAGGTCTGGACAAGAGATTTGCATTTGGGGGTCCTTGGCACAGAGGTGGTGAAAGCATGGGTGAGGAGGGCAAAGCCCCTGGGGGTAATGTTGGAGGAAAATGTGAAAAGAACAGACAGCCAAAGGTGGGTGTTGAAGGATAGTACCATGTCAGAGCCAGGGTAACCAGAGGATTCTGGGAAGGGGCAGCCAGTGACTCATGAAAGTCAAGAGAAGGGGGTGGTCAAAGAAGGAACTAGGAAATAGTGCAGATGTCATAGACTGGTCAAAAAAGCAAAGGCTTAAAAGTGTATGTTATGGTACATGCTTTCTCACACCAGCTCAGGCAGCAGCCACTCCAATATACACCCCCTGCTCCCAGCAAGAGCAAGGCCAACCTGGAAGCTCACATAAGAGCTCCTGGTCAGGCGGGAACCCTCAAAACAGAGCCCAAAGCCCCCAAGAGGCAATGTGGAGGGGAAGGGGCCTGATCCCCTCTGCATGAGACGCTGGCAATCTCTAGGCATCTCTGAGCAGCAGTTCCCTCATCTGTGAGAAGGGGACAGTAGTCAAACTTTGTACCAGGGTTGTGCAAGAATCGGATGACATCATTTTATAAGCTACGCAGCACAGAGTGGGCGCTCGACAAAGGCAGCGCTCTCCACTCTGTTTTCATATCGAAAGGTCTGTCAATAGCGATGATCACAAACCATCCAGAAAAAGGCCAATTCAGGCCAATTTTTGTCTTTTTGGAAACACAGGGAAGGGTGTGATATACTTTAGAAAGATTCACGATAGAAGTCATGTCTGTCCTATTTTGGAAGACGGCTGGTCTGGTGAAGGGTCCCTGGGCATGGCCACCGAGCTCCCCTCCAGGGCACGATCCCGTGGCTCTTCCTGGACAGGAGTGGTCTGTGGAGGAGCTGCCTGCCCAGAGGTCTGCGGGGAGCCTGCCCGGGCAGGGGAGGGCCCGGTGGCTGGGGGTGGGAAGAAAGCCATGCAGAGTGCACAGAGGAGCCCGGGCGAGGGTTCAGTTCAGGACGGTGAGACTAAGTTGTTCTAAAGATGACTTGTGAAGATTCAGTCACAATTCACATTTACTCCAAGCACGGAGCGCGGCACAGTCACATATCACATATCACACAATCTCGGTTGTCAGCCCCACCAAGCTCAGGAGGGAGGTGGGCCACCCCGTCTCAGACATGGACACTGAGATCCTGTCAAGTGATTTGCTCAGAGGCACACAGGTGGCTCCTGGCTGGAAGGGAAGTGCGTGGTCAGGAAGGAGAAGTCAGCTGGCTCTGAGGGACTTGGGGGTAGGGGGAAGCAGATGAAAGGAGGGAGCGTGGGCAACAGAGTGTCCAGGGTTTTACTGGCGTGTCCTAGTAGAACAGGAGCAGGCGCAGGATGGGCTGGGACTGGCCTCACAACCACCACCGCGGCGGGACAGCTCTGGAGTGACAGATCACATACCCAGGCAAGTGGAGGTGTTTCCACCTAGCAGACTGCCACCTGCAAACACACCTCAAAACACTGCCATCACCTGTCCCAAGGCTGTTACCTGAGGGAGGAGCCACCGTGAGGAAGGGGGCAGGCTTGCGGGCTGTGTGCCTAACACTGAGCCCTGCTGGTATCCGGGGCGGCCAGGAGGGCAGAAGCAACCAAGCCACCAGCTGTGTGAGTCCACAAGGCCCTGCGGTGAGTCCTGGGATCGAGTGTGGGACAGAGGTAAGAAAACCCACCACCTGGGGCTTCCTGAGGATTGCGTACAGGGTTCCTGGGGTGGAGCAGGTGCTGCTCTCTTCTCACCATATACTTGTCAGGTGAGGACACAGAGGCCCAGAAAGGGGCAGTGACTTGTCCTATGTGTAGTGAACGAGTGACGGAGCCAAGACTGGGGCCCAGATCTCCCACCAGCCAGAGGCCCTAATGCTCAGGCACCCGACGAAGCCATCCTCCTGAATCAGCCCCAATGGGACAGCCCGTTCAGACCACACTAGCGACAAAGGGAAAGTCCAGAACTGCACCACCCGACACCGCAGCCACGAGTTGCATGTGGTTACAGAGTACTCGAAATGTCACTAGTCCAAAGGAGATGTGCTGTGAGTATAAAAACATACCAGATTTGAAAATTTTGTATGAAAAAAAATTTTAAAGCATTTCATTAATTTTCATATTGATTATATGCTGAAATGATAATATCTTGGCTATATTACGTTAAATAAAAATACTTCAAGTTAACATTACCTATTTCCTTTTACTTTTAAAGGTAGCTACTAGAAAATTTTAAATTACACCTGTGGCTCAGGTTCCATGGCCATTGGACAGCGCAGGTCTTCATGCAGCAGGAGGGGGGCCTGCCCGTTCCGTGCAGAGGGCCGAGCTGAATTCTAGACTGCACGTTTCAAGAGGCACCGGGGCAAAGAGGAGTCGACCCAGAGGGAGTGGGGAGTGGGGGAGGGACTCAGACTGAGCATTGCACAACTCCAAGGGCACCACTGATATTACGGTCCAGTGACCACATGAACTAGGTCCTGTCAGGGACAGTTGAAGAAACTGGACATGTTCCACCTGGAGAGAAGACTCGGAGAGGGGATGTGGTCACTGTCTTCAAATAGCAAAGGACAGTCATGGGACAACCGGAGCAGAAGTGTTCTCTGTGGCCTCAAAGAGGAGAGCTCAGATTCAAGGGAGAGTCCCCTGGGAGCAGGTCTCCACTCTAGGGAGGAGCAGGGCCCTCCAAAATGGGCTGTGCTTCCTCTTCTGGGGGCGCAGAGAGCAAAGGGGGCCTGGGACCCCTGGGAGCATTTGCCTTCGGAGGGGTGAGGCAGGAAAGGAAGAAATGCTGTTACATTACCTATAATGGCAAAGGTCCTCACACCTTGAGCCTCTGGAGCCTCTGGGCTGGGTGGCTGCCCCAGGTAGGTCAGGACAGAGGGGCTCTCTGAGGTTTCAGCCTAACAATAATAGCACTACAAAAGTGTTCGCTGAGCATCTACTATGTAGCAGGAGACTTGACACATGTTATTACTGTGCCACTTACCCAGCCTGAGAAAGTGGATACTATTTCTCCTACCAGGCAGATAAGGAAACAGGCTCGCGAGGAAGAGTGCTTTGTCCAAGGCGACACAGCCAGGACAAGCTGGGATTTGAACTCGTCTGACTGATCCCAGGGCCCACGGGCATAGGTGGCCTCCTCAGGGAGCCAGGAGGGGGCAAGGGCCAGGGAGAGCCCTGGGGGAGCTGGGCTGGTTCTTCACGGGAAGCCAGGGCCCCACTGGGCTCTCCAATTAGCAAGAGCAGAGAAATCAGAGGCAGCAACAAGCTCTGCTAATGAGCTGCCACATTAAACAATGAGTCACACTTCCATACGGTGCCGCTCCAGCCCTAACCCGGAACAAACAAGCTGTGAGAAACAGTTTACAAAACAGCGAGGTGTGACTGTCTCCCTGCTGCTGCTGCCACTGCCGCCCGCCCCGCCGCTGCCACCACCACGGCACTGCAGCCACCACCGCACCCACCGCCCACGGCAGACACAGCCGCAGGGGCAGGCCTGGGAGGGGACTCCAGCGCCAGCCCTGGCTTCTGCACTCACAGAAGCCCCCTTCTTCAGAAGTGACCCCAGGACAGACCCCAAGCTGCAGCTTCCACTGCCATTCTAGCCATCTCCTGGGACTTGGGGGTTCTGTCATTTGGTCACTCTGTGGCTAGGGCAAGTGACTTAATCTCTCTGGGTCTCAGTTCCCTTATCTGCATGGTGGGGATAAGAATAATATCTAGCTCATTCTTCAGTTGTGAGGGCTAAATGTGACCATCACATACTCTGCCTCCCACAGTGCCTGGCACCGAGCACACATGCAGTGAACGGTGCCTCCCTTCCTCCCTCCTCCCTGTGCAGGGAACCCAGCTCAGAGCTGGTCTCGCAGAAGGCTCCTAGTGATGGCGCCTGTGCTCCTTTTCCTGACCCATCCTATATTTATTTGTGCCTGTGCATTATCCCCCACTGCACTGTGAGACCCTGTGAGCAGGCACTGTCACGCTCGTTTCCGTGCTCCCAGGCCAGCACAAGAAGGCAGCATGGTGCAGTGGGAAGAGCAACAGGCTTCAGGGACAGCAGCCCTGAGTTCAGATCACTCCCCGGGCAGTCATTATCTGTGGGACCCTGGGCGGCTGTGGTGAGAACCATTTCTTGAGCCCACCCTACCCTGTGCCAGACAATGTGCCAGCGCTTCATGAGATCTATCCCTTCTAATCCAATGAGGGTATTATTATCCCATCTCACAGATGAGGAAATGGACTCTCAGAACACATAGTAGCGTAGTATGGTGGCTTTGCAATGTGTCAACTAGGCTCCACTGAACTGTAGTTGCCAGAATTCCCTTTCCGGTATGTGTTGGTTTAGAATCTCCTAGTGGCTTTGTTTCTCCAACTGAACCCTGACGGATACACATGGCGAAGTTTCCACAGCAAGTTAGTGTCGGAGCTGTATTGCAATGGGTCTGCCTGTCACCCAACTCTAGATTTTTAACTACTCTACTCTGATAATAATAGTTAATACTTACATAGTAATTATGTGCCAGTTATATAGTAATTTATTTAATTTCCCCAACAATCCTATAAAATCATTTCTACTATTCTCATCCCAATTCTTACAAGTAAGAAACTGAGGCACAGAGAGGTTAAGTAATTTGCCCAAGGTCATGTAACTAATAAATGGGGAATCTGAGAGTCAAACTCAGATTATTTGGCTACACAGTCCATCTTTTTATCTGTTGCCTTCTTCTGCCTCTCAACTCTACTATATTATAACTTAAGTCTCAATTTTCCTCATCTATAAAATGGAGGTAATCATACCTAATACACAAGATGATTGTGATAATTACATGTGAAAATGTATTTATGGGCTTCTGGGCAGATGAAATAATAGAGAGTAGACTTACCCTCTGTCCTAAAGCAGCTGAAAACCTAGATAAAATATATGAAACAACAGTTTTCAGGCATTGAACATCAGGCAGTACAAAATAGCAATCCCCGGGAGAGGAGAAACTAATGAGGTGAGCCCTACAATTGCCAGCTTCTACCTGAGGAGACTTTCAGGGTTGTAGCACAAGGACAAGCATCCCAGCTATCCCCCTGAGTTAAGGAGGCAGAGAAGGGAATCTGAGAGGCCAAAGTAACAAGAGTTCATGGGGCACAGAACTGGAGAGAAGAGAGCTTCTCAGAGAGAGAGAGAGAGAGCTCCAAAGATTGACAGAGAGTCCCCCTTAAGCTTTCAGCTAAATATTGTACAGCACTTATATGTGAAAGAACTACCCGAGTCTAAGGAAAGAATATCCCAAAGGAGCAGGGGAAACAATTTCAAAGTTCAAAGACCTGGAATAGTTTGTGTCCCTATCAACCAGAGTGGAAAACCTCATAAATCACGGGGTATAAAAGTAGATTCCTTAGAAGGGTATTGCTTCAGTAATGGGGGGAAAAATAGTTGCCCTACCTAACAAAGCTACAAAGCAAGTGTCAAAAGAATCAAACTCTTTTTGAGTAACTGAACTGCATCCCAGAACAAAGCTCAAGAATATTTATAGGAATACTAAAGTGATCAGCACACAACAAGGTAAAATTCACAATGTCTCACATCCAAACAAAAACTACCAGGGATGTAAGGAAACAGGAAAATACAACCCATAATGAGGAGAACAAATTAAACAATAGAAACAGACCCCAAAATAGCACAGAAGATAAAACTAGTACACAAGACATTAAAACAATTATAATAACTATGTTCCCTGTGATCAGGAAGCTGGAATAACGACTGATCGTGTTAAGTAGAGAGAAAAAGGAAAAAAAAGACCTAAATCAAACTTCTAGATACGAAAAAATACAATCTCTGGGATGAAAAATGACACCGGATTAGATGAACAGCAGATTTGACAACACAGAAGAGAGGACTAGTGAATTTGAAGACATAGCAATAGAAATTATCCAAAAATGAAATACAGGGAGAAAAAATATATTTTTTAAAAAAAGAACAGATAATCAATGAGCTGTGGGACAACTTTAAACAGTCTGACATATTTGTAATTGGAGCTCCTAAAAGAGGAGGGGAGTTGGCCGGGCGCGGTGGCTCACGCCTGTAATCCTAGCTCTCTGGGAGGCCAAGGCGGGCGGATTGTTTGAGCTCAGGAGTTCGAAACCAGCCTGAGCAAGAGCGAGACCCTGTCTCTACTAAAAATAGAAATAAATTAATTGGACAACTAAAAATATATAGAAAAAATTAGCCAGGCATGGTGGCGCATGCCTGTAGTCCCAGCTACTCGGGAGGCTGAGGCAGAAGGATTGCTTGAGCCCAGGAGTTTGAGGTTGCTGTGAGCTAGGATGATGCCACGGCACTCACTCTAGCCCGGGCAGCACAGTGAGACTCTGTCTCAAAAAAAAAAAAAAAAATAAAAAAAAAAATAAAAGAGGAGGGGAGCATAAAAATATTTGAAGAAATAATAACTAAAAATTTCCCAAATTTGATAAAAATCTATAAGCCATGGATTTGAAAATCTCAAAAAACATCAAGCACAAGAAACATGAAAAAAATTTCCCCAAGACATATAATACAATTGCTTAAAACCGGTGATGAAAAGAAAATCTGAAACGTAGCAGAGCAAAAGAGACACATTATAAACAAAGAAACAAAGAAGGACGTCAGATTTCTTGTTGGAAATATTTCAAGCCAGAAGACAGTGGAATAACATCCTTAAACTACAGAATGTAAAAAATAAAACCAAAAAACCTGTCAACCTAGAATTGTATACCCAGTGAAAATACATTTCCAAAAAGAGGTGAAATAAAGACTTTTTCCAAAATAAAAAGCTGAAAGAATTCATTCCTGGCAGACTTGCTCTACAAGGAATGTTAAAGGTAGTCCTTGAGACAGAAGGAAAAATGGTACCAGATGGAAATCCAGATACACACAAAGGAATAAAGACTTCTGGAAATGTAACCATGTAGCAAAATATCCAATAATTTTTTTCATATTTTGTAAATATCTTTAAAAGACAATTGATTAAAGCAAAAACAATAACAAGTATTCTGAGTTTATAACATATATAGAAGTACAACATATGACAACAATAGCATAAAGGCCAGAAGGGGGGGAATGGAAACATACTGTTGGAAGGCTGTTATTCTATATGGGAAGTGCTATAATATTACTTAAAGGTAGACTGCGGTAAGTTAAAGATGTATACTTTAACCCAAGAGTAACTTTTTAAAAAGTCACAGCTAATTAAGCCCATTAGGGAGATAAAAATGAAATCATAAAAATACACAGTACAAAAAAGGCAGAAAAAGAGGGAAAGTGTAACAAACAACACATGAGACAAATAGAAAACAAATAGTAAAAAAGTAAATTTAAAACCAATCATAACAATAATCATGTCAAATGTAAATGATCTAAATACCACAATTAAAAGGCCAAGATTGTCAGATTATTTATA
>NW_012148052.1:1788673-1794289 GCF_000956105.1 Propithecus coquereli
AATAACAAAAAGATATCTGGAAAATTCCTATATATTTGGAAACTAAATAAAACACTTCTAAATAACCCATGAGTTAAAAATATACATCAAAAGGGACATTAGAAAGTATTTTGATCCAAATAAAACTGAAAATGCAACATATCAGAATTTGCAGGATGCCAATAAAGTAGTACTTGGGGAGAAATTTATAGGACTAGATACCTACATTAGAAAAGTAGAAAAGATCTCAAGTAGTGTCATCAGCTTTTACCTTAAGAAATAGAAAAAGAAGAGTACATCAAACCCAGATCAACAGAAAAAAGGAAATAATAAAGATCAGAGAAGAAATAAATGAAATAGGAAACAAACAACAAGAAAATCAATGTAAGCAAAAGTTGTTGTATTTTTTTTTTCAAAGATGATCAAATGACTATTAGAAAAATACCAAAGGAGTGGGATGCAGCAGAGCACAGGTTTTGGAGTCCCACAGCCCTGACTGCAGTCACAGCTTGGCTACTATGTGCTGTGTGATCCTGGGTGGTCCATGCCTCAGTGTCCTCACGTATAAAATGGAAGTCACAGTACCAGCTTTGCACTTTCATGCATTGCTAATGAGAGTAAAAATGTAAAAACTCCTATGGAGCCCAATTTGTCAATATTTATCAAAAATTTAAATGCATTTTCCCCTTTGACCCAATGGTCCCAGTTCCGGGAATTTATTCTACAAGATACGCTTTTTTCCTTTAACAGCTCTTTTGAGATATAATTCCCATATCACACAATTCACCCATTTCAAGTGTATAATTCAGTGACTTTTCGTTTATTCTCAGAGTTGTGCAACCTTTACCACATTTATTTTAAAATATTTTCTTCTCCTCCCAAAAATTCCATACCCATTAGCAGTCACTCCCATTTTCTACCAATTTCCCCAGTCCTAGACAACCACTAATCTATTCTCTATATATAGAATTGCCTAGTCTGAACATTTTGTATAAATGCAATTATATAATATGTGGTCCTTTACAAATGGTTTCTCTCACTCATCATAAAGTTTTCAGGGTTCATCCATGTTGTAGCAAGTCTCAGGACTTCATTGCTTTTTATTGCCAAATAATATTCTATTGTATGAATATAGCACTCATCTGTTGATGACATTTGGATTATTTCTCTTCTTCTGGCTATCATAAATAATGTTGCTATGAACATTCATGTATGAGTTTTTGTGTGAACATGTTTTCATTTCTCTTGGGTGTATACCTAGGAGTAGAATTTTGGACTCAAGTGATAACTCCACGCCAACATTTTTAAGAACTTCCAAACTGTCTTCTAAAGTGGCTGCGCCTTTCACATTCCCACCAGCAAAGTATCAGAGTTCCAGTTTCTCCATAGTCTCACCAATCGTTATGGACTATGTGTTTGTGTCCCTCCAAAATGTATATGCTGATACTCTATGTGACTATATTTGGAGATTACACTTTTGTCACAGAGTGGAGCCCTAATGTAATAGGGCTGGTACCCTTATAAGAAGGGGAAGATATTCGTGCACTCATGTTCATGGCAGCATTATTCACAATAGCTAAAGCACGGAAGCAGCCCAGGTGTGCATGGGTGGATGAACAGATAAGTAAAATGTGGTGTGGCCATACAATGGAATATTACTCAGCCTCAAAAAGGAAGGAAATTCTGCAATATGCTACGACATGGATGAACCCTAAGGACATTATGCTAAGTGAAATAAGCCAGTCACAAAAAGACAAATTCTGAAGGATACCACTTATATGAGGTACTTAGAGTAGTCAGAGTCATAGAGACAGAAAGTAGAACGCTGGTTGCCAGGGGCTGGGGAAGTTTACCAGAGTTTCAGTTTTACATGATGAAAAGAGTTATGGAGATGAGTGGGGGTGATGGTTACACACATTAAGAATGTATTTAATGCCACTGAATGGTATTCTTAAAAATAGTCGAGATGGTAAATTTTATGTTATATGCATTTTACCACAATTAAAACATGAAAAAAACAATGTATTACTTATGGCCGCATTCATATATACAATAAAAGCATAAAAACACAAAATTCGGGTTCGTGGTTAACCCGAGGAGAGAGAGTAGGAAGGGATGAGAGTATTGGGCATTGGCTGTGCCTTTATATTAATATTTTGTTTCCTACAAAAGAAGAGTTCTGAAGTAAATATGGCAAAATATTGTACATTTGTTAAGTGAATGAGGTATATAGAGGTCAATTATATCTTTCTGTACTTTTCAGTATCCTTTAAATGTTTTGTAATTTAAAATCTAAAAATTAAATTGATTTAAAAAAAAAAAAGGGTTAGAGACACCAGAGCTCCCTCTCTCTCCACATGCACACAAAAAAGTCGCATAAGCACTCAGTGAGTCGGTCGTCTACAAGACAGGAAGAGAGCCCTTACCAGAAACGAAACCAGCTGGCACCTTGATCTTGGACTTCCCAGACTCCAGAGCCGTGAGAAATAAATTTCTGTTGTTTGGGCCATCTTCCCTGTGGTATTTTGTTACAGCAGCCAGAGCAGACTAAGACACCAACACTTGTTACTGTCTGTCTCTTTGATTGTAGGCATCCTAGTGGATGTGCAGTGATATCTCATTGAGATTTTCATTTGCATTTCCCAAATGGCTAACAATGGGGAGCATCTTTTTATGAGCTTATCAGCCATTTGTAAATCTTCTTTGGAGAAACGTCTGCTCAAATCCTTTCTCCATTTCTTTAATTGGGTTATCTTTTCATTAAGCCTACAGACACTCTTGTACTCATATGAAAGGATGCATGCAAAGCCTATTCAATGCAACATTATTTATAATAGCAACAAGATTTGGAAATAACCCCAGTGATGATCATTAGGAACTGTGTAGTTCATCCACACAACGGAATATTATGCCGCTGTTAAAAAGAAAGAGAAAGATCACAGAGTACTTTATGGAAATTACCCAGGATATATTGTAAATAAAAATAAGCAAAGTGTAGAACAGTATATATAGTATTCTCGCTTTTTTTAAAAAGAGAGAGAAAAATATATATTATTATTTGTTTATGTTTTCATAAAGAACCATAGGGAGGATCCACAAGAAATTTTAAAAACTGATTACCCATGTGGTGAGAGGTGAGTTGACAGGAGCAGGGATAAAGTGAGACTTATTATTGTATAACTTTCTGTGTTATTTTGATTTTTGAACCATTTAAATGTGTTACCCCAAACCCACAAAACTTAAATATAAAAAGCTTAAAATGTAGGTAAAGCGACCGGCCCTTAGTAGTGCTTCCTCTGGGCGTGGGCCTCATTCTGTCCCTTGCAGATGGACACCTTCATGGCAGGAGGAGGCGGGGGCGGGGCCTCCTTAACTCCAGACTTACAGTCATTCCGGACCCCAGAGGAAAGACAAGCATTTTCTCCCCCAGCATTCGTAGATAAAATCTCAAGGAAAGACTCTGGCTCTGCTTGAGTCACATGCTCATCCCTGTGGCAAGAAGCAGTAATTGTCACTTACTGTGCCATTAGAACCACAAGAGTGACCATGGTGTGGGGGTGTCACTTCTTCAAAGTGAGGAAGACGCTATTATCAGAGGGGGAAGGGACACTGCGCCCATCAAGACAACAAGCACCCACACAGCAGGGGAGACAGGCACATAAAGTGACAATTCTTAGGGTATGGTACACGCCATGATGCAGGTGGGCACGGAGTGCTGTGGGAGCCCGGAGGAGGCAGCAGTCTGGCCAGGAAGCCTTCTTGGAGGTGGTGATGCTCTGGCTGAGTTTTAGACGATGAATGGGAGGCCTTCAGGGGCGAGGAAAAGAAGATGTGGCCAGTGTTCAGGTAGAGAAACAGCAACCTGAGTAAGGACTCAGAGAAGGAAGGTAGTGTTAGGAGCTGAACCGTGTCTCCCCCCAGTCATTTGTTGAAGCCCTAACCCCCAAGTACCTCAGAATGTGGCGGTATTTGGAGACAAGGTCTTTAAAGAGGTGATTAATTATTCATTTATTTATTTATTTTAGACTAGTCAAGTGCAGTAAGGAGAAGGAAGGCAAGAGCAGAACAAGGAGCTCCATCTGTAACTAAGAGGGATTAATTTAAAATGAGGCCCTTCGGGTGGGTCCTAATCCAATTTGACTAGTGTCTTTATAAAAAGAGGAAATTTGGCCTCACAAAGAGACACCAGGGAGGAGAGTGCACAAGGGACAGACCACGTGGGGACACAGGGAGAAGGCGGCCCTCGGCAAGCCAAGGAGTGAAGCCTCCGTAGAAACCAGCCGTGTCAGCACCCGCTCCTGGGCTTCCAGCCTCCAGAACTGCGAGAAAGAAACGTCCATTGTTTGAGCCCCCCGGCCTGTGTTACGGCAGCCCTGGTGACCAACAGAGGTAACACGATGCGTTTAGGAATTTCTGGAGGCTTGGCCTTGCTGGGCTGCAAGGCGCGAGACAGGGCTGACAGGGTCCTGAGCAGGACAGTGTCGCAAGCACAGCTTTGATCTGGAGAAGCATGTCGTTTGGTGGAAATAAAAACAGCTCACGTTCCCTAAGGGTCTATGCTGCCAGACATTGTGCTGAGTTCTTTACACACATTAACTTGCTGAATTCTCACAACAACACTGTAAGGGCTGTTGTTATCCTCTCAGTACACTAGAGAAACGGAGGCACAGAGAGGTTGAGTGACTTGCCCAAGATAACACAGCCAACAAGTGAGGGAGCTAGGATCGCAACCGGGTCTGCCTGATCCCAGCCCTATGGAGGAGGACACTCAGGATCTGGTCACTGCCTGGACGTAGGCTGTGGAGGGAGACATGACAATGCGGAAGTTTGGAGACTGAGTACCTGGTGGTGCCATAGACTTTGGGGAATAATAATGGCATTTTTCTCCACATTCTCAATAAATGATAACAAATATTAGTATTTTTCTGAAAATATTCAATAATCACACTGCTGTTACCATTACAATTACAGGGAGGGGTGGGAGGCGACGTGCTCCTCTGGACATGTTGCCTTGGGCCTCCAGACACACTCTTTGCTTCCCAAAGCTCTTCCTCCCAGGCCCCTCCCATGGCAATTCTTCCTCCCCGAGTAGGGTCCCTGCTGCCACTGCTCAGGGGCCTCTGAGCCTTCTGCTGTGCCCCTGCGGGTGGTTGGTGCATAGGAGGGCTCCACCCACGTCCACGGTCCCTTCCCTCCCTCCCTGTCACTCTTCCTCTAGAAATCCAGGCATCCTTGCCATCAGACTCCTGCACCATCACCACCTGGGTGACAAGAGACCCCAGCCCCCACCTCTCAGCCCCCTTGGTCATATATGAGCTTACCTAAAACCCAGTGACAAACTGGAGTGGGCAACACACTGGGTGTCAGAGGTGGGCCTCTGAGACCCTGGATGGGGCCCACAGCCCTGCCCCCTCGTGTGGAATGACCCACTCAGCCGTCTACGCCTTAGCTCACTCCCCTGTGCCTCCTTGGTTTCTGGGGCCCAGCTTCTGAACCAGAGGGCTGGCGTCCCCTCCGTGTGAGAGCTGCAGAGTGAGGACCGGGCTGATTCAGTGTACAGACATCTAGGGTCTGCTGATTAAGCACCTACCGAGTGCTGGGCCTTGTACTAAGCACACTGGGAGAGAGGAGAAGAAG
>NW_012148052.1:1795054-1798586 GCF_000956105.1 Propithecus coquereli
CCCTGGGCGAGGCACAGAGGCCACCTGGTGAGGGTAGGGTGGGGAAGGCCCTTGCTCCCCATAAGCCAGCCTGGTCCCAGAGGCCTGAATCTGGACATGCTGGAGGGAGGGACTGGGGCTGGCAGAGGGTGCTGGAAGAGGCGGGAGGGGAGGATGGGTGCACCAGGCTGACTCCAGCCCGCCTACAGGGACCGTGAGAAGGCTGAGAGAGGCTGGGGCAGGGCCAGGGAGAGGGGAAGATTTGGAGAGGCACCCTGAGCCTCTATAGGACCAAACAGAAATGGGAACAGTAGTTATCAGGGCCATCCCTGACACACAAGGCCTCTCCCACCTCAGGATGAAGCAGGACCCAGAGCGTGATCAGCCTGAGGCTCACAAGGGCTAGTGGGAGAGAGGAGGGGATCGGGACTTTGCTCCCCCTCCAAGCCCCCAAATGTCATGTATAAGAGCCCTGAACCCTGGTCAGACCCAAGACAGACAGGGCTAGGACAGACAGACAACACAGGAAAATACACAGGAATTGTGGCCTGATCATCAGAAGACCAGAGGAGGTGAGGGGCTGACCGTGGGCTCCAACACATCCTAAATACCGTCAACACATACCCAACGTGGACTCCCTGCCCAGATACACAGGCACACACAGCTCACGCCCAACAGGGACTCCCAGCCCAGATACAGGGACACACACAGCTCACACCCAATACCATCAACACACACTCAACATGGAGTTCCTACGCAGGCATAGACACATAATTCAGAGACATAACCCAGCTCAATACACCACCCAACAGCGTGTAGACATCTGCTGAACCACACAGCATTGACACCTCTCACTTATCTCACATACCTGTATATTCACAGTACACACAACAATGCCATACTTGCAATGGCAGCACACAAAACACCCTGACATACACTGGACACACACTCAAGCCAAAGCCCCACATAGTCAGCAGAGACTTCCCCGCTGGCCACACTGATAACCCAGAAACAGGCACACACTGCTTAGGGTGCAAATGTACACACACACACACACACACACACACACACACACAGGCCCACGTGATCTCAGGGACACACACATGCACATACGTGCCCAGACACAAAGACCCTGTTCCCCCTGCTCAGATAGTCTTGGGTTTTCTTCCTTTCCTTCCCCCTGACTGTCCTTGTCTCTATTTCCATCCTGTGTGTCTGTCTATTCAAGACTTATTAGGCCAGAACACACCAGTCCTTAGTGCTTCCCTGTTCCTGGGCTCCTTTCCTCACCAGGGATTCACGTGCATGCGTATGTACACACACACATGCACACACACACCCCCTGCACCTGGCTATGGGGATGTCCTGGGGAGCAGTCTTAGCCCACAGGGAGTTCCTGCCACGCTGGGCAGCTGGAACGCAGAGGGGCTGGACTTCGGTCCAGGACTTGGCCTCCTGGTTCCTCACCAGCCCCAGTAGAAACCCCACCCCCATGTGCTCTTGCTACGTATTTGCAGTTTCAGGTCTCCTTGTGCCTCCGTCTTTGCACAGGCAGTTCTCCCTGCCTGGAATGGCCTCCCTGCTCCAGCTGTCAGTTGTGCTCAGACCCCTGGATTTCATGGACCAGTTAAAAACTTCAAAAGAAAGTTTGGGGAATAACAGAAAGTTGTCAAATTTTCATTTCTTTAATAAGGATATTTAAAATATAACTCCCATCCTCTATCCACCATCATTTTATAAAAAGGACACGTTAACATCAACCAAGTGGGAAAGACATAATCTCGGGATAAAGGGTAATCTTTTACATTGAACACACTTAGCTTTACATAAAAGCCATTGTGTTGTCCTTGTTTTTCTCATTTCACCCATGAGCCACTGGAAACTGTCACAGGTCAGTGTTTGGGACCACTGAGTCCTCAGCTCCCCCTGGGCCACCTCCTCCAGGAAGCCTGCCCCACTCTCACCCCTGCAGCACAGGCTCCCCCAGCACTGGTCTCACTGTCCCCTGGGCTGTGATGTGCTTTGCACGTATAGCCACAATCATTACTGTTTGTCGAGGCCTACCCAGCTAAGCACTGGCAGGTGCTTAACGTGGATTATCCCATTTTATCCTCATAACCCTGAAAGGTGAACATTTTACGGATTAGAAACCATCAAGTGGCGTCCCCTAATCCTGCGCCCCCTGCTGGACGCACTGACAGCGGGACTGGTAGAGAGAATTGCAAAGACAGCTCTGGCTGCAAATCCAGGCTCTCCACTTCCTGGTTGTATGATTTGGGCAGGTCACTTCACCAATCCGAGTCTCAGTTTTATCATCCACAAAATAGGAACAATAATACCTACTTCACAATGTTGTCCTGAGGGAGTGCCTGTAAATCTCCAAGACAGCAGCTGCCACATAGAAGACACCGGACAATGTGAGTTTGTTCTCCCTTCTCCCCTCCCCATCCCTGTACTACTTTCCCTACACCTCATTCCCCTGATTGCCCTCCTACCCCTCTTTCCCAGGCTGCTGTGCTACACCCGCTCGTTTGTCTGCCCTCTAAAAATGCAAGCGGTCCAGGGAATCATCCGCGGCCCTCTTCTCTCTACTAACTAGTCTCCCTCACTAGGTGAGCTCATCCCATCCCATGGATTTAAACATCACCTATACATTGACTCCAAAATGTAAATCTGCAGTCCTGGTCTCAGAATCCAAACCTATATATTCAATTGCCTGATTGACACCTCTCCATATGGCCTCATGGGTCTCCCAAACTTAGTATATATAAGATGGAGACTTAATTCCTCCTCACCCCAATCCATTCCTCCACCAATTTTCCCATTTCAGTAACTTACACCATCATTGTCCAGTTGCCCAAGCCAAAGTCGCATTTAACTCTTCTCTTTTTATCACCCCTCACCTACAACCATCAGCAAATCTCACTGCCTCTATCTCCAAAACATAACCCAAACCCTTCATTTCTCTCCACCTCCATGACTGCCACCGAAGTCTGTCAGTCATGCCAGAGAGAGTTCCCATCATCTCTCATCTGGTTCACACCAATAACATCCTAACTGGTCTCTCTGCACCTACATTTATTCCTTCAAAAGATTACTTTTAAAATATGTCTTTAAATCAGGTAATGTGAATCCTTCAACTTTGTTCTTTTTCAACATTTTCTTGGCTATTCTAATTCCTTTGCATGTCTGTAGTATAGATTTTAAAATGAGCTTGTCATTTTAACAACAAAAAGAACTTGCAGGCGTTTTGATTGAGATTGCTTTGAATCTATAGATCAATTAGCCATAATGAACATCTTAATAATATTGAGTCTCCCAATCCATGAATGTGGTCTATTGGTCCATTTATTTAGGTCTTCTTTATTTTGACAGTGGTTTATAATTTTCAGAGAAGAGGTCTTGCATGTCTTTTGCTAAATCTAAGTACTTAATGTTTTTATGCTATTATTAAAAAGCGTATCAAGGCCGGGCACGGTGGCTCACGCCTGTAATCCTAGCTCTCTGGGAGGCCGAGGCGGGCGGATTGTTTGAGCTCAGGAGTTCGAGACCA
>NW_012148052.1:1798636-1812795 GCF_000956105.1 Propithecus coquereli
CCATGCCCGGCTAATTTTTTTTTTCTATATAGTTGTCTGATTAATTTCTTTGTATTTTTAGTAGAGACAGGGTCTCGTTCTTGCTCAGGCTGATTTCGAACTCCTGAGCTCAAACAATCCGCCCGCCTCGGCCTCCAGAGTGCTTACAGGCGTGAGCCACCGCGCCCGGCCTATAGTATAGATTTTAAAATGAGCTTGACATTTTAACAACAAAAAGAACTTGCAGGCGTTTTGATTGAGATTGCTTTGAATCTGTACATCAATTAGCCGTAATGAACATCTTAATAATATTGAGTCTCCCAATCCATGAATGTGGTCTATTGGTCCATTTATTTAGGTCTTCTTTATTTTGACAGCGGTTTATAATTTTCAGAAAAGAGGTCTTGCATGTCTTTTGCTAAATCTAAGTACTTAATGTTTTTATGCTATTATTAAAAAGTGTATCAAGTTTAACTTTTCCAATTGCTTACCTCTAATACACAGAAATACAATTGATTCTTATATGTAGACTTTGTATCCTGCACATACGTTAAATTCCCGCCTTAGTTCTGGTAGTTGTTTTAAAGACAATTTAGGATTTTCTACATAAACATTTATGTTGTCTGCAAATAAAAGCAGTTTTACTTCTTTCTTTCCAGTCTTTATACTTTTTATTTCTTTTTCTTGCCTTACTGCGCTGTCTAGGACTTCAAGGCAGTGTTGAATAGAAGTGATGAGAGCATCCTTGCCTTGTTCTTAAAGAGGCGTAAAGCATTCATCTTTCGCCATTAAGTATGATATTAGCTGCAGGTTTTTCAAAGATACCCTTTATCAGGCTGAGCAATTTCCCTCCTACTCCTAGTTTGCTGAGAGGGTTTTTGTTTTTTTAAGTCATGAATGGGTGTTGAATTTTGTCAAATGCTCTCTTTCTGCATCTACTGAGACCATCTTATGGTTTTTCTCCTTTATTCTATTAATGTGGTGAATTAAATTGTTGTTTTATGAAATGTTAAACTTTGCATTCCCAGAATAAACCCCACTTAGCATTAATGTATTATCCTTTATATACATTTATATACTTGATTTGATAATATTTTATTCAGGACTTTTGCATCTTTGTTATGAGGGATATTGAGCTGCAACTTTCTTTTCTGGTAACATTTGCCAGATTTTGCATCAGAGGTCTGTCAGATTAAAGATTGCTGCAAATTCCTTACTACTCCCCTATTGAGAAGTGCAGTCTAATTCCTTTCTCTTTGAGTCTGGGCTGCCTTAATGACTTGCTTGACCAATAGAAGTGTGCTTCCAAAGCCAGGTCATAAGAGGCTTTGCAACTTTTTCCCAGGCCTCTTGGAACACTCGTGCTTAGAGCCCAAGCTGCTACGTAGGAAATCTGACTACCCTCTGGCCACCATGCTGCAAGGGAACCTAAGCTCACCAAGAGGCCACGTGGAGAGGAGAGAAAGGTGCCGAGTCAGCCTCCAACTGCTACACATTGCAGACATTTGAGTCACCCCAGCTGAGGCCCCAGACATTGTAGAGCACAGATGAGCCATCTCCACTGTGGTTTGTCCAAATTCCTGACCCCAGAATCATGATATATAATAATAACAAATTATTGCTTTAAGCCATGACTTTTCAGGAAAGTTAGTTGTGCAGAAATAAATAACCAGCAGGATTGTGCTGGGCTCATCAAATTAGTTGGAGTGTGTTCCCTCTCCTCTGTTTTCTGAGAGTTTGTGTAAGATTGCTATCATTTATTCCTTAAATATTTAATAGAATTTAATGGTGAAACCATCTGGGTAGGAAATTTTTGTATTATAAATTCAATTTCTTTAATAGATATAGAGTTATCCAGATTTCCTATTTTTCTTATAGAATGATATTTATAAATGCCAATGAGTCACATCACTCCCCTTACGAAGACCCCCAGTGGCTTCCCCTTGCACTGAAAATAAAACCAAAATCCTTTCCACAACCTGTAAAGCCCTTTATGATCTAGCTCCTTCTTTTCTGATGTCGCCTAGAGCCACATTCCTAATATTTACAAGGCTGACTTCTTAACATCTTTTCGATTTCAGCCCAGGTATTACCTCCTTAAGGGAATCTTTTTGACCAACAAGTCAAAATACTCCCCTCAACTGATCTTTATCATATTACCTATTTAAAAATTTTTATGTCATTTGTCATTATCTGACATTATCTTTATTCTTAGTTAACTCACCTATTATCTCTACATGTTCACCACATCTTTCTAGAATTCCAGGTTCGTGTAGGCAGGGACCTTGTTGGTCTTATACATGGCTGTGTCCTGAAAACCTAAAACACAATGTATATATGTATTTACTAAATTTACTAAAATACAATGTAAATATGTATTTACTAAATTGCTGACTTGCTGCCCTGGCTCCTCAGCCCTGACCTGGGCAGGCTCTGCTGTGATTGGTCCGTAGAAATGGCCAACATCAGGGGAAAGAATGGATGGAGTTTCCAGTGGCCACACCTGCCTACAGGTGTTTCTCTCCTACCAGACTCTGACTCCAGCCTGGCTCCCTCTCCCATCACCAGCAGCCAGGAGGCAGGTTCAAGGCCATTTAGGAGAAGAGATCTAGGTACAGCACGTGGGAGTGAAGCTGTGGCTACGAGTTCTAGTTCAGAAGCCTCTCAGTCCATGTGCGTCTTTGAATAAATCACTTCCCCTCTCTGTCTCTCACCTGACACATTGTAGACGCTCAGTCATTCTTGAATAAAGATCAATTCCATCCGCACATTTCTATGGTTCTAACTTACCCCAATACCTTTGCTATAGATGAGGAAACTGAGGCACAGAGAGGCTAAGTGGCTCCACCAGTGCCACAGAGCAAATAACTGGAGGTGCTGGAGCTCAGAGATTTTCCCCTCGATTTATGATCCCACCAACAAGGGCATCAATTTCAGAGATTAACAGCTGCAAATGATGGCATCAAACAGGCCGCCCAGCAGCCCTCCAAAGTGCATCTCCAATTCAGGTTTATCTTCATTAAGCAAGTAATTCATTACCGGGCGGTAAGCATTCACATCAGAGAGAGAATATTAAAAAAGTAATTATATTTTTCACAGTGCAGCTTTCCGGGTAAATTGTATGCAAATTGCTGTCTAAATCAGGCTGGTGTATCCTGTGCAGGGCTCAGCACTATTTGGGGGGATGTTTTGGAGGCCAGACTAGTCCTCCTCTGCCCACTTCAGTGAGTAGCCAGCACGAGGTCTTGCATTCAGTTGGGAAGCCTCAAAAATAGTAGCCGTTATTATTTCTTAACTCCATCAAGCCTCGGTTTCCTCATCTGTAAAATGGGGCTCCTGTGAAAGGGGCTGGAGAGGACAGTCCCAAGCACAGTACCTGCCTGTGAGAGTTTGGACACAAGAGATGGCTTTGGGGAATGGCAAGAGGACCACTGTGTCAGTGAAGCACTGACACCCATGGGCCCAGAGGGAGGATGGGGGCAGCCGCTGGGTGGGGCAGGGGGCACTGGTGAGGGGCCAGGAGGCCAGCTCCCTTCTCATCTTGGCTCTGCCACCAATTCACACGTGACCCCAAGTTTACCGCTTCCCCTCCAGGCTGCACTTAATGCCCAGCCATAATTAAGTCCTGGGGAACGATCACCCAGCAGGTGCACACGAGCATCGTCGCTCCCAGATGGCACTGGCCTCTACCTGTGCGAGCTAGAAGGTCCGTGCTGGGAAAGGGAGGCTGGGAGAGCAAACACATCAATCCTCTCTGATTCCAGGTGGGAAAAAGACACTCAGAGAAGGACCTGAGTGACTCAGGGTCACACAGCAGGTAAGCGATGGAGTCAGGACCAGAAACCCGGGCCAGGGTCCTCCCATGCCCACTGTCAGTGCCCATCTGCCACATGGGGCACTTGAAGGCCTGCATGGAAAAGTGTACAGTACGGTTTGCACTTCCAGTATTGTTAGCTGTATTTCAGGGTCGGGACGTGATCCTGGGCTTGGATCTGAGGCAGGTGACTTTGCATCAGAACCTTAGTGTCCTCAACTGTCAAATGAGGCAGAAACATCTCTGTGGACCCCTCCCATGAGATTTACTAGGTAGGATTTTAACAACGTCCTTTTCCTTCCCCCAGGGCAAAAGCTCTGAGAGGAGACCTGGAACTGCCCAGGGATCTAGAGGCAGAGGTGGCTGGGCCTGGCCCAGCGGGTCTTGATGCCAGTTCCAGCCTACCTTGCCCACACACTGGAGACCGGCTGGCAGTGACCGTTTAAAAAGATGCACAGTGCCCCCTTGTGATTGGGGGGCCACCGCTACAGAGCCCCAGCAGCCCAGAGCCCAGGCCGCAGGGCCAAGTCTGCCCCAGAAACAGTCTCAAATAGGGCCACACAATTCCAGGCAAATATACTGCACTGGGACACAGAGCTATGCTGGGGGCCTGCACTGTGCCTGGAGCTGCAGCCACTAAAAACTCAGCTCCGTCCAGACATACACTCAGGCTGGTACACTCAGCTACACCCATGGAACACGCAGACCGGAACAGGTGTCCCCACCAGCCTGGCCGGATATGGCTATAGCTGGTAATCCTCGGCACAGGGACACCCACAACACCCAGACACAGTTGGGCCCGGGGTGGTGGTCACCCAGCAGAGGCACACCACAGTCACCTGGAACACCCAGTTACACACAGACACGGTCCCCTCTAGGAGACCAGGTGCCTCCTCTTTGACCCAGCTCTTGTTTGCAAACTCTTACCGTGCAGACCCTCAATCCCTCACTCATGGGGCTACTAAAAGTCTCCCTGCCACCTCGGGACAGCTGGTTCCCAGGCTGCACATGTGCACCTGCTTCTGTGCGTGTCCAGACACACACTGCTGCTCCCGTATCTGGGAGCCCTTCTGTTCGCATGTCTTGCTCGAGCACCGTTTCTGAGCATTCCCTCGTGCAGGGGATTTTAGAGACCAGCCAAGGCACAGCGGCTGCCTTCTCCTGCCTTGCCGCTTCCGAGACGCAGCTCCGACGGCAAGCGACCTCGGACCGAGCCGCTCAGGCCTCCGGCCGCACCCTTCACTGAGGCTGCGAGTGGGTGGCTTTAGGGCAGGGCACGGAGTTGTGGAGCCTTCTCAGGATGTGAAAATCCTCCCAGGCGTTGGGAGTTTCCTCTCTGGCTGGCCTTTCTTTCACTCATCTTTCCAGAAGAATCTCAAGGCTCCCAGGATCCTTTCCTGACTGTGCCTGGCAGCCCTGGCCCTTGGGAACAGCCACAGTCAAGCCTTGGCCCAGGAGTCAGGAGCAAGGGTCAAGAACCTCACCGGGTGACCGTGGGCCTGCCTCGTCTTCTCTCTGGGCCTCAGTTTCTCTTATGCCCCAGGGGGGTGGGGTGGGATGGAATAAGGGGGACAGCATGGAATAGAGGTTAAAAGGTCCCACAGTCCTGTATTTCTCAAGCTGTGCTGTCCCCAGAGACCAGAGGTGGTGACTAAGGCATCCAGAGCCAGACCCGATCTCTGGACACGTGCTCTAGGGCCCCTCCCCCACTCTGGGCTGCCACCCCAGACACCACTGGCAGAGGCAGAGGGAAACAGTGGAAAGAATGGTGACATCTGAATCAGGGAGCGCTGTGAGCACGCACTGTGTTTCCTGAGGGCAGAGATCGCGCTGTCTGGACCCGTAGCTTCTTCGGCAGGGCCTGGCATACAGGAGTCACTTAACACACACATCTGCTCAACCAAAACCAATTCACTCCTTCCTAGCTCCGTAGCCTTGGGCAGGCAATGTCGTGTCTCTGAGTGTCACCATCCTCCACGGCAAGATGGATGTAACAGCTGGCTCCTGGCTGCAGGTGGTCATGGGATCCTTCCAGACACTGCACGAAAAGGCACAGCCCCTGGCCCCGCGGGGCCCTGCTAACAGGCGTCTGCAGCCCCTCCCTTCCAAGCCCGCATTCTCACTCGGCCTGCCCAGGCGGGGGACTCCCTGGCAGAGGAAGAGCTTGGCCCAGGAACAGGATGGGGAGAGTGGACAGAGGGGGACAGTGCGTGCCAGTGTCTGGCAAAGAGTTTGGGCTGTGGGGCCAGCCTGCTTCTCACTCTTGCCACACCGAGGGCCCTGGCAGGCTCTGAGCACACAGCTGGGCTGAGGGGAAAGAGAAAGAAAGAAACACTCTCACCCACTCATCTACAGATACACGGAATCTGAGCCTCACGGGTCGTTAGGATCCTCACCCCTTTGCATCAGCCCACAGTCCCCGAGTCAAGGGACATGTCACTCCCGGCCTCCCAGGGCTGCACATTCCATGGCCCGGCAGCCCTCACTCTGCTGAGCTGAGCCTGCCTCTACGCTCCCCGCCTGCCTGAATGCATCTGCTCCTTCAGCTCGCGACAGCCCCGGACATGCAGACCCACCAGGTGCTCTGCCCCACCTCCACCCCTAGTCCTTCTCTGAGGCCAGACAACTCAGCTGTTGCTGCTATTGCATGGGTCTGAGTCTTCTCACCTTTTCTGACACGTCCCCGTGCATCTAGGCACGTGCACACATATACACACATACATGTACTCACACGGGGGCCCTTGGGATCCAGTCCATCCCAGAGGGGCACAGGGGCTGGTCCCCCTCCTCTCCCGTGTCCCCACTGCTGCTAGGACTTCCTTGGAAGACAGGGCTCAGGGGGAGGTGGAGGCGGCCCTGGAAGGACCCATCTCCCACCGAGAGCCCTTCCTCTTCCCCACCCCCTGCCTTCTGCCACTTTCCTATGTCAGGGCCATGCTGATGACACCAGAGAATCCATCAAATGCCACCCCCATGTCAGGTCATGTCACAACATAATTAAAGCATTAGATCTTCGTGATGAAGCTGTTGCCATCAATTCTGAGAGTGACTGATCCAATCTACAGAAAGGGAAAATTTCTCTCCGCCCGCCACAACTGCCGCAGCTGCCTTCCCCTCCCCAGGAAGGGAGACAGCAGTGCTTGTTCTATTTAGGGCTCTAGACCTCAGTCTGGGAGACAGGATCTGAGCCGTGGGGGGAGGGTCGGCCTTGGGGTGTGCGCCCCTCCTGCCTCTGGGTCCACCAGGGAACAGCAGAGCCTGGAGGCCTGGGACTCCTCTGGGCTCAGTCACTGGGTCACTCTGCAACCTTGGGAAAGACCCTCCCCACATCTGGGCTTCAGTGCCCTCTTCCGAGAATGGGAAGGGGGGGGCAGGGAGGCTGGGAGGAAGATGACTTGGTCTCTAAGGAGGTGGAAGCAGCCGGAGCAGGGCCAGGTGATTCGGGCTCAGAGCCTGACTAGCTGTGCAGCTGTGGTCAAGCGAGTCCTCTTTTCTCCTTCCCCTCACCCCTGGGAGGGGAACTTTTCATGCCTCACAGGATTCTGGGGGAAATTAAAAGAGACAGGGAACGTAGGGGCACAACACAAAGAAAACGTCCCAACCTCTTGGCACTCCTATGCCCTGGGCTCCTGGCAGGCCTCAGACCTGAGGCACCAGTCAAGCGCTGGATTTAGACCTGGTTCTTCTTTGCCCAGGATGGACACAGAAACTCTGGGACTGCAGTGACAGAGGACAGATGGAAGAGACAGTGCGCAGGCAAGAACAGAGGTGCTGTCTGCGTCGCTTCTCAATGATGTCACCATCGGGAGGTCCGATATAGTAGGAACAGGAGACAGGAGCCAGGCTTATGGCAACAAGGAGCAAGGGGCAACACGGGAGAGAGGGAGGAGCCCTGATGGGTCAGAACCACTGGTCATGGCTGGCATGTCAAGAGAGGGTTAGGTAAGGACGGAGCAAGAGGCCAGAGCCTCCAATCTGAGGCTGGGGGGAGGTGGAGGCAGAGGCAGAAGCAGGGAGACCAGTCTGGGGCCACTGCAGTGACCTGGGCAAGAGACCAGAGTGGCCTGGACTGAGTTTGAGGAGGAGTCGAGGGATAACCCCAAGGTCTTTGGTGTGAGCAACTGGGAGAGTTACCATCATGGAGCTGCCACTTGCCAAGTTTGAGTAGTCGGTGGGGGAGAAGGTTAGAGGTGGTAATCAGAGTTTGTTTGAAGTGTGAGACTCCTAACAGACATCTAGAAATGTTGAGCAAAGAGGTGGGTAGACAGGGCAGGGGTCTGTGCTGAAGAAATATGCCTGAGACTTGAGAGTCACCAGCAGACAGACGGCACCGAAAGCCCCGCACTTGGAGGGGATCCCTTGGGAAGTGGGGCAGGTAAAGAGAAGAGGTGTAAGGGCTGAGCCTGGAGCAGGGGCTGCAACGTGAAGACGGTGGGGAGATGGGGCTGGGAAGGGGGTCAGTGCGGGAAGAGAAGAGCCAGGCTGGCGTGGTGCCCCGGCTGAAAGAAGAAAGCATGTCCGAGAGGAGGGAGTGATCGTCTGTGTTAAAGGCAATGACAGCTCAGGGAAGATGAAGATTGAGAATCGGCTGAGGACAATGTGGAGTAAATGTTTATTGAATGAATAAACAGGAAATAAACTGAAATCCCATCAAAAGAACTGGGGTGTCGGGTGGAATCTGGGATGCGGTCTGGCCGCATGGATAGAAAACGAGGTGATCCTAGTTCAGCAACAGCCATGGAGCCTTGGGGTCAAGCACCCAACGGCCGGGCTGGAGTCCCTCGGCCCCTCCAGCTTCGGGTCAGGAAGGGTCAGTCCCGGGAACTGAGCAGGAGACTCACTGCCGTGAATCAGGGGATGGCAGCTGTAGGAGGAGGTGGGCGTCAGAGGCCAGGCGAGGCCCGGAGGTGGAGTCCAGACCGCAGATTCAGAGTCAGAGGCAGAAAAGCCACAAAAGCCTACTGAGATGTGTTATGTGCCAGGCACTGTGCAAAGCATAGAAGGGAGAACCCAAAAGCAGAAAACAAGGTCTTTCCTGGAGAGACTCCCCATCTAACCGGGGAGAGACACGGTGGGTGGATAAGCTGAGCACGTGACAGATGGGGGTAAGGGCCAGCCGCGTGCAGCTTCTATAAGTGCCGTGACAAGTTCCTGGGACCCAGACCCTACCAGGCCCCATGAAAAGATCATCTCCTTACTTCTGAAGTGCTCATCCGGGGCCTTCTAGCTTTTGAGTCTCTGGTTTCTGACCTCACTTCTCAGTTTTCCTGTTTTTGCCCTGACACTCTGGATATGACCCTTGGGATCCACTTAAGGCCCGACCCTTTCAGGCAGCCATCCACACAGGCCCCTAAAAGTGGGCTGCGGACCCCAACAGAGCTCCCGGCTACATCGGGGACACCCTCGCTTGTTCTGAACCTGCTCCCATGCCGGTCCTATCCTAGTCCTGTTCCTTTGCACAGGTGTCTCAGAAGCTTGACTTTCTAGGCCCCGGAACAAGCTCCTCCACCCCAGGCAACTCCAGCCAATGGACCCCACTCTAGCCAACCCCTTCAGGCTCGACCCCCAGCCCCCAGATTTGCATCACAGCTGAACCTGGAGCTTGTTTTCCCAACTATGCCCTTGGGTCTGCTCTACAAGGAGCCAGTTCTCCTTCCTGGCCACTTGGCCTCTCCACTCAGCTCTGGGCCCCTCCCACCCCCCCTCGAACCCCACGCCCATCCCCCTGAGCCCCACATGCACCCTGCCTGACTAGTCCCTGGAGGGGAAGACAGATGGGCCATGTTCTCACAGGGCAAAAACAATGGCTGCAGGAGCAGAAAGGGGAAGGATTAACTCTAGCCCAGGGGCTGAGGCTGCTTCCTGAACAAGGTGCATTTAGGCTGGGGGGTGTGGGCAGACAAGTGCAGATATCACTGTGGGAGGCAGAGGAAGGCATCCCGGAAGAGGGGTGAACATGGGCAAAAGCACAAGTGTCTGCCTGGGACAAGGAGTAGTGAGATGCCCCTCGGGGTGGAGATGGGTGTCCAGGGAGAAGAGGCTGGAAGGCGGTGGGTTACAGCCCCCAGCTACAGCCTGGAGGCTGCCAAGGGCAGCTTTGAGCAGCAAGTCCCTGTCTCCTCCTATCCCCACAGTCAGCCCTGGGACTGACCGGGTGCTGGTAAAGATCCTGCTAGCTGGCCAGGCCTGGAGTTCCAGGCTCAGTGACTCACTGCCTTCCACCTGGGCGACTCGTAAGTCGGTCTCTGAAGGCCCTGACAGGTCCCTCAAGTTAAAAAGGAGGTTGAGTCTCTAATTCCCCAGCTTACTGTGGCTCGCATCTCCCCCGAGCCTAGAGCCAGGGCCATGGGGGCCTAGAAAAGAAATTGGAATCATCAGCTTAGAGATGATCTTGGGAGAGAAATCACGTCCAGGGAGAGAGGCAGAAGACTGGACCCCTGGGTCCCCCTGTCTGCAGAGCTGGGCTGAAGAAAGGGAGTAACCGATGGGGCAGGGTTGGGGAGGGGACACACAGACACTCAGGGCACAGAGTCGGGACTGGGATGGATCTTTCTGAGTCACCCCTGTGCAATACAGAAGTCTCTCCTCATCCTTGCCAAGTGACTGTCCAGCCTCCACGTGCACACCTCCACTGACGGGGCGCTCACTACTTCCTGAAGTAGGCCATTTTATTCTTGGACGGCTCTGGGTTCTCCTGAGTCTAAATCTTCAGTTCCACTCACGGTCAGAGCTCTATGCTCTTAGGCGCCACAGAAACGATTCCATTTCCCCTGTCACACTACAGCCTTTCAGGGATTGGAGGACGGTGACCTTGACGCCTGCCATGAGGCTGCTGACCCAGCTCAGGGCCATCCTTGTCCTGTAGTCGAGTCTGTCATCTTGGGTCAGCAACTGGAGGGGCGCGCAGCACAGCGTCCTTGCCGTGTGTGTGCCCAGATCTGTGACTTGCCCTACATGCACACTGGTGGCGGGGGGCTGCGGGTGTGCAGACTGGCTCTGTGTCTGTGTGCGTGGAAAGACATTACTTCATGTGACTGGGCTGTAGTCCTGTGTGAGCACATGACCATGTGTGAATATTTATGACTGTGGCTGCATGCGGGTAAGAGAGCGCGTGACCGTCTGTGTATATGTCTAACTGTCCTCGTGTGCAAGTGTGATTTTTGCACATGAAGGACTTGCTGTACGCGGACATGACTAGCCAGGTATGTGTGGGTTTGTGACTCTGACTAGATTGTCTCTGAGTGTCGGGTTGTGACTGTGTGAAGAGTGTGTGCGTGACAGATTGCAACTCAATGCACATGTGAGGCTGTGTTCGTGACAGATTGTAATGTACTGTGTGTGTGAGACTGGCTGAGGCCGTGTGTGAAGACGGGTTCCACGCGTGACTGTGCGCCTGTGCACGAGGACGTGGCTGTGTGTGCCTGCTTGGATGTGTCAGTGCCGCCGTGTGTCAGCGGGTGCTGATGGCTGTGTGTGCTGCTATGGCTCCGTGTGTGACCATGCAACGCGCATTTGTGACTCCATTTGCGCGCGTGTGTGTGTGTGTGTGTGTGTGCGTGAATGGCTGTGGCCAAGTGCAAATGAAGGTGGCTGTGTGCGGAGGTGGAGGTGGGAAGGGCGAGGACGGTGCACGATAAAAAGGGGACTCGCTCGAAAAGGTCTCCCCAACCCCATTTTAATCAGAAACGGAGCAGCTGTTCGTCTGAATAGACACTGCACAACGGCAGACGTCTTAATCTCTTCTGCATTGTGATTCACTCGGCGAAGCCCTATTACTCAGCTTTTGATAGGAGCTTACTTGTCTCAAGTGTTTTCATTATTGCCCTAATACTATCTATTAACATACTGGAGGGAGCTCGCTGCTGTCTGGAGCTGGCATCACCGGGCTTTTAAAGATTATGGGCCCTGCAAATACACAACGTTTTACTGCCTTGCAGACGTAATTCATCTGGGGGTTGGGGGGCGGGGGCTCACGGAAATAGGTAAATAGATAACCGAGTGGGAGAGAGAGGGCGCTGGAGGGAGAAAGAGAATCTATGATCCAAACGCGGCTGTCATCTCTAGCTGAAATAATCGCCTTTCGGGAGGAGGGGCCAGACAGACATCTGTCTCACTGGGGGCGCCTCTAGCCTCGAATCCTTCAGTTCTGGGTGTCCTGGGGTAGAGGTACTGCGTGGGCCCTCTCAGAGCAGTAAGACTGTGGGCTTCTCTGGGGGGTGCAACTGGGACAAGATGCGAGGAAGCGTGTGGCGGAAGGATGACAGGATTAGGAGTCGGGGCCCAGGTTCAAACCCCAGCTCTGCAGCTGACTTGCTGGGTGACCTGTGTTCCATCTCCTAACTGCCAACCGAGAGTCTGGACTAGACGATGTGCAAAGCCAGCTCCAAATGCCTCAGTTCTAGCCCCAGGAGGGGCTTGGAATCACAACGATCAGGTGTAACTCCGTCAGCCGGAATTTCTGAGGAAGAAAACGCTGAAGCTACGGCACCGCCAACATCTCAGGACTGGTAAAAAGCGATCATGTCATCGAGTCTAACCACCACCTCCCCTCAGCACGCCTGTCGTGTGAGTGCAGCCCTACAGCCATGGGGATCTCACTGCTTTCTTTTCATTTTTGCAGAATAAATTTCATTGAAATAATAGAGACATAAAAAGAATAGGCCCATATCAGCCCAAGAAAACTGGAAATCGTGGCATCAGTCAATCAGAAAAATTTGAGGACTTTCTAAAAGATAAAAGGCAGATAGAATCAGATTTATGGAGAAAACCAGAGTGGTTAAATCAACACAGAAGAAACTGGTTAAAGAGATGTAAACTGTTCTTTTCAACAGAACCTTGGAGCAACTCCAAGTACGAGGAGCAAGAAGCCATCAGGTAAAGAACCACTGAACAAACAAATGGACCGGTCAACCCCTTCCTCTCCCGACATACATATTAACAGAATGGCTGGCTGTGGCTTTTGTCCCTGACATTGAAGCCCGGTGGACTGTTTTCTAAACAAAATGAAAGGTCACCTTAGGAGGTGTCGTGAAATGTTACGCTGCGGCAGCGAACCACATCTCTCCGAATTCAAGTCCTTGTGGAGTCCCCAGCACACGGACTGGGACGCTGCGCTCGGCAACATAACCTGCTGTGGCCAATGACACGTTAGCAAGCATGACGCAAGCAGAGAGGCTGGAGAAGCACTTGCACACTGGGGCTTGTCCTCTTGGAACCCAGCCACCGTCTATAGGGAAGTCCACCCCAGTCACCTGGAGAGAGAGAGGCTCTGGAAGATGAAAAGCCACGTGGAGAAAGCGGCCACCTGGTGGAGAAACTAGGTGCTGCAGCAGACTGCAGGCACCAAGGCACAGACACGGGACTGAAACCTTCTAGGGCCTCCCCATTTGTTCCAGCTGCCACCTGGATGCAGCAAAATGAGGGAGTCCAGCCAACGCCATAGGGAACAGAAGAATGAGTCCCTAGAATCATGAGAAATAACAAATTGTTGTTTTAAGGCACTAGGTTAGGGAGTGTTTTGTTACGGGGCAGTAGATAACTGATACGGGAGGAGTGACCATGTAGGTGTTGAGCCCAGAGAAGCAGAACCGAGCTAAATTTCTGCAATGGATGCGAGAAGGGGGGAGAAAAGCAAAGACAACGAGACAGTTCTGTTCAGGACTTCACACACAGAATAAAGTCTCCCTTACTTTGGCAATCGGGAGTTTCCCTAGCGCCTGTGTGCCGTTCCCTCATCCTTGCTAAAGGGAAGCCCACAGTGAACAAGCGACCCCATTCTCTCACCGACCCGAGGCTGCCGACAGCCTCCTTTCAAGGAAAAGGCCCCTCCTGGAAGCCCATCCTGCAGAACTCAGAAAGAAACTCAAACCAGTCTCCTGCATATATTCATCAGTCTAGTTTTTAATTTATAAATCTGAATGACCATTATGGAACACCAGACGTTGAAGGCAAATCAGGAGCATGAGAAAAGAACAAGATGAAAAACCAAAACGATTCACCCTAGAGGAAATGGAGATAATGTAGCAGACAGAGGGGAACTTTAAAAGAATTCTAGGTCATGTCCTCAGAGAGATCCAAAAGAAATTTGCTTTTATGAAATAAGAGTAGATTGCCATGGAAAAGGAGCAACTGAAGAAAAAAATCATCTTTGAAAAATAAAAACATAAGATAAAAGTCAATGAAATCCCCTAGAAGGTAGAGTGAAAACACACACACACAAAATACAAAATGTGAGAACATACAAGACCTAATATTTACCTTATAGGGGTTCTAGAATGAGATAACAGAGAGACTAGCGGTGATGAAATAATTTAAAATATAATTTAAAAGTATATTCCAGAGCTAGAGAAAGATCTGAGTCCTCAAA
>NW_012148052.1:1813360-1814705 GCF_000956105.1 Propithecus coquereli
TCCAAACATATTAGAAATCACAATAAATATCAGTGGGTTAAACTCTCCTATTAAACTACAGAGACTCTTAGAATGGGTGAGAGAACTCTCAACAATACACGTCAGTATATGTGTCATATACTCATGTCTACACACAATGCAATTATTTTAAAAAGTCACATTTAAAACGATATAATACAAAAAAGACTAAAAATAAAAGAATGGAAAATGAATATATGCTAACAAAATGAAACAAAAATGAAGGCATAGAAATATTAATATCAGATTAAAGAGAATTCAAAATGAAAGCACTACATGGAACAAAGAGAGATACTTTATAAAAGCTACACTCTACCGAGAAGAGATGACAATGAAGTGAATTTTGTATCAAACAACAGAGTATTAAACTATATAAACAGTTTTGAACTACAAATAGAAAGTGTCAAATTTGCAATGATACCTGATTTTTATATACCTCCCCAGAAACTGATAGATGAAGTAAACAAAAAATAAGTACAGTGATAGAATTTGGATAATATAAATTAGAAGTTTGATTTGAGACTTTATATAAGGAAATTTACTGAACTAAGGATATACCTTTACACATTCTTTTTTAATATCTATGGTTTATTTACAAAAATTGACCATTCATTAAAATTGTCTACAAGTAAAATCTAAATTCCAGAAAGTGGAAACCATATAGACTACATTTTCTGACTACGATGTAAAAAACTAGAATCAACGACAAAAGAGTAGCAAAACAATATGACAATAACTTGGAAATTTAAAATTACCAGTCTATATAACTCTCAGGTTAAAGAGAAACCCAAATTGAAATGACAGACTATTTTATAAATAAATGACACCGAGAGCATCATACAACGAAACTGATTGTCTAGGCCAAGGAAGCATTTATAGAAAAATGTATAGTCTTGAACACATTTATTAGAAAACAGAAATCCATGCAGCTGGGAAAAAGAACTAGAAGGAGAGAGAAAACTCTGTAGAGGGAAGAAATTAATAGAGATAAAAGCAGAAATTAATGAAACTGAGAAACAAATGTAGACTTGGTAAATAAAATCACATGCTGGTTCTTTCATTTATTCATTTCCTTAATATTTCAAGAAGAGGTAAAAATACTGATATCCATAGAAAAAATCAGATCATCAAATATGTACTTCTAAAAATGGCATCAGGCCCAGAATGGATTTAAGGGTGAGTTATATCGGACCTTTAAGAAACAAATAACTTCTGTTATTTAAATTGTTACAGAGCATAAAACAAAGATGGAAAACTTCCCAATCCATTGTATTGGGCTAGTACAGCTATAGCTTTCTATGCCTTCAATTTTGTTTTGTTTCTGTTA
>NW_012148052.1:1817118-1819566 GCF_000956105.1 Propithecus coquereli
AAGCTCAAACCTCAGAACTCTGCACTTACATGGCCCCTTCCAAGACTCCAGCCGTGCTTTCCCAGGGTCATATGTTTGCTACAATTTGCAAAAGTAATATATTTTAGACATAATTGGTTAAGACCATTTGAGATCTTTTTTTTGGGCGGGGGGGACAGAGTCTCACTCTTTTGCCCGGGCTAGAGTGAGTGCCGTGGCGTCAGCCTAGCTCACAGCAACCTCAAACTCCTGGGCTCAGGTAATCCTCCTGCCTCAGCCTCCCAAGTAGCTGGGACTACAGGCATGCACCACCATGCCCGGCTAATTTTTTCTATATATTTGTTAGTTGTCCAGCTAGTTTTCTTTCTATTTTTAGTAGAGAGGGGATCTTGCTCTTGCTTAGGCTGGTCTCAAACTCCTGAGCTCAAATAATCCACCCGCCTCGGCCTCCCAGAGAGCTAGGATTACAGGCGTGAGCCACCACGCCCGGCCGAGATCTTCAACTTTTCTAGAGTGTCTCCTCTCAGTGCCAGAATGGCCACAGGCATTTTTGGGACCCAGCCAGGGAAAATTGAGTCGGGCCTACCTTTAGTTTGAGTTTAGTGGGATATATCTGTGTGGTTCGCAGTTATTTATTTCCACGTTATTGGAAGTTATTACCGGCTGTCCTGGAGCCGGAATGGCTTCCAGGAACCCTCCCACCGCCCACTCTGTCGCCGTACCCGGGATGTTGATGTGAGAGCTTTAATTGAGTGTTGTCAACTCACAGAAGTTTTGAAAATTAGTCACTGCTCAAGAAAACTTGAAAAGCCCAGATCATATATAAAAGAATCTTGATAAAGCTTTTTCAAATCTGACAATTCTAAAAATTTATTCAACGTTACCAATAACAAATCGTGAAGGCTGAAGAAACTTTTCTAAACTACTAATAAAAAAAAACAAACTTTAATCAACCCCAGTAGAGAAAACCTTTGCATTCTTACTATTAAAAAAATTGATTATGGATCATAAAATATGAACAAGTGATCAAAGAATATGAAGCCAAAAAATACAGAAGAAAAAGTAATGTAGCAATGTGCCAATCAGTTAATTAATAGAAAAGGTTATGTTCTTTTTCTGGATCATGTCAGATGTTTCTGGTATTATCTGCTTTTTAAAAATTTGTAATTTGCTGTGATGTCTTTTTTCATTCTAAGTAAATATTTACTTGCGTGCCGAATTTAATGTTTGCCATCTTTTAATTTTTTCTTAATGAGGAATGCAAATATTGCAGTGCTTTAGGCCCCATAAGCCCTGGGTCTGTCCCGGGAAGAATGGGCTGTGGGCTGGGGTTGTATGCTAGTCCTTGGCATCTCTGTCCAGACCCATTTCTCACCCTTCCCCTGCTCCGTGGCAGCAAAGTGAGGCTGCAGCCTGTTTCCAGGGATGCTATGTCAGTGGCCTTTTGACAGCATCCGGCCAATGAGAGGCCAGGAGGGAGGTTGAGGATGGGAGAAGGGAATAGCGGCTCATCCTCCCTCCTCTCCGTAGCTTGGGAGGCATCCCTGGCCTCTGCTCTGTGCCTCCAGCTCCTGCCTCGCTTTCAGCGTCTTTCAAAGTCACTCTGGCCGCTGGAGGTAAGTAATACAACCTCTTCTTATCACCTCTACAGCCTGGGGGGTGGCAACTTCCCGTTGTTGATGATCTCAGGGCTGCCTCCCTGTCCTCTGTTTGGCTTCTCAGCTCTTACGTCACCCACGTAGCCAGTTTCCAGTGTCACATTCCTTCGTGGAAGGGCTTCGGTTGTCCTAGGCGGATCCTGACTGAAAGAGGGAGGTAAGGACAAAACGGGGAGAGCTGTTAGCGGGTGAGTGTAATCATCCAGGTGAGAAAAGGAGGTGGCTTGCCCCAGAGCAAAAGCTTGGGAGGTGATGGGAAGTGATAGAGACAAATGATTTGCTTGTAGATTGGATGTGGGAAGTAAGAGAAAGAGAGGAGTCAGAGATTACTGTGAGGTATTTGACCTGAACGCCTGGAAGAACAGTCAGCACTTAGTGCAGAGGTGCAGGTTTGAGGGGATAGGAGGAGATGAGGAGCTTGTTTTGAGACATGTTAAGTTGGAGACACCTATTAAACCTCAAGTGAATGTGTCACGTTGGAAGTTGGATATATGAGGACTCTCAGGAAAGAGGTTTATTTGAGATACAGATATGAATTTGGGAGTCATCACTGTATGGGGAGAAACTCTATGAACATCAATGACACCAGTAGAGTAAGTGTAGATAGAGAAGAGGTCCACGAACTGAACCCCAGAGTAAACCAATATTTAGAGGTCAGGGAGATGAGGAGGGACCAGCAAAGGAGTATGACAAGAATGTGCAGAGAGGTAAGAGGAGAATCTGAAGAGTGGTGTCCTGGAAGTCAAGTGAGGAAGGTGTGCCTAAGGGAAGGGTCATATGCATCAAATTCTGCTGGCCAAGTACAATAAGG
>NW_012148052.1:1819616-1821477 GCF_000956105.1 Propithecus coquereli
CATAAAACAAAGATGGAAAACTTCCCAATCCATTGTATTGGGCTAGTACAGCTATAGCTTTCTATGCCTTCAATTTTGTTTTGTTTCTGTTATGCATCTATTGTTTTTGCTCCTCAGTATTCGTTCGTTCCTCCTTCTAGGTAACCACATCCTGATTGTCCTCGGAGGGAACCCTCTCCGCCCCGCTCTATGTCTATGTACGTCCAGAGAGGTTGACGCCATCCCGAATTCCAAAGCTGAGCCCACAGGCCTCATCAAGCTTTGCTTTTCCCTACCCATGGCAAATGATCCAGGGATGGGCATGTAACCCAGCCAAGGACAGTGAAACAAAGAGATTTTTCAGTGACCTCTGGAAAACAAGTTGCTCTTGAAACTCAGGCTGTGAGATCCTGGAGCAGCCATTTGCCTGCCATGTGGAGTCTGAGACTAAAGCTGACACAAGGGAGACAGAACCAAGAGATGGAGAGAAGATGAGCAGTGACTGCAGCATGTGAGCCCCAAGTGCAGCCACGCCTGCAATGTGACCTCCCCTATACCCTTCAGCTCACCGAACCAATGTTTAAATCAGCTAAGGTTGTCATTTTCAACTGAAGCCACTGACCCTGACATACCAAAGCTGGACAAAGATAGCACACACAAGAATGTATAGCCCAATCACAGTTACACAGATATAGGACCCATAAATAAAATGGTAGCAAACATAATCCAGCCATACTTATAAAACTAATAAATCATGACCAAATAGGTTTTATCCCAACAATGAAGCATAGGGTTTAACATTATAAACTAAACTTTATTTTTCAAATTCACTATAGTGATGCATTAAAGAAAGAAAACTAAATTATCATCTCTACAAATGAAAAAAGAATTTGTAATAAGCTTTCTTAACCACATAAACGGTCCTGGGATGATCAGTTTCATGTGTCTTCTTGGCTAGACTATAGTCCCAGTTATTCAATCAGACATTAATCTAAGTGTTGCTGTGAGGTCCCTTTGTAGATGCTGTTCAAGTCCATAATCAGGTGACTTCAATTAAGGGAGAATCCAGGTGAGCCTGATTCAATCAGTTGAACGCCTTTATGCGCAGAACTGAGACTTTCCAGAAGAGACTCCACCTCTGAACTACAGCTTCAGTTCATGCTCTTCCTCGTAGCCTGCCTGCAGTGACGTAAGCCAATTCCTTGCAATAAATCTCTTCATACATATGTCCTAATAATGCTGTTCTCTGGCAGGACGCTGACTGATACAGTTCTCTAACTGCAGCAAACATCTTACATACCTGAGAGCCCCAGGAAACATTCTTTCTCAGGCAAGGACAAGAAAAGATGCCCGCTATGATCGACATTTTAAAGGGATGGTCAGGGAGGATTTTACTGGGAAGATGCAGCAGGCTCAATAATGCTCCCCCACCCCCAGGGCTGCCCATGGCCTAATCCCCAGAACCTACGAATGTGTTACCTAACATGGCAGAAGAGTCTCTGCTGGTACGATTAAGTTAAGGATCTCGAGGGCAAAGATGGTCCTGGAGGGTCCTCGCAAGAAAAAAGAAGGGGACAGGACAGTCAGAGTCAGAGGAGATGAGTGATGTGGCCATGAGCCAAGGAATGTGGGTGGCCTCTGGAAACCAGAAAAGGCAAGAAAATGGATTCTCCCCTAGAGTCCGGAAGAAATGCAGCCCTATGGGGTTTTTTTGATTTTTATTTTATTTTATTTTTTTTTTGAGACAGAGTCACACTCTATCGCCCTGGCTATAGTGCCGTGGTCTCATCATAGCTCACTGTAACCTCAAACTCCTGGGCTCAAGCCATCCTCCTACCTCAGCCTCCCGAGTAGCTGGGACTATAGGTGCACGCCACCATGC
>NW_012148052.1:1824905-1845337 GCF_000956105.1 Propithecus coquereli
ATCAAGAAAGAGAATGTTGCCAGCACCCCAGAGACTCCACATGCTCCTTCTCCTTCCTCCCTACTCCTTTCCCCAAAGTTAACTACTATTGTAATCATAAATTAGTTGCGTCTGTTTTTGAAACTTGTACAATAGAAGCATATGGTACCACTTCTTTCACTCGACATTGTTTGTGAGATGAATGTAGCAATAGTCCCTTCACTTTCATTGACTGATAATACGCCTTTGCACGACTATTCCACCATGTATGCACCCATTCCATTCTTGGGCATCTGCATTGTTCACTGTTTGTGCTATTATATTTAGTGTTACTTTGAATATGCTTGAACATGTCTTTTGGTGCACAAATGTATTCATTTCTATCTGGTACATACCCACACGTGGAATTGCTGGATCATAGGGTAAGCATATGTTCAGATTTAGTAGATATTGCCTAATAGTTTCCCAAAGTGTTGTACCAATTTATGCACCCACCAGAAGGGCAATCCAGTTGTTCCACATCCACCTGGTACTGTCATAGGCCTTTTTAATTTTAGCCATTCTGATGGCTGTGTCATGGTGCCCCACCACGGTTTTAATTTTCATTCCTCAATAACTAATAAGGTTGAGCATCTTTTCACACACTGAATGTCCATTTGGATATCTTCTATTATGAAGTGATAACCATCCAGGTGAAAAATGAGGATGGCTTGTTCAAGTCTTTCAAGGAGAGATGAGACGGTGTTAAATGGGAGAGTAGGAGAGTGAATGGATTAGGGACATTCACCTTTGCCTGCAATACAGTGGCCATGAATTTAAGATGAGACTGGTCAGCCTGTCTTGTGTCTTTCTCCAGATCAATCTGTTGCACAGGGCAAACAGGGAGCATATGGACAGCTGTAATTGATTAAGGTTGAGAGTTGCCCTAGTGGGTAAGGGGAATAGGGGTTGAGGAAGTGTGCAAGGGAGTAACAATGATGAACCGTAGAATCTAAACTGTGTAGGGCGGAAAATAAGGACAGCGAAAATATAGAAGTATCCCTAGATTCTAGGTCCTGGTGGAATAAAGAATTATCAGAGTAGAAGAATAAGGGGAATGAGCTGGAAAGATTACAGGCGGTGATCAAAGAGGGATATTGCTTAAGTTGAGGTTGCAAAGATGTCAGAGCTGTTGGTCACAATCAGGTCCATGGCACAACGATGGCTCTGAGTGGATGAGGTAGGATGGAGGAACAGATGTAGCGAAAGCAGAAGTTGAGGAAGGGAGAGACCGAGTGTCTTAGTCCACTCTGTGCTGCTATAACAGAATACATGAGAGTGGGTGGTTCATAATGAACAGAAATGTATTGGCTCACAGTTCTGGAGGCTGTGAAGTCCAAGATCAAGGTGTCAGCATCTGGCGAGGGCCTTCTTGCTTCATCATTACACGGTGGAAGGTGAGAGAGGGAACCCACTTTTGTGAGCCCTTTTTATAATGGCATTAATCCATTCACAAGGGGCTCCATCCTCCTGATTTTATTACCTCTTAAAAGTCCCCACCTCCCAACACTATTACATTGGGGATTAAGTTTCAACCCATAAATTTTGGAGGGGACACAAACATTCAAACCATAGCACCGAAGTATCAGAAAAATAATAAATCACCAAGAATTATGATAGGATTAGCTTTGAAGAGACGCTCTTATAGTTTACCAGTAGAAAGTATTAGCAGAGAAATAAACATACAGCAAAGGACCTGATTAGAGTTGGAAGCACACTTGTCTGAACATGGGAATTTACTATTTAAATAAGATGACATTTCAAATTCATGAAGAAGGGATGGGTTATGCCATAAATAGTATTGGAACGACTGTGTACCCACTGGGAAAACAATAAAATTGACCCCTGCCTCACAACATCTACAAAAATGACTTTTAAATAAACTAAAAGAACTAAACATTAAAAACTATGTACTAGAAGAAAATAAAGTAGAATATTCTTATGATAGTGAGATAGAGAAAGTTTTTCTAAGTAAGATATGAGGTCACAAACCATGTAATAGTTAATATTATATTTATTGCACTGTGTTCTATGGTGGTGACCATTTTAAGAATTTTTAATGTATATTAGTTCATTTAATCCTCACAACAACTCTGCGCAGTAAGTACTCTTATCCTCATTTTATCTAAGAAAAGTGAGGCACAGAGAGGTTAGGTAACTTGCCTAAGTCACACAGCTAACTCCAGAACAGAATATAAATAATTGACATGTAAATAAAAAATTTCTACATGACCAAAATAAAGTTTAAAGAAAAAGGAGAACTGGGAGAAAATATTTATATTACAAATTTTATAACTTTCTTTTTTAAACAGCTTTATTGAGGTATGATTGACATACAATAAACTGCACATATTTAAAGTGTACAATTTGATGAGTTTTGACATAAGTACACACCTGTGCAACCACCACCAAATCAAGAACGAACATATCCATCACACCTAAAAGTTATTTATAACTTTCAAACAGATTATTTCCATGCCATACATACATAAGGAGTTACTACAAATCAATGAGGCAAAAACATAAAAATGGGCAAAGGATATAACCAGGAATACACAGTACAAGACATACAAATAGCTAATAATCATATGTAAATTTGCACAACCTCAGTAAATAATGCAGGGCATGTAAATTAAAATGATGAAGTAGCATTTTAACCTGAGTGGTGAAACTTGGCAAGGTTGATGCTCGCCAAATTTGGTCAGGGTTTGGACACATGGGCTCCCTCATACACTGCAACGACAATAGGTATCTGCACCTATCTTTTTGGAATAAGGTAAGTATACTCTTCATCTAAACTACACATCCCCCCTTTCCTAATGGCTCAATTTCCTAAGAATCCAAACTTTAGCAATGCTCACACAATATGTGAGCATTTTAAATAGTATATGTATGTATACTGTATAATGTATAATGTATAATGTATAATGTAGCATTTTAAATAGAAAAACATCGAGACATTAGTGGGGTTGGGGAATTTCCATTAGTGACTGAATAATGTTTAAAATAGTATAACCATACCCTGGAACATTACACAGCTGTTAAAAAGAATAAGTGAGATTTCTATGTACCAATAGGGAAGGGCAGAACCTTATTTTTATTTTTATTTTTGAGACAGAGTCTCACTGTGTTGCCCGGGCTAGAGTGAGTGCCGTGGCCTCAGCCTAGCTCACAGCAACCTCAAACTCCTGGGCTCAAGCAATCCTTCCTGCCTCAGCCTTCCGAGTAGCTGGGACTACAGGCATGCGCCACCATGCTTGGCTAATTTTTTTTTCTATATATTTTTAGTTTTCCAATTAATTTCTTTCTATTTTTAGTAGAGACGGGGTCTCGCTCTTGCTCAGGCTGGTCTCGAACTCCTGAGCTCAAACAATCCGCCTGCCTCGGCCTCCCAGAGAGCTAGGATTACAGGCGTGAGCCACCGCGCCCGGCCCGCTTTTATTTTTCAAAAAACTCTTTATGTTTATGAAAGACTTTCACCTTTTTCCCTATATGATACTCTTGAATTATTTCAATTTTTAACAAGTAGTTTAAAAACACATGAAAATGAAAAACTGTAGTGCATGCTTATAGATAAACTCATGCAATACAGAACTGTACAGAGGAAGATGTGGACATTCTTCCCACATTTATCAATTCATGAAACAAACTAAGTGCTAATAGTGTGCCAAAGATGAGCAAAGCACTGTCCCTGTCTGCATACAGCTTACCTTCTGTTACAGAAGGAAAAACAAGTATGTTGTCTACAAGTAAAAAGAGATGCCTAATTTATATTGGTGAGGAGAAAAGGCCTCTTCGGGAAAGTGAGAGTTAGCGAAAGCCTGAAAGGTGAATCCGAGCTGTCTCAGCAGAGAGTAGGGAAGAGCATGAAGGGTCTGAGGTGGAGGGGCGGCGCAGGGGACAGGACTCTGTGTGGAGAGCCCAGGTGCACTAGAAGCCAGAAACAGGCCCAGGAAGGGCTCTGTGATTAGACGTAAGGGAGAGTCATTTCTAGATTTTCAAACTTCTTTAGCCATAAGACTGTATGATTTATATTTAGAAAAATTCACCTATTTTAGGTAGATGGTTTGATGGATTTTGACAACTGTGTACGGTTGCGAAACCACCACCACAATCAAGTCATAGAGCGTTTCCATCACCCCAGCAAGTTCTTTTGGGCCCCTTTGTACTCAAGCCCCTGCAACCACCGATGTGCTCTGTGTGACTGCAGTTTTGCCTCTCCCAGAGATTGCCGTAATGCACTCGCGCAGTATGTAGCCGCCTTACTTTGCTCAATGTCTTTGAGATTCATCCACGCAGTTGTGTGTATCAGTAGTTCATTCTGTCCTGTTGCCGAGAAATAATCCTTGCATGGATGCACCACAATCAGTTTATTCAACCACCAGCTGATGGTTGGGTTTGGGACTATTATGACTCAATCGGCTGGGGACATTTGTGTACAGGTCTTTGTGTGGGGGTATCTTTCCATTTCTCCAGAGTAAATAACCTGAGAGTGGAATTGCTGGATCATGTGGTAAATGTGAGTTTAATTTCATAAGAAATTGCCAAACTGTTTCCCAAAGTGTCTGTCCCATTTTGCATTCCCATTGTGTGCGAATTCCAGTTGTTCTCATTCTTGTCAGCACTTGCTATTATCGTTCTTTTAACAATTGTTATTCCTTTAGCCATTCTAACAGGTGTGTGGTAATACCTCATCGAGGTTTTATTTTGCATTTCCCAATGATTAATGTTGTTGAGCATATTTCCGTCTTCTTACCTACCAGCCATATCTCTTCTTTGATGACATGAGCCTCACAATTTTAATTTACATTGAATTCTTTGTAAAACTCCAAAATATTAAATAATAATTAATAAATTATAATAAGTATTAAATAAAGTTGGGGGCCAGGAGTCCTGCTCAATGCCCTTCACTGCTGCCTCCCTTGTCCCCCTCCCACACCCTAACCTTTGGGGGGGCTCCAGGGAGCAGTGTTCCAATCATCAGACGAGGGGCTGGCCAGCTAGTTCCAAAGATGGCTCCCTGGGGAGCCACACCTTCCAGTAGCCCTGCCATTGTGTAGTCCCCTCCCACGCTGAATCTGGGCTGACCAGGTGTAACCAATAAAATGCAGCAGAAGTGCCGCCTGGTGACTTCTGAGGCTAGGTCAAGGATGCCATAAAGCTACCACCTTGGTCTCTAGAATGCTCACTCTGGGAGAAGCCAAGTGCCATGTATGAAGTCCAGTTACACCAAGACCACTATGGGACAGCCCAAGGCAGCCACATAGAGAGGCTGCGTGGACGGGGAGAGATGCCTGGCCAGGCCCTAGCTGTTCCAGCCATTCTGACCCAGGCGCCAGACTTGGCAGTGAAGGAAGCCCTCTCGAATGTCCAGTCCCGTCAAGCCTGGAGGATTCCAGCCTCAACCACCCTCTGACCACCACCCTACCAGAGTCCAGAAGGTAGAACTCCCCATCGGAATCCACCCTCAGAACCACGATGGATGATACATTGTTGTTTTAAGTCCCTAAGTTTTGGAGTGGTCTGTTACGCAGCAACAGCTGAGTGGAACATGGGTGACCCCCAGGTTTGGGGTCTGCTGACTTCGAAAGGTGATGGGCTCATCCTCGAGTCTGGGAACAAGAGAGAGCACTGCTAGTTGTTATCACGTTCCTTTTTTTTTTTCTCCTTCTACATTCAGACTCCTTGGATGTCATCTTATATCCTTACACTGTCAGTGCCAGAACCGTGGGTGGCTACGAGAAAACGGAGACTGGCAAGAAAGAGGAACTGGGAAAGTCAAAGCAGATGCCAGGCCCAGGAATGAGCCCAACTCCAACAAAATAGGAAGAACAGTAATTTCTTAGAGTTCACAGTGCTTTACAGTTTCTAAAGCACTTGGAGATGTGTTATCTTATTTGACCCTCCTATCAGCTAGGGGAGGGGGCATTACTATTCCCACTTAAGTAGATAAAGAAACGGAGGCTCAGGAAGATTTAGAGTGGTAGGGAGCGTAGCCCGGGCGCGTCGCAAGCTGGGAGTTCTTGTTGGGATGAGAAAGAGAATAGGACTAATTCACAACTGGCTTGGGATGGGGCTTGGGGCAATAAGTTGCTTAGTACAACAAGTTGGTAAGGCAAAGCCAAGGCTTAATGGTTTACCGAGCACCTCCTGACGCTATACTAAGTTCTTTACCTACCTTATCTCATTTACTCTCTCTCCTTACCCTGTTAAGGTCGATACTAATGCCATTCTCATTTTGCACCAGGTATCTGGCACCACCACTCAGAACTGTTGCCCCCAAGACTGACCACTTCAACCCATCTTGTCTTAATGTCATTACCGATTCTCCGGACACTGGTTCTGTTGCTGGCATCTAGTGACTGGATGATGAGCGCAGGGACCTGGCTGGCCTCCTTACCCCTCCAGGCATCCTTCCTGCCCTTGAGCCTGCTGTAGTCATGCCATTTCTGTGCTCGGAAAACATCAGGGGCTTCCAACGGACCAGGCTCGTCATCACTCCCCTACCTATGAGCCCTGCCGAAAGCTCAGGACAAAGCCTGTCCCTAGTTATAGGGATTCATTCATTCATACATCCAACAAATATTTATCAAATGCCTACTGTATGCCAAACACTGTTTAGGGAGGACGGCATAGTGTACAATACCATAGACACCTTCCTTCACTTCAAGGAGCCTGCAGTCTAGCAGGGTATACAGACAACAAGTAATTATAAGTTCCCTAAGCGCACCAAAGAGATTCATAGGGAACTGTGGGAATGTACTGCAGAGTGAGGTGAAGGAGGTAAGGGGAATGAAAGGGAAAAAGTTGAGAAGGAGAGCAGCATGGGGAAAGGCCCTGAGGCAGAAAGGAGTGCTGCATATGCAAGGAGAGGAGAGGAACTCCAAATGAGGCTTAAAAAGCAGAGACTAGGTTGTGTAGGGTTTATGAGGGATTTTGGTTTTGAAGTGGGCCTAGGAGGTGTTGGGACAGAGACAGTGATGAGGAATTTTCAATTAGCATCTCGACCTGTCTGCTAATTCCACTTGGACACAAATCCTCATCTCAAATGACTGGATGCTAGATTTGGGAAAGGTTTCTTACTCAGAGATGCCCAGAAGGAGAATATCTTTTCTTCTACTGGATATTGTAGTGTCTGGAATGCCTGGATTTGGGGCAGAACTTTTGTCACCAAGAGGAGAACCATCCTGAAGACAAAGTCAGCAAACTCAAGGTAGCAGCAAAAGACAGAAAGAACCTGAGTCCTTGATGGCACTATTGAGCCACCATATAGGAGCTCATGCTCCCTCTCTGGAGGGAGTTCCTGTTATGTGAGACAATGCATTTCCTTATCATTTAAGGCCCGAGTTGGAGATCTTCTGTTACCAGCATTCAAAAGCATGCTGTACCTCTGGTTCCAGGTGCCCCCTGCTCACTACCTGAGACCCTGAGGCTGACCCTGTCCACGTGCATCTGTGTAGATCACACTTTGAGATGCCTTGTCACAGTGCTCCTATACCTGCCAGAACTCCGTTGGCACTCTGGTTAGGGCACCAAAGCCCTCTTTCCCTCTATTCCCCAGCAACCTCGTTTTAGACCTTTCACCATGTCTTGGACCTTGGATCCCTGAAAATATAGCTTGTACCCTTTGTGCATTACATCCATGTCCTTATAACTGGGGATAAAACAGGCTCTACCCAAGTCCCGGTGTCCCCCAGTTGGGCTGCCTCTCGTCTGGTCCCCGGGCTTATTCAGTAAAATATTAGACAGAAGCTGTTCCGTGTGTTTAGCCTGGCAAGGCTGTAATCAGGAAATTGAGTCAAGTTTGGGGCTTGGGAAGATCGGGAAGTAATGAGTAAGGAGACTGCAATATGACGGTTTAGGACCAGAGCTTGGGAGGCAGGTCATGGAGAAAGTGAGTGTGCAGAGGCCTGTTTGGGTAAAAAACGGTGCGTGGTATAGGGCCAGGCCTGCCGGGGTGAAGGATCTGACCAGAGCCAGGCACCCTCTGCAGACAGCTAACACTCCCTTACCCCTACTGTCAGCCCTCACCCAGTGCCCTGTGTAGATTTCGTAGTTTTCCTCCACCTGTCCCTGGTTATAGTGCTTCAGAATTTGACTCCAACTCAACTCCAGTCAAGTCAATCCAACATACAGATTGCCTGCGCTAGGCACAGACATGACTAGACATGCCTTGATGAATAAGCAACAGCCCCTGCCTTCTTGGAGCTCGTTTGTCATCAAAACGGTTTGCTGGCCCTACCCCGAGTCTTGCAGAATCTGTCCCTATCCCCCATCCCTAAAGCCAGAACATTCTCCTCTTCCCTCTGCATTCTCCTTTCTTCATGATACCCCTGAATATTCACCTCTGCCAGGAAGTTTCCCTGACTCTCACCAGCGGGTGCATTTTATGCCATTCCAGGAACCCTTGGGAATTTCCTACTGAACTCTGTCCAGCTGGGATTACAGCATGTATCCTTTCAGCCTTCGGAGATGAGTGAGCATATGTGTTCCAGCCCAAGGCCACGTCCCCCAAGATGTTGTCATCTGAATGCACTTGGAAGCAGCCCGAGGCAAAGCCCTCCTGCCCTTTGTCTCCCTGTGTCCCTGTCCTGCTTTTCTAGATGTCTCCCCTTGATGTCCTGCCAAAAACCCAGGCTCATCCCACCCAAAACCATCCTTCCCAGCCTGCTTTCCCTGCTCTTTCCCCATTCTTGGTTTGTAGCCAGCCACCCAGGCACACCAACCCAAGACCCCCAACTCATCGTCCAGTAGACACGAGCACACACTCTCTATAGCCACACACAAAACTCGTAGACTCCACAGCTCCACGAGACCGTCATCCTTGTGAACAGCCACACTCAGTCATTTAACACAAAACACACACTCCCACAGAGCTCACACAAAAGTTAGAGGCCCGGTCAGTTACACAAAAATAAAGTCAGAACTGTACACAGAAGGATGCAGAAACTCACTGTCCTGCATGGGCACAGCAAGGCATGTGCAACGACAAGTACATGCACACACTCGTACCCATGCAGTCATGGGTGACTAGCGTTTCACCAGGAGCATCCTGGGGAAATGAAGCATCCTAAAGTCCAATCACCTTGAACCCAGACCCAGCACCTGAATCCATCAATCCTGCCGGGGGAGGAAGGCAGGTGTTGCCTCTCCCCCATTCCTGACAGCCCTGTGATTTGCGCCTGCTCTGTGGGCCCTAGTGCTGTAATTCACCTTCGGTACCCACAGGATGACTGCCCAGCCTGGCATTTTGCCTGACTCAAACTCCAAGCTTGCCTGTGCCTGTCCTCTTGGCCCCAGAGCCAGGCCATGTCCATGAGCTGGGATGGCAGTGGGGATTGGAGGTCACATAAGGATTCGGTCTCCCAGGAAAGAACGAGGCTGTAGAGTGGACCACAGAGATGCTTCCATCACCCCTATGTCTTCCAGGATCCCCTGTGCTGAGCACATGGCCAGGAAGCTCCAGGACGAACCCCACTCTGTGCCTACACCAGGCTGCCTTAAACAAATTTGCAAAGAGGACCAAGCAGCCCCAGCACGGGGCGTAGGCACCGATGGTGAGAACCCAGCTTCTTCCTGCACGGGGCAGCCCGGAAACCACCCTTCCCACCACCCAGCCTTCCCCTTGCCCCACCTCCAGCATGCTCACAGGCTGCTGTGGCTCTGGGCTGCCTGCCCAAGGAGGGGCCCTTCCTAAACCATGCCTGGGGCTCACTGTGAGGGCCGGGTGAAGAAGACAGGATGGACGACACACACGTGGGTGTGGGGGGATGGAGGTTTGGGCGAGCGGCTGCAGTGATGAGGGGGCGAGGTTATGGGACAACAATCCACAGTTACAAGGCCACTGGCTGTTGACTCCAAAACCGGAAGGATGGATTTTCTTCTTAATTGCTGAGATCTGGGAACAAGGCCGGCGTGCACATGCAGAGCTCTCTGTAAGGGGCTTTGATAATAACACGGGGTCTGGCTTAGCCCCCCTAACAGCCAGCCTGTGCCCGCTAAGGCCAAGCAGAACCACGGTGAAGAGGGATTCCCCAGGGATTAGCTGCTAGCAGACTCTGGGAACCCAGTCCAGACTGCGCATTTGACCTGTTGGCACTCCTTTCTGCCTCGGAATAGTATTTATTTACCCTCATTCTCTCTCTGGTTGTCACCAGGGAAAGATGGAATGATCAAATGTTGTCGAGATAACTGACCAACCATTTAGAAAACAATAAAGCTAGAATCACACTTCACTCTTTACGCAAAATAAATTCAAAAGGATAAAAATATAAGGTGTAAAAAGTGAAACCACACAAGTAGTAAAGAAAAGCGTGAATATTTGTATTATTTAAAGGAAACAGTCCTCTCTAAGTACAGTGTGAAATATAAAAGTTGTAAAGAGAAAACCCCGGGAGACTTAACCACATAAAAATCAAGTACTTATGAAGGACAAAAAAATAAATAAGGTTGAAAGTCAGGATAAAATAGAAAAATATTAGGAATACTATTTCTAATAGACAAAAGAGCTCCCCAAATAAGAAAAAAGGCAAATACTCCCATAGAGAAATGGGCAAAGAACTCAACTAGACAACTCACAGATGCAATATGAATATCCGTTAAGAACTAAGACTGTGTTCCAGTCCAATACTAACCAAGGAGATGCAAATGGAAGAGGTATCAATTGTCACCTAGCAGGTGGGCAAGTTTTCTTTTAAACTGACAATGGTGTGAGGCAAGGAGCTCTCTGCCACACTGCTGGGGGAGAGATATGAACAGGTCCAGTGTTTCTGGAAGCCAGTGGGCCAAGGCTCCCATAGCAGTAGTCAATATAAACCGCCCTTACGAAATGCCAGGCATTGTCCTAAGTGCTTTGCATATAAATAACTTGTTTAATCCAAATAGTAATGTCATGAAGTAAATCCTATTATTATCCTCATTTTACAGATGAGAAAACTGAAGCCCAGAGAAGCTAAGTCATTTGCCCAAGATCCCTTGGCTAGCAAGTGGCAAAACCGGCGTTGAATCCAGGCATCTAGCTCTACTACACTATTCTATACCAAAATGGTACTTTTGCAAACCCTTTATCCTAGAAATTTTACTTCTGGGAATTAATCTTAAAGACTAATTTATTAGGCAAGTACACAGAGATGTACAGCCAAGAATGTTGCTCTCTATGTCAAATATATCAGTGAAAAAATGGAAATAATATAAATGTTCATCAATAGGAGATCCAGTGACTAAATTATGTTACTTCCATAAAACAGAACGCTATGCAAGCATTAAAAAGTAGGATGTATATTTATACTCACTGATATGGAAAGATTTCGACAACATATTGTTGAGTGGAAAAGCAGGTTGCAAAACAGCATGCATAGTATGATCCCATTTAGGTAAAATTATGTATAAATATAATATATATCACTCAAGATCTGAGAGGACGCTCGCCACAACGCTAAAGGTTATTGTCTTGAGACGGTGGGGATTTCGGGGAATTTTTATTTTCTCCTTTCTTCCTTTCTTGTGTTGTTTGGAATTTGTACAGTGAGCATATATTATCTTTGTAAACAGAAAAGGCAGATTTAAAAAATGAGGCTCCTGGAATTGGCATCTCTTTACTTGTATCTCTCAGTGCTTTGTTCAGGCAACCGAAAAAGAGAACCTACTACGTGTTTGGCCCTGGATTAGGAGGCAAAAGAGAGAAACAGAGACTTAGAAGGCATCACGGGCAGAGACAGGGCCACGGTCGGAAATGCGGGAAGAGAGGCACAAATGTCTGCTTGACTGTGATGAGAACCAGGCCAGACGCAGAGAGGCAGGGAGGTGGACCAGCGAGGAGGAAACACGAGGAGGTGCAGACACAGGTACTTGGTATGGGCACCATGTCCTGGCTCCCGGGTTGGCTAATGCTGTCCTGTTAATGAAGTGAGTGATTAATAGCCAAGGGGATACAGAGCTGGTATATGAGATTAATCCCAGTTAATGAATCCATTGTTAACAGCATTAAAAGCAACAGGGGGCAGGGGGAGGCAGCCTCCTCTCTCCTCTCAGCACATCCAGGCCTGGGCTGCCTCTGCAGCCACCAGAGAGGGAGGCTTTTGGCATGAGGTGAGGAGAGAGCGCAGAGATGGAGGAAAAGAAATGAGCATGTATCGCGTACCTGCTGGAAATCTGGTGCTCTCTACACCCTCTCTTGTGCTAGTCCCCGTTTAGCCTCAGGCAGGCAGCGTATTGCCCCCATCTCACTGGGCCGTGGAGATGACAGCTCACCCCTGTCCCTGGCTGCTGTGCCCTCGTCTGCCTGACTCCCCACCAGGTTCCTGCTGTCAGGACACACTCCCTTTCAGGGGAAGCTGAGTGACAAGGTCCGGGGCGGGGGAGTAAGGGAGAGAGAGGAGAAGTGGTCACTGGTCACTGGAGACAGGTGGAGATGAGGGGACAGGATGAGCTCTCCAAGAACCAGGGCAAGAGGGCCCCTTTAGTGGCGATGTGGAGGCAGAGAAAGAGAGGGCAGCTTACGGCAGGGGCCCGGGGGGGAGGGACCTGGTAGGGTACTGAGGCAAAGCATCAAACCAGCCACCTGTCCTGTGGTTCCAGCTGGCTACCTAGAGCCATCCGAACAGGCAGGGGTCAGCTGACTGGCCCCCAGGATATAGAGGTGACACTTCCTGCCTCCCAGCCTGTGTAGGCAAGTTGCTAGAAGCTGACTTATCTGACCCTCACAATAACCCTGAGTAATTGGTGTTACTGGTCCCATTTGACAGATAAGGACACTGAGGCTCAGGGACAGACACTGTCTCACCCAAGATCACATAGCAAGTTAGTGAGAGAACCTGGATTTGAACCCAGTTCTACCTGGCTCCCAAATCTATGCTCTTGCTGCAACGCTTCCTCCCTCTAGAACAGTGGCCCTCAAAGTGTGGTCTCCAGACCACCAGCAGCAACAGTGGCATCACCTGGCAACTTGCTAGAAATGCAATTCTTGGGCCCCACCCCGGACCCACTGCAATCTGTTTTAACAAGCCCAAATGGTTCTGAGAACCACTACCCTGTCCAGTGTTTCCCTCCATGAATAGAAGAGGATTCTTTTCCAGGGTGTGGCTGGCCGGTCTTCTGAAAGGACTTGTCTTCCAGGCCTGCAAATGCCCAAGCACCCCGGGGACTTCTTCTCTCCCCTAGTACACTCTCTCTCTGGGTGATATCATCCTACCCTGTGGCTTTAATCAACATTTATATGCTGTCAGTTTCCTAATTGATATCTTCAGTCCTGACATCTCCCCTAAACTCCCATCTCATACATCCAGCTACCTACCTGACATCTCCATTTAGATGGCTAAAGCCATCTCAAAATTAAAGTGAATCCTAATTGTCCCCAAACCTGCTCCTCCCCCATCTTCCCCATCTCAGCACCAACATTTACCTAGTTGCTCAGGCCCAAAAGTCTTGGAGTCATGCTTTCCTCTTTTTTTTTTTATCTAATAGTCCACTTTCAATCCAACAGGAAACCCTATTGGTTCTATTTTTGAAATATATTTCAAAGCTGATTGCTGTTTACCACCTCCACGGCTGCCACTGTGCTCCAAACTATCTTCCTCTTCTCACCTGGACGTGTACAGTAGCTTCCTAACTTACCCCTTGGCTCCCATGCACACTCCCTCCAAGTCTTATCTGCATTCCATGGCCAGAGTAATCTTTTAAAAATCCAACTCTGAGATGGTGTCACTCCCCTAGTCAAACCCTTCCAGTGGCTTTCCAATACATATAGAGTCAAACGCATAGTCTTTCCTTTGCAAGGCCCCATACAGTCTGCACCCCACATGCCCCCCTTCTCCATCCTCATCCACTCTCTTATGACACCTGCCTTCTTGCTCCCCACCCCCTGCCATTGCAGCAAGCATGCTCCTGCCCCAGGGCCTTTGCACAGGACATCCCTCTCTCAGAATGGGCACACAATTGCTCCATTCAGTTCTCTGCAGAAAAGTCAGAGCCACCTGTCCTACCACCTCCTGATGCTTTCAAGTTCCTTACTCACCTTTGTTCTCTGCATGGCACTCATTGTCACCTGGCATTACATGACAGATCTGTAAGCTGTGTTGTCTATCTTCCCTAGCAGGCTGGCTGTAAGCTCCATGGGGGCAGGGACTTTTGATTCACTCAACAACTAGAGTGGCGTCTGCCATGGGAGCTGCTCAATCAGTGTTTGCTGAGTAAATGAATGCGTGAATGAATTCCTCTGAACTTTAGTTTTCCCACCTGTAACAATGGGCATACTCATCTCATAAAATACCCATGAAGACCGAATAAACACACTAAACTACCTAGCTCATGACTGGCATAATGTGGATCCTAAATAAAGTGTTGCACGGTTTTTTGGTCATTTTTTAGATCTTATCTTCCTTCGCTTAAGAATTCATGCTGGCTCCGTATCTCCTGCCACCTTGAGTGTGAGCTTCGACCTGGACAGCCTGGCGAAGGGTTGACCAGCGTCAGCCAAGGGCTGGCAAGTAGCCAGACTGTCGTCAGATCTGTCTGCTCATTGTCCCCTGGAAGACACTGGCAACAATAATCTCACATTATTGGATACTTTACAGTTTCCTCTATACTGACGTCAGACGGTCTTCGCAACCATCCAGTGAGGTATGCACCGTTGCGTCCATTTACAGGTGGGCGGTTTACCCAGGATCACGGCTTCAGTGTGTGGCCAGGATGGGAATTGCCCCCGCCATCTGATGCCAACCCCTCTGCTCTTTCTCCTACAGGGAGATCCCTCTCCCTGTAGCACACTTCCTCACGTCTAAGCTTTCACTTGCACTTGGACTGCCCTCCTCTCTGCTTCAAGTCTCTGAGTTCTACTCATCCTCTGAGATCAGCTCACCTTCTTCCTCCCCCTGGAAGTCCCCCTAACTTTGCCTTTCTCCTCTGAGCTTCTCCGGTGCTGGACTCTATACTCTCTTGCCCTGTTCTCTGATCGTCTCCTGTATGTTTTCTCTGATCAACTACAGCAATAGTGACACATAACTCTAAAATTACATTTGCTATATAAGCAAACAGATCAGAGATACATAGGGAAAAAGTCAAAGTTCCCCTTCGCTGCCCACTCCCCTAATCCCATTGCCCCCTGGAGTAACCAATAGTCTAGTCTGGCTGCGCACAGCCCCCTCCATGCATTTACATACCCACCTGTGCTCACAAGCCAAAAGCAATGCCTAATAGATGGGGTGATGCTGCATCTGTTCTTCAACTTGGTTTGTTTTACTTAGCAATTGGTCTTAGGGATCGCGCCCCGTCAGCACACACAGAGTCTCTTTTCAGGAGCTCTAAGACTGCGGATGCACCATGACTCATTTAACCGCTTCTCAATTGATAGACATTGGGTTGTTCACAATTTTTTACTATCAGAGGGCGCCCTGCAACGAACAGTCCCCTGCGTACCTCTCTGAGCCCATGTGTGTCTTCACGGGCGAGAGGACTAGAAGCGGACTCGCGGGAGGAAGGCTGCCCCTTCAAAGAGGCCGGGCCAATTTACGTTTTGCCAGTGGCACCGTGCACGGATCCCGTGCTCTGGATTTACAAAGCACCTCCACGAGCACTGTTTTATTTGCTCCTCACAAGGACCATGAGACCTGGTAACGTTAGTACCATTTCGCAGGCCGAGACTGGAGTTCAACCCCATCCTGCCACTCCCCGGGGCTCATGCTCAGATCTGGCCCTTCCCGTGGGAACCCTGGGAGTGGGGCAGGGCTGGGCTCGGGAGGCCTGATGGGGTCCTGAGCGTCAGAGGAGTCGGGGGATTGGCTGTAGGGGTGGGGAGTGCAGACGTGAGGGCGCTTGGTGGTGGCTCAGACGCCTGAGGAGGGGCTTTCTTCCCACTCCTTCCATGGCTCAGAGGAGCCTGGGCTCAGGCTGAGAAGCAGGGCTGCTATGTTGCCATGGAAACGGAGGGTTCCTCTCTCCCTCACAGCAGGAATCACAGAGATTGGGGGGTGGGGTGGGAGGAGGACGTTTCCCTGGCAGCACCAAGGGTTGGGGCTAGGAGGCCGGTCACTCCTCCCCTGCCTCCCACCCCTCCCTATCTCCTCCCACCCCACCGTCCAGGCCAGCAGCCAGCAGGAGGTGTCACAGACAGTCGGTTGGCATGGAGTGGGGCATCAGGGGCTTCCCAAAGAAGCTGCAGAATGTCTTTCCTTTTAGACATCCTATGCGTCAGGGGCTCACATACATCCGAGTACTGCCCAGATACTCTCACAGGACAGACGCCTCCCCTCACTATCACTCAGAGAGTCACACAGCCAGGCCCACACTGCAGCCCAGCACACCCAAGTTTACCCGAGGCACACGTGCACAAGAACTTCTCACACACACACACACACACACACACACACACAGAACCATCTGCTCACGTGCACAGTCACGCACTGATATGCTTGTATGTTGACAGTGTTACACGCTCACCGTTACACAGTCACGCGGGCACACTGCATGCACCTACTACTTGATGCACATATGTGATTACATATTTGTGTGCGTGCAAACATGCACACTCCCATGCACACAGCTCTCTGCCTCTACGAGTGATTGTCAGTCCCTGGAAGTGCTTCCCCTTCCTCTCCCTATCTCCTCCTACTCACTCCCCTCCTCTTCTCCGCGGCTCTCCCCCCAGCCCTCAGCCTGTCCTTGGCCGGAGCCCTGCCCTGTGGGCTTGGCCCTGGAAGGAGATGCTGTCATTTCCAAGGGAGCGGATTCTCAGATATAGACAACATTCAGCCTTGAAAAAACTGAAAGGGCTAAAGTTGGGTGGGGGTGTTCAAGTTTGATGCTCCTCCCACCTCCTCCTCTTCCAGATGACACTCCCGCCTGATCCTGCACTGGATTCAACAGCAGCAAAAGCTACCCCTCTTCCCAAACAAAACAAAAACCTCCTACAAGCTTGTCACAATAAGTAAAACTGTGAATATCCAAATAACCATGGTAGATAATAAAGGCAGCTAAGCAGCTACTTACGGAGTGCCTGAGCACCAGGTACTGGGCTAAGCCCATGGTTCCATTTATTCCTTATGTCAGTCACCCAGATGGGGATTATTATTAATATATCCAGTTCACAGAGAAGGAAACTGAAGTTTAGAGAGCTCGTGTAACTTCCAAATGATGGAGCTGGGCCCCAAACTCAGGTCTGCCAGATTCGACCGAGTCCTGACCAAGGGACCCCAGCCTTGGACTGCCACGGCTGCACTCACTGAGCTCCTGCACTGTGCGGGGGCACTTTGACTGGAGACCCAGGGTAGCAGAGGGTTGACTGACACCAGGAAAGCAGACACCTGCCGGCTGAAATGGAATGCGAGACATCCCTCTCCTGAGTGTCCTTTGATCATTCTCTGCCTCTCACTTGGGGAACTTTTACTGGTCATCTCTGGGACTCTCACGCCCTGCCCTGTGTCTGGACGATTCTCTCTTGCAGCCAGTCCTCTTCACATCACTGGCTTACTCGGCCTTTCCCAACTGCAAATCGGTTCTTCTGCAAAGAATTACTCTAGTTCCATTTCCTTTCTGGCCCACCCCAGCCAGGCCCAGAGCTATTTAGTACAACCACAGTGGCTCATCAAGGTGTGTGCTAAACACTGCTTAGTTAATTCCTAGGAGGAATTCTGTTCTCAGTTACATTTTTTTTCTCCCTGTTACACTGAGATAACATCCTCTTAGTTTTTGAAGGTAAAATGTTCTTTTTAAAAAAACAAAAAAGGTCTTATTTGACAAAATTTTAAATTGCCAGCTCTGTGGGTTCCCATTTTTTTTTCTTTAAATAAAAAGGTCTAGCAACTAGTGATTGCCTACTAATCTAATCCAATCCCTTATTCTCACAGACTGGAAAAATGAATCCAAGAGAAGACACTTCACTTGTCAAAAGGATCAGCTTTATTTGTGAGTTGTACAGACTCTGAGGTCAAAAGACCTCGTTCAAAGTCAGACCAGCTATTGTATGACCACAACTGGGGAAGTCACTAGACCTGTGAGAGCCTCAGTTTCCTCATCTGTACAATGGACTAATCTGAGAATCAAATAAGATTACACGGTTATCACTTTGAAGCTATAAAATGCAATCAAGTGTTAGCTGCCACATTGACCTTCAGCTGCAAAGCTGGAGCCAGAAGCCCAGCCTCCTGCCCCACGTCCTGTTCCTCCTCCCTGCCTCCTTGTGCTGCAGCGGGCCGAGTGGGCTCAGACCCCAGCCCCACCGTTCACTAGCTGTGCAGCTGAGGGAAGGGTAGCTCACATCCTCAGTGGCTCTTCGTCTGAAAACAAGGGATTAAATAACTAATTTGTAGTTGGCAGGATTCGGTGAGTTGATGTACAGGAAGGGGACTGCACAGTGCCTAGCACATGGCTGGCTGACAATGAGTGGGAGTGTTCTCCCCTTCCCCTCAGATCCTTTCCTCCAGCTGTCATACTCTGAATTTCTTCAGCAGTGACCAATCTCTCACTTCCTTTGAAGGAGGATTTGATTTTGGAAAGAGCCCAAGGTCACCAGGAGGCTCATCGGCCAGGGAGGCAGACGGTTAGTATCAAGCCCGGGAAGGAACACCCTTTGGAGGTGCAGACGGGCTTCAGCCCTGCACCGGGAGGCTCAGGAGCCAGCTCCGAAGGAGGCCGGTCTCACTCGGGGCCTGAGTTCCACTCGTGTCACCTGCTCAGGAGGCCATCGAGGGAAGCAGGTCTGCACCTCCCAGAACAGGGGTGATCGTCATGTGTTGGCAGCTCAGTGGGGATGGTTCTGGCCTTGGTGACTGCCTCTGTCCTTGCCACGCTGGATGTCACAGCCAGAATGACACATCATCCCGTCCACTCCCCTGTGTTTTTTTAAATGAGAGAACTGAAGCTCTTCCCTCCCCAACCTGCTCCCTGATAGACCGACAGGAGGCTTCAAATGCAACTCAGAATGTCCAAGCTAGAAAGTGACCTTGGCAATAGGCAGCCCAACCCTCCCTTTCTCGCCTGCCCACCCCACTTCACAGATAAGGTAATGGAAGGCCAGCAAGTGAAGAGCCGTGTGTCCCAGGTAGCGACAGAGCCACTGTACATCCGAGTCTCCTGACCCTCGCCCTGTGTCCTTCTACCACCCCGAGACACAGCTCTTTACAGTAGAAGCAAGTGACTGCTCTCCTGGCCTCTCCTGGGAACATCTGTGGAGGCGGGAACGACAGCAAGCCCAAGAGGAAGTGCTGGGCGAAGGGTGGGCCGCCAGCTAGGAGGAGTTGACCAGAATCACCGGGGCAGCACACACGCTTTCTGCAAGCGGTCCTGCCGGGCAGCGTTTCATCAGCAGAGGGGTCAGCCCGACAGCAGCTGGGTCCCTGACTCGCAGGGTGACCGGGAGAGCCCCTCCTCTCTGGCCTTCCACGTCCTCACCTGCGAAAGAGAGTGGGTGCGGCACCGGAGACACCCCGGCCCCTCATCCCACAACTCCAAGGGCCGCGGCCCCCAGCGTCCCACAGCAGGACCTGAAGGCCAGGGCGGCCGGGACACCCTGCACCACTCACCCTACAGTGCCCACTGAGGAACAGCCCCAGCTGCAGCTTTCCCCTCACAAGCCCACTTGATTCATTTTCAGTGTCATCTTTGCCCCTCCGGCTCCCCCAAATCCTCCAACTCCCTTTGGCAGCAGCTGCTGGGGGCTCAGCCTAGGAAACCTGCGCCACCTAGCGGCACTCGGCCCCCACTGCCGCCTGGGAGAGGCGGAAGGCTGGGCAGAGGGGTCGCCTGGCTTCTCAGAGCCCCTCTCATCTGCTGCCGGTCCTCACTGACACCTTGGGAAGGGCAGCTCTGGGATTTTGAAGACAGGGAAACTGAGAAGGCCAAGCACCAACAATGCGGCAGAGTCCAAATCAGCGCTCAGGCCTCCCGACTCCAGCAAGCTTCCCCCGATTCCAAGGGTGTCTCTGGGTGGAGTGCCAGCTAACCCGTAGAGATGAGTAAGTCTTCAGCAACCGCTCCCTAGTGGGGCAGAGGTCATCTTAAATCACTGAGAAACTTTTTGGGGTTTTTTGCTTCAGTAAGGGATTATAATGGGGTGGGTCTGGCCATGGGCGGTGGAGTGGCCTATTGGGAACCCCAGGGGCTTGGGTGCCTGAGAGGCTGGGGACCACGTGCTGGCTGCATCAAGGACAGGGCCAGGCCATCCCAATCGCCCTCCAGGAGGAAGTCCCTGAACTAGCTGCAAAGCCGGTTAACTTTCTTACTGGGTTCTTGGGAGGATTAGCAACAAAGTATGTGAAAACACCTGACTCCTGCTGGTCTCAGGAAGTCTTGTCACTCCTCCGCCCAGAACCCGCCACTGGCATACCAGCCCAGGCAAAGAGCCAAAGTCCCCACAGTGCCCTTGAGGCCACTCAGACCTGCCTCCCTCACCTCCCCAACCTTCCTCCTCCTCCTGCTCCACTCCC
>NW_012148052.1:1845387-1934047 GCF_000956105.1 Propithecus coquereli
ATTTCATTGTTGTGGGAACATCATAGAGTGTAATTACACAAACCTAGATGGTGTAGCCTACTCCACGGCTAGGCTATATGGTATATAGCCTATTGCTTGCTCCTTGGCTACAAACCTGTCCAGCATGTTACTGTACGGAATGCTGTAGGCGAGTGTAACACAAGGCTGTTTGTGTATCTGAACATATCTAAACATAGAAAAGGCAATGAGCTGTGCTACAACATTATAATGGCTGCATCACTAGGCAATAAGAATTTTTCAGATCCATTATAATCTTATGGGACCGCTGTCCTACATGTCTGCAGTCCCCAATTCCTGGGCCACGGACCGGGCCGTAGAGCTCCACCCATCCCCCTTCCCCACCCCCCACTAGCCTGGACACCCCAGGTGTGGTGTTTGCCATTCCCTCTTCCTGGAATAACACCTGCATTACCTGCTCCCTCACTGCCTTGAGTTCTTACTCAAATGTCACCTTCCAGAGGGGTCATCCCTAACTAAAATTTCAATACTCGCCCTTCCCAGCACAGTTGGTTTTTCTCCTGTAGTGTTACCGTCTCATCAACTAAATCTGATGCTATCCACTTGTTTATTACCTGCCTCCCGTGTGATGTGTTCACTGCTGAGTTCCTGGCATATAGTAGGGGCTCAGTAAACACTTTTTAAGTGTAGGGATGACTATTCAAATAATTTTAAAAAGAAAGAGGCCGGGCGCGGTGGCTCACGCCTGTAATCCTAGCACTCTGGGAGGCCGAGGTAGGCGGATTGTGTGAACTCAGGAGTTCGAGACCAGCCTGAGCAAGAGCAAGACCCTGTCTCTACTAAAAATAGAAGAAATTAGCTGGACAACTAAAAATATATAGAAACAAAAAAATTAGCCGGGCATGGCGGTGTATGCCTGTAGTCCCAGCTACTCGGGAGGCTGAGGCAGGAGGATCGCTTGAGCCCAGGAGTTTGAGGTTGCTGTGAGCTAGGCTGACACCACCGCACTCTAGCCCAGGCAACAGAGCAAGACTCTGTCTCAAAAAGAAAAAAAAAAAGAAAGAAAGAAAGGAAAAAGCTAAACACTGACCTCCCCCAACACCACTTGGGAACTCAGAAAATGGTTGACATGTACAATACTTTGCCTTTATAAAATCTTTTCCTATGAAATATTAAATGTTATACCCTGGGCCGGGCAAGGTGGCTCACGCCTGTAATCCTAGCACTCTGGGAGGCCGAGGTGGGAGGATCACTTGAGCTGAGGAGTTTGACACCAGCCTGAGCAAGAGTGAGACCCTGTTTCTACTAAAAAAAATGTTACCCCCTGGCCCCTGTGAGGAGAGAGGGAAGGAATGGCCGTGCCCACTTCATAGATAAGAAAGCAGAGGCTCTGCAGATTGAAGGGTGGAGGGTAGAGCCAGGAGAACCCAGTCTCTGGGCTCGGAAGCTGCATAGCCTGCTTCCCACACTGCGGCTTCTGCAGAGTGAATGGGGACCTGGAAGTACTTATGCTGAAGCACTTGGTTGAAGGATTGTTCTTTGCATAAGCACACTACTTAAGTGGCCACCCAGTTAGCTTTCAGACGCCTATCCCAGGGGACAAACAGAGCCTTTCTTAACATGCATGAAAGCTTACTGGGCACCAGCTCTTGCCAGAGCAAGGCCAGGAGACCAATCCAGGGCAGAGAAAGCCAGACTGCTCAAAGCCACGTTAGCTTCCCAGAGCAGCGGCCGCCTCTGTCAGGGGGGGCCAAGGCATGGAGCAGGCAGAGGGGTGCTGAGATTGAATCCCAATCCGGGAACGGGCCCTGCTTCCCAGAGCCTCTCCTCTCTCGCCCACTCCTCCCCCAGGCCTGCTCCCAGCAGGGCACTCAGCAATGCGTTGGTGTTTGCCTCCCCGTCTCCCTAAGCCAGTGGTCCCCAATCAGGAGGCATTTGACCTCCAAGGGCTACTTGGCAACGTCTGGAGACATCTTTGTTTGTCACAGTTGGAGGATATTACTGGCATCTAGCGGGTAGAGGCCAGAGATGCTGCTACGCATCCCACATTCCACAGTGTCCCCTAAGAATTATGCAGCCCAAAATGTCAATAGTGCCCAAGAAAGGAACCTTACTCTAGACTGTGAGCCCCTGGAGGGGTGGGAAGTGCCAAAGTCTTTTCTGCACACCCAGGGCCCACCATGGTGCCTATAAAGACTCCCATAAGTCTCTGCTGATGGCTGTGGACCAGGGCAGAAAACCTGGTCTGTCTTGACCCTGGGAGTCTATGATTAAAGCCCCCTGACTTTACCCTGCGGGCCTCACGCTCCTCGTTGGCAGGGCTGACGGACTTGGGGTTGGAGGTCAGAAGGCGTCCCCAGGAGGTGGCATTCTCTGTGGCACCACCTCTCCCTTAGGTTCACAGTCCCCAGCTGTGTTCTCAGAGGCATTCTGGGCTTTGGAATCAGACCAGCACGAGATTGAGTCTTAGCTGTCCACATACTCACTGTCTGTGTGCTCTTGGAGGTCCCGCCACTTTTCTTTCTCATCTGTAAACCAGGGGCACAATCCCTGCCCCCCTGGGGCTTTTGTGATTTGTACAAAGTGCTGAAGCAGTGTGAAAAAAAAATCTTACTATTGATGGTGACGAGTTGGCTGGTCCCAGTTGGAGAATCCTGCGTTTCAAGGGCCTGGCTGGAAAGGACAGATTCTTGGAGAATCCCTGCTTCCCATGGCCCCTGTCAAGCTATGGCCAACCGAGGTACCCCAGGAGCAGGATCTGGGCCGAGTCAGCAATAGGCCACCCCGATGTGATGATCTAGGAAGACGTTTGGAGTAAAAGAAGCAGCCCCTTGAGAGCAGGGGTGCGTCTGCAATGTTTGCTAGCACATTCCGCTGCTTGCTGTAATTTCTGGCACCCAGTAGGCTTTTGGTAAATGCTGGTGGAACAAATCATCTCACTGCTGTCTATGATGGAGCCTCCACTGTGTTTGTGTTCTGTCCTAGCGTTTGGACAATGCCATTTAACAGCCCTTTGGGGAGGAGCTATATCAGCAAAGGAACTGAGGCTCACGAAGGGGGAGCATTGTAGGTAGCACCTTGGGATTTGAGCCCAGATCTACCCTTACGGAAGCCCACAGCCTTTCCACCAAACTGCCCTGCCTCCCTCTATTCAGTGCTCAAAAGAAGCTCTTCTGAGAAGCACTTCTGGGAGAAGGCCCCTCCAGCCCAAAGGAACTCCAGTTTGCACTGTGGAGAGAAAAAGGAAGCCAGCCAGGATTCCCACTTCTCACACACCCCACCCGCCCCCAGCCGTGTCCTAGACGGTGTGGGGGCGTTCCTAGAGCTGGGAGAGACTTTAGTAAGTACCTGTCACCATTCCTGGCAGAGTTTCTGGACTTGAGGTCCAGGAATCTTCCCTTCTCACCAGCAACTTCTGGACCCTATTCCAGAACCTCTGGTGTGGTTTAAAGCCCTTAGCTAAACTCTAGGATGCACATACAGGGCAATCAAGGCCATCTGCTTCCATCTGACATTGCTATTCCATCTCCTGCCAGTCTCCTCAAATACGTACTGTCCCATCTTGCTCTTCTTAGAACTTTCTGGCACCTCAAACCTCTGTGTCTTTGCACGTGCTGTTCTTGCTACCTGGGAATGCCTTTCCCCATCTTGTTGGCCAAGCAAATTCCTTCTCAATCTGTACCAACTTATCCATTAGGCGAGGTGGGCTAGTGCCTTTGGTCAACAACACCTTTAGGGGCCCATGAAAATATTTTAAATTTCTTTTAAAATCAGAAGGAAAAAAATGAAATTTTAGGACAAAGAAAATGTTTTAATATATAATATTAATATATTTGTTTTTATACCAATGAGGTTGTAAAAATCCTTTTTAAGTGTGTGTGTGTGTGTGTGTGTGTGTGTGTGTGTGTAGGAAATGTCCCACAAAGGCAAAAGCAAAAAGACCCAGGAGCCAGGAAAATCATAAGGTAGCCCTGTCCTCAGCCTTTAAACCTCCTATTCAGTCGCTTCCTCAAAGCAGTGTTGCCCTGAGCACCCCCCAACAGAACTGTCCCTTCTCTGCGTCCCTACTAGCTATCCACTTCTGTGCTTAACACACGATATAGTCATTTGCAAACCTGTCTTTCCATTAGATGGTGAGCTTTGTAAGGGGAGGGGCTCTACCTTATACAGCCCTGTGTCCCCGGCACCCAGCTCAGGCCAGCACGTGGCAGGTACTCAGCAAATGCTACTGAATTCAGCTGATGCCCCTCGATACAAACAAGGAACAAAGGCCTCACTCCCCCGGGTCACACAATGATATCGGTAGCAGAGCTGTCTCTAATCATGTATTCATTCAAATATGCCCATTCCCTGCCAGGCCTAGGCCTAAGCGGCAAGAACAGCCAGCGTTAAGAAAACAAACAAGATCCCTGCCCTCATAGAACTTCCATCTGGGGGCCCCTCCTGCCAGTCTGTCCCCCTTATGCCCTCCCATCAGCTCCCCATCCTGCCCCACTGATGTCCCCCCAGCACCAGGGACAGGAGAGAAAACACCAATAGCACAACCCTGCTTCCTGCACCTGCTCCAGCCCCTCCCCAGCCCCCACCACTTCTCCCAAAGAAACTGTGTTCCTCTCCTCTGCCTTTCTGGAAGGTGACTACTCCAGCTCCTGTGCGCTCATTAATTTCACGCTCCGTCTCCTGCGTGACTGACCTACTTTCTGCTCTTTCCCCACGTGGCTGCCCAGCGGTGCTGGGTCTCTCCCACACCTGGGACAGGGCTTCCCTCAAGCTCTCCCTCTTCCCTGCAGCCAGGTGTCCCCACCCCTAGAGCAGAGGCTTCATGGCCCTGGATTCAAACTTCAGCCACACCCCTCTCAGTTGCAGAGTCTGCGGCAGGCCATCTCCCAACTCGAGTCTTCTTTTCCTCATTTATAAGTGAGCCTACCTTGCAGGATGGTTGTGAGATGACAGCAGACAGAAAAGGGCAGGAATCACAGGTACGGATTCAAAAACATCCCTTGTCCCAGCCCCACCCATGGACCCCCTGCTCCAGCTGGTATTCCACAATTTCTGAGGAAGTCTGCTGCACCTCACTCTGCTCCCGAGGGTGCTCCTGTCCTTTCTGGCCAGGCCCCTTTTTTCGCCTTCTGCCCTTCTTCAAAAGCACGCACAGGGCGCCCCCTTCTGAGCAACACCCTAGCTCTGCTCCCCTCCCCAGGCCCCCACACAGTGGCCTGCATTTCTTTACAGCTCGCCTGACTCCGGAAGGGATTTGAGGCAAGTCTTGTAATTGGTTATCTTCATTTGGCATTTCTCACAGAGACTTACTTCTGGGTTTTTCTGGGAGAACTCTAGTGTCAAATATCCTATCTTCTCACTCTCATGAATACAGCTCATAATAATAATAATAATAATAATAATAGCTAACATCCACCGTAGGCTACTCCAAGTCAGGCACCATTCTCGAGACTTTACATGAGTCAACTTGTTTAATCCTCACAGCGATCCTATGAAGTAGGTAATGTTATTATCCTCATTTTTCAGATGTGGAAACTGAGGCACAGAGAAGGGAAGAACTTGTCCAAGGTGGTAGAGGTGGAATTCAAACCAAGGCATGCTGGCTCCAGGGCCTGTCCCTAAACCGTGACTGAGACAGCCAAACTACAAACCGTCGCTTGCACTCAGAACTGGCTCAAACGTCCCTTTGTCAAAAAAAGGTGTCACCTACACTATATGTAACTTTCCACATGGTGAATGGGATTGTTGATCCTCTTCTCTCAGGCAGGAGTTAATGACAGAGCTGAAGTTTCTAGAGCTCGTGCTCTTTCTAGTACATTGGGCTGGAACCAGGGAGCCCTGGGTTCCATGCACATGGTCTGGAGGGCCAGCGTCTGTGCTAGCTCCGTGTGCCAAGTGTGTGCTTGGCATGCAGGGGGCACACAGACCCTCTGATCTACTTCAAGGCTTATGAGGAGGACCAAGGACACTGCATCAGGGGATGAAGCAGTCGCTGGCTTCAGCAATGCAGTGCAGAGTTGGGGGGCATTAAGCAGGACCTGCCCATTCTGCAAACTCCATTTGAAAACTCTCGGGGGAGGGACAAGGCAGCCACTCAGTGGCAATGCTGAGATGGCTTTCTGCCCCACCCCCACCCCCTGGCACAGCGGCAGAGGCCTGAGCTCAAGGACAAGAGCTTGGACAGTGGTCTGCCTTCTCATGGAGTTCCAGGGGGAGAGGAGGCGCTGGATCCCTGTAACTCTATTTGTGTGGAGAGCTGTAGACATGACGTTTTATCCAACAGAATTCATTTAGTTTTAATAATGCATGTTTGTTTCTGATTATAGAGATAAAACTTGCTTATTGCAAACATTAAGAAAAATTTTAAAAGTCATCCATAATCCCACAATCCAGAAATAAGAATTGTTAACACTTTGGTGCCTTTTGTGTCTAAGCCATTTTTCCATGCCTATGTACTTTTGCATGCCTAGGGTTCTAACAGTACTGTATATTACAAGTATTTTTCCCATTCTGAAAACTCTCCAAACCGTGGTTTTTAATGACTTCGTCATGTCTGATCCTATAGAATACCTCATGATATATTTAACCATTCTCTACTTGTTGGATCTTCACATGATTTTCTATTAACCCTATTTCAAAATTGCAATGGCTGTTAAGGCAAGAAGTTATACTGCCCGGTCGTACATGAATGAAGGAATAAACAAATGAATAGGGTCAGTCCAGGTGTTTAAGGGTGTGGACAGCTGGAGAAGCCAGTTTGGCCCTGATGCCGTGGTCACCCATGGGGTGGAAGATCTTGAGCCGGCCATAAGCATGCTCTTGAGCTCTTCTGAGGCAGATGCTGCAGCAGAGCCCTGGCTTTGGGAGTGCTGATGAAGGGGGTCCCCCTTCCCCAGGTCTGGTCTAAGGGACAAAGCTCAGCAGGAACCCTGGGGAACTTGCCAACCAAGCTTCCCTGGTGGTGCAGGACTGAAAAAGGCACTCGCTCTACTTTTCACAGCATTCAAAAGCAGAACTGTAGAAAGCTGGCCCCCAAATGTTCATATTATGTGGGAGAAAGTCTTGGGGAGAAAATGAGGAAGGAGGGGAGTTACGCAATTGAAAACATGTACCAATCCAGACAGAATAATGAAGCACAGACACAAGATTTTGCACTCAATGGAAATTGCATTTAACCATGTTTTGTGGTTTGAGAAAAAGAGAAAGACTGACTCAGAGAGACAGATGGAGACACGCGGGGTGAGGAGAAAGAGAGAGGAAAAAAGGAAAGAGACAGATGCAAAGGGAGAGTCAGCAGCAGCCAGATGGAGCCCCACTGAGGAGAGGGTTGGGAGCGGTGGGGCTTGGGGCAAATGCCTTTGTCTTCTCCCTGCATCCTCCGTCTCTGCACCCAGGCCTGCGGAGGGCCAGCCCAGCAAGTCCCAAGGCCTAAGCCACTCCTGGCCTGGGCAAGAAGGAAACCAGGAGTCCTCTCCCCTCCAATCTGAGGCCTTGGAGTCTTTTTACTGTATTTTTCTATGTTTCCAAGTTTTTAAAAAACTGATCCCCCCTGGAATACTACTTAACAATAAAGAGGAACAAACTATTGATACACGTGACAACTGGAATGAATCTTAAGAGCTTCATGCGGAGTGAAAAAAGTCAGTCTCCGAAGGTTACCTAGAGTAGGATTCCATGTCCATGACATTCTAGAAATGACAGAATTGTAGAAATGGGGGGCAGGTCAGAGAGTGCCCAGGGTTAGGGATGGTGGGAGAAGGTATGACTGAGCCTGTAAGGGGCATCCCGGGGCGGGGGTCTTTGTGGTGATGGGACAGTTCTGCATCGTGACCGTGGGGGAGGTTACGTGAATCCAACCACGTGATAAAATGACACAGAACTATACACTCACATTGTGCCAATGTCAGTTTCCTGATTCAGATATGGTACCACTGGGGGAAACTGAGAAAAGGTTCAGGGGACCTCTCTATCTACTATTGTTGCAACTTCCTATGAATCTATAATTATTTTAAACTAAAAAGTTAGCCAAGAAAAAGTTACCAAAAAATAGATCGAGTACTACGATGATGCTGCTGCACTCTAGCCTGGGCAACAGAGTGAGACCCTGTCTCCAAAACAAAACAAAACAAAATAAAAAACAAAAAAAGAAAAGAAAAGTTACCCTAAAATGTTAAGTACAACACAGATGAAAGCTTCTAAAATACTCCTGACACACAAATCAGAGGCATTCATATACGCCAATAGTAGTCAAACCGAGAACCAAATCAAAGACTCAATTCCCTTCACAATAGCAACAAAGAAAATAAACTACCTAGGAATATATTTAACTAAGGAGGTAAAAGACCTCTACAGAGAGAACTATGAAACATTGAGGAAGGAAATAGCAGAGGACGTAAACAGATGGAAAACCATACCACCCTCATGGGTCGGCAGAATCAACATTGTTAAAATGTCTATACTACCCAAAGTGACCTACAGATTCAACGCAATCCCTATTAAAATACCAACACCATTTTTCACAGATATAGAAAAATTAATTTTACGCTTCGTATGGAACCAGAGAAGACCCCATATTGCAAAAGTAATCCTAGGTAATAAAAACAAAGTGGGAGGTATCAATTTACCAGACTTCGAACTATACTACAAGGCTGTGGTAATCAAATCAGCTTGGTACTGGCACAAGAACAGAGTCATTGACCAGTGGAACAGAATTGAGAACCCAGATATAAAACCATCCTCATATAGCCATCTAATCTTTGACAAAGCAGACAAAAACATACACTGGGGAAAAGAATCCTTATTCAATAAATGGTGCTGGGAAAACTGGATAGCCACATGTAGAAGACTGAATCAGGATCCACACCTTTCACCTCTCACAAAAATCAACTCATGCTGGGTAACAGACTTAAACCTAAGGTATGAAACTATTAGAATTCTAGAGGAAAACGTTGGAAATACTCTTCTAGACATTGGCCTAGACAAAGAATTTATGAAGAAGACCCCAAAGGCAATCACAGTAACAACCAAAATAAATAAATGGGACCTGATCAAATTAAAAAGCTTCTGCACAGCCAAAGAAACTGTCACAAGAGCAAACAGACAACCTGCAGAATGGGAGAAAATTTTTGCATGCTACAAATCTGATAAAGGGCTGATAACTAGAATCTATTTAGAACTCAGGAAAATCAGCAAGAAAAAATCAAACAACCCTATTGAAAAGTGGGCAAATGACAAGAACAGAAACTTTTCAAAAGAAGACAGAATAATGGCCAAAAAACATATGAAAAAATGCTCAACATCTCTAATCATCAGGGAAATGCAAATCAAAACCACAATGAGATATCACTTATCTCCACTGAGAATGGCCTTTATCAGAAAATCCCAAAACAATAAATGTTGGTGTGGATGCGGAGAGATAGAAACACTCATACACTGCTGGTGGGACTGCAAACTAGTGCAACCTCTGTGGAAAGCAATATGGAGATACCTTAAAGAGATACAAGTAGAACTACCATTTGATCCAGCAATCCCATTACTGGGCATCTACCCAAAAGAACAAAAGACACTCTATAGAAAAGATACTTGCGGGTATCTTTATCTTACGTTTATAGCAGCACAATTCACAATTGTGAAGATGTGGAAACAACCCAAGTGTCCATCAATACATGAGTGGATTAATAAAATGTGGTATATGTATACCACGGAGTACTATTCAGCTTTAAGAAACAATGGTGATATAGCACCTCTTGTATGCTCCTGGATAGAGCTGGAACGCATTCTGCTAAGTGAAGTATCCCAAGAATGGAAAAACAAGCACCACATGTACTCACCAGCAAATTGGTATTAACTGATCAACATATAAGTGCACATATAAGAATAACATCTATTGGATGTCGGGCAGCGGGGAGGGGGAAGGAGGGGACGGGTATATGCATACACAAAGAGTGTGATGCGCACCATCAGGGGGATGGACACACTTGAAGCTCAGACTTCGGGGGGGAGGGGGGCAAGGGTAACATACGTAACCTAAACATCTGTACCCCCGTAATATGCTGAAATAAAAATAAAATAAAATAAAATACTGCTGACAAAATATCATGACCTAAGGCCTGTAATCCACATAGAAATTCTTACCTAAGCTAAAAATCCACCCTGAGGATGAGTAAAGGCTGAACAGAAACTAACTGGAGGGTCTGGAGAGAATGTAGCTGAGAGAGAAGTGTACTCTGCCTGTTTTTGGCTGTGTGACCTTGGGCAGGTCACTTCACCTCTCTGGGTCCAGATTCCTCATCTGTATAGTGGGTTGCCATACAGATTAAAGCAGACAGCACTTGAGAAACACACAATCAATTAATACGAAGTCCCTTCCTTCCTTCCGTAAGGCAGCCACCAGCCATCACAAGTCACTGGCCTGGGAGGACCCTGCCTTCACCTGCCGGGCCAGAAAGTGAGGCTGGGGCTGAAAGGGCCATTAGGAGAATCCCATGTGTGCTACCAAGCATGCTATAAAAGCTTTTGAGCCCCATCACAGTTGGGGAAAAAATACCCATTTTTCTCTGAGAAGGTCTTTCTAGACTTATTAATCTTTAAGAGTAATTTTTAAGGCCGTCACAAATGTAGTAGCATTGGGAGGAAAATGGTGTGGCTTTAAAACAGAAAGAGACAAAAACAGTAATTCCATTAGCATTTTTAAATTATAAAAGATGAAGATCAATCTTTCTGCTATGGTACCGCAAAACACTAGAGATAACTCAGGTTTGGAAGCGCAGTGATGCTGGCAGGTAGGGTCACCTGTTTGGAACAGGCGGGTGGACCTGTGTGGGGTGGGCTGAAGAGGCTGGGTTCTCGGGAGCCGGGACTTGAGTCTCAGCCTTGCCTGAGACTCTGCGGAGACTCTGAGAGCCACTGGTTTAGAGTGGTTCCTTCACAGATGGGACCCAAACAAAGGGAATGATGTGCTTCAAGTTCTCGGGGCCTGCAAGTGGCAGCGCAGGACATGCTTTTGGAAACACAGCAGCGTGGAGCGTGAGGCCGGCTGTCACAGTGGTGATGTAGCCTTTTAGGACATTTAGCATTTCAGTGACACTTTTCAGCATACAAAACGCTTCCTCTGCTTCTCCCTCCTGCTGTAAGACTTCCTCCATCCAGGGCCCTGCCCAGTGCCCAGTGGAAGGTCAGCCATCAGCCGCTTGAGTTCCTCGGTGACAGCAGCCCACTCCTTGTTGGACAGCTCCTGTCGTCAGAAAGCTCTCCTGGCCAGCCAGGTGTGATGTCTCTGACCCAGACAATCAACCCCACACACAGCCTGTCACTCCGTCATTTGAATTCCATGGCTGCACATTTTAAAGATGAAAACATCTTTATGAGCCCCTTGTTGACATGCAAACGTGGCCGTGAACACCTAAAGCCCACATCAGTGAGGACCTTTGAGGTGGAGCGTTGGCAGGAGGCCCTATGATGGAACGACTTGGGATAGTCAGGGCGCGGCGAACCAGAGGGCCGGCAGGCCAGGAGGGCCAAATGCGCTTTATACAGGGGGCTCCGTGGGTCCTCCAGGGCCTGTGTCTCCTTGGGAATAAAACAGAAGCATCCAGAAGGGCAGATTCCTTTCTTTCCTGTATTCACAAGCCTGGCTGCTGGAACCAATCCTATCCACATCAGAGAGTGTTTCCCTTGGGGGATTCAAAGGCTCCAGAAACTTCTGGTCAAGATGGTGCTGCAAATTCATGTTTTCCATCCCTCCCTCATGCACTGAACTCACAGCAGCAATATTAAAAGATAAATTCAAAACAGGAATACCCATGCGCAGAATCAGGACAAACGTCTTTATGGATCAGAAATTCAACAGAAACACAAGGCTGACATAACGTTGCAGCCAGGGGTCTGGTCTGGCTCCAGAAGCAGGGACAGCAGCCAGGACTTTGACTCCCTCCAGGCATAAGGGGCTAAACGAGCCCCTTGTGAGGCCGGGGCCAAGCCTCACGGCAGTTCAGTGACGGGACATGTGAAATCCCCACTGTCATCACAGGGTGAGAGCCCTTGAGTCATCAGCAAAAAACCTGGCTCTGGACGGGGTCCCGGGAGTGTGGGGAGAAACCGTCAAACCCCTAAGCAGGGTGGGTATATACAGAAAAATTAATCCCACTTAAGAAAAGCCTAGAACTAAAATTCCAAAACACATGAGGAGAATGAATGCTGATGTAGACAGCCAACAAAACCAATAATTGGGAAAATGAATCCATTACAGACAAAAGTAAAATAGTAGAATTATCTGAAAGTGACTTCAAAATAAATGTGTTTAAGGCTCTTCAAATGGTCAGGAATAACATCCATCCATTGAAAAAAAGAATAATAAACTATAAATTAAAACCAGGCAGAAACTAAACAAAATCATTTAGAAACACTAGGAATGGGAGGTACGGTTATTGAAATAAACCGAGGACACAGAATAAATCTAGATCAGACATGGTAGGAGATAGGACCCATTATTTGCAAGAGAGAACTGGGGGTGTTGCATAGTTTGCAACGAGAGATAAATTATGGGAACGAGCGATGTAGGAGTTAGAAGAGGTCCTCATGCAACAGACAGGTTGCAGACACTGTCGGTGGCCAGCCCGCATTCCCTTGGCTGACCCCCGCAGTCACCTGAAGACAGTTCTGTACAGGATGACAGCTTCCTGCATCGCTGCCAGAGGGCATTTCCAGCCACAGGAGCGTGGTCAGTTTGCACAAGAACAGACACACTACCAACTGAGGGAGTTAGCCCCAGAAAAGACCCTCAACCAGTAAGGGACATTAGTTCCTGGTATATGCTCCAGCTTCCTTTCCCCTTGGTAGGACAACTCCACAGCTTGTTTCATGCGTCTCCCACGGGCCCCACAGCAAAGCTGAGCCTCTGTTTGCTCCTAGCAGCAGCCTACTCAAGATGAAATCCTTTGCTGGCTTTTCCCCCTTCCTTCCCTCTTCTCCCCACTTCTTCACTGTGCTTCCTGGGATCAAGTCCCAGAGAAACTACTTGCATCCAAATCCTTGTCTCAAGGTCTGTTTGGGGGAAGCCTAAACTAAGACAGCTAGGAAAATAATCGTGGCTTAAACAAGATACAAACCCAGTTCTCTCTCATGGAGTGGCCCAGCGTTAGCAAGGTTGGGGGTAAGAGGAAGATCTCATAACATCATCAAAACCCAGGCTCCTTCTCTCTGACTTGTACCCTATGGTCCAAGATGGCTGCACCAGCTCCAGCCCTCTTGTGTATTTTTCAGATAGCAGGAAGAAAGACAGGTCAAAGAATAGCACACTTCTTTGCTTTAAAGACATTACAAGAAAGTTTCACAAGACTCATGCTTAGACTCACAGTCCAGAGCTCCGTTATATGCCCATATGTAGCAAAATGGAAGACTTAGAAGTGTTGTCTTTACCCAAGCAGCCACATGCCTACCTAAACATCAGACATCCTATTACTAAGGAAAAAAAAGGAATAGGTGGCTGGGCGCGGTGGCTCACACCTGTAATCCTAGCACTCTGGGAGGCTGAGGCGGGCGGATTGTTTGAGCTCAGGAGTTCGAGACCAGCCTGAGCAAGAGCAAGACCCCGTCTCTACCAAAATAGAAAGAAATTAATTGGACAGCTAAAAATATATAGAAAAAATTAGCCGGGCATGGTGGCGCATGCCTGTAGTCCCAGCTGCTTGGGAGGCTGAGGCAGGAGGATCGCTTGAGCCCAGGAGTCCGAGGTTGCTGTGAGCTAGGCTGACGCCATGGCACTCACTCTAGCCAGGGCAACAAAGTGAGACTCTGTCTCAAAAAAAAAAAAAAAAAAAGGAATAGGTATGAGGAGACAAATGGCGCTCTATAGAATGCCCAGCACTTAAGAGACATGGATACAGACCGACAGACTGCTATGTAGGAGTTCCAGGAGGACGGGGGAATGCAGAAGAAGCAAGATTACAGGAATAAGAGCTGAGAATTTTCCAGAGTTAAAGACAGACATGATGGCTCAAATTCAAAATGCATACTCAGTGCTGAACAGAACAAATAAAAGTAAATGCACACCTAGACACAGTGTAGTGAAATGACAGCATATCAAGAATAAAGAGAAAACATGAAAGCTACTGCAGCAAAGAGATATTACATGTAGAAGAAAGGCAATTTTTCATTTATTGAGCCAGCCAATATTTACTGAGTGCTTTCTTTGGGCCAGGTCTGTTCTGGGGGTGTCAATACAGTGATGAGCTAGACCAATAAATTGAAATTAATCTATCACTGATCATCAGATAGGGATTCGGGCCTTAGAGAAAAGAAAGCAGATTGAGGGATAAATGTGACGGAGGGTGGGGACAGATACCTTAGGTGAGTTGTTCGGGGAGGGGGGGGCCTCTCTGTAACATTTGAGCAGAGACCAGAATTGAGGGGATGCAGCAGGTCATGCACATCTCTGGGCGAAGAGTGTCCCAAACAGAGAGAACAGCAAGTGCCAAGGCCCTGAGGTGGACGTGTGCTTGTTATGTTCAAGGAACAGCGAAAAGGGCTGTGATCCAGCAGGGTGAGCAGACGGAGGGGTGAGCAATTTGTCTGGAGAAGTCGTCCGGGCAAGATCCCATGTGTCGGGGCCTGGTGCGGCAATGCCTTGGCGCCAACTCAGACTGGCTCCCTCGAGCGCTGATGATCTGCGTCTCTTCCCAGCTCTCAGCCCAGTGATGTCACATCAGAAGCTTGAAATCTGCCATGGAGGGAGAACACTACAAATCGGGGCTTCCTACCTCTGAGAACTGGTGGTTACACCAGGACCAGCACACCACTGCTTGGAGGCGTGGTGATAAGTTCAGACGTTGTTCTAACAGGAACAGGAGGCCTTCGGAGGGTTTGAACTGAGGAGTAACGTGATGTGGTTTCCTTCTAACCACATCGCTGCCTATAGAGAGCAGACCCTGGGGGTGCAAGAAGGGAAGCAGGGAAACGGATTAAGAGATTATTGCCGTAGACCAGGTGGACAAGGGATGGGGACTGGTCTAGGGAGGCCACAGGGGAGGGGGCAGTCTTAATCCCGTGTTCTACCTGGTACTACTTCCCTTACACCGTGTCTACCCTCTGTTGATAGACTGAGTCCAGTGGCTGGGAGGAGCATATTCTCCTGGAAGGAGGATGGGATCTGGAGTCAGTAGGCCTGGATCCACCTGTCAACAGTGTCCCCTGGGGAAATTAACCTGCATCACAGTGCCTTTTGTGTAAAACTGTGACGATACCTAAAAGGGTGGCTGCAAAGAATAAATGAGGTAAGGAGTGTGAAATTCCTGTTATCCTTCTTTCCTGGGCACCGCGCCCTGACATTCAGCCCCACAGGGTCCCTTCCTCTGTGGGCTCATGTCTTAGAAGCAGCGAGAGTGACACTGCAGCAGGTCACAGGATTCCCCAGGCTGGTTTCTGGGCTCTTCCAGTTTCCAGATGTGCCTCCAGCGCCACCTAGTGTCCCATCTGGGTTCCTGCAGGCCAGTCTTTCCCTGGATGATTTCTTGATCCTAAATCAGCTCAAGGTTAAAGACCTCTTGGCCAGATGGAGCCAACAGCACATTGACTGTCCTATTATTCATTGTCTGAACTCCCAACAAAGCTTTCTCTCTGCTTCCCCCCAACCCTCTCCTGCATGTCGGCCTTACCTCCACATCCACATTGTAGAGGGCAGGACCCGTGTCTTCAGCATCCACTCCTTTTTCTTGAGCAACTACTTTGTGCCAGGCACTCTGACTTAATCAGTTCTTAAGGCAGTTAGATCCTCATTCCTTATCTGGATAAATTGAGGCCAAGACATAGAAAGTGACTCCCTTGAGGTCACGGGGTAAGCAACCGAGGTAAGGCTTGATTCTAGGGCCTCTCTACAAGCCGAAGGTTTTTTCCACAAAAACATCCAGCACAAGCCGGGTACCCAGAAGATGCTCAGGGCGTCATTAGATTTCTTAGACTCTTTTAAAGTCATGAGGCAAAGAGAACACTGAACAGGAGACCCACACTCAGGTCCAAGGTCTGTCTTAAAAAACTTGCTGAGTAACCTTGGGTGTATTAACACCTCTCTGTGGCCCTCAGTCACCACGTGAGTAAAAGAAAGGGACTGAACCAGATGGTCTCAAAGGCTCCCTGAGGTCCAGATGTTCCACAGTTGCAAAGTTGAGGAGAGGGTTCTAATAGGGGTTAAGACTGTGGGCTCTGAGGCCGCTGCCTGGGTGAGTCCCAGCTTCCCCACTGAATAACCCTGTCTCGGGCAAGTTATTCGTCTCAGCCTCCATTTCCTTGCCTGTAAAATGAGGATAATGAGAGTACTCACCTCCCTGCCTCATAGGGTTGTTGAGTCATCTATTAGAGCCTCTTAAAACTCTGCTTGGTATACACTAGGTAATCCATTTGTGTTCATTTTTTTTAAATATTGATTTTACCTGCTTCCTAATTCTTCCTGTTAAACCATTGAGCCAGAGCACATGAAAGTCTTGTGCATTACGAACAGTGCTGGCCATTGGTTAATTCCTCCAAAATCCAGGACACAGTCACACATATAGTCACAGATAAGGCGATACTAGAGGTCATATGTCTGATGCACAGGTTTCTCAGAGGATCATCTGGATAAAACTTGAATTTCTGGAGACAAAATAAGTCCCAAAGACCACTATTGTATTCTAAATTCGATCATAAACAGAAAGCTTGGAATCTCTGAGACCTGGGTCCTAAGTCAGGCCACTCTGGGCCTCTGTTTCCTCATTTGTAAAATGGGATTGGACTAGCTGAATATTTACAAAGGCTCCTATTATGGGCCAGGTGTTGTGGTGGGTTTTCCCATGGCTACATCAGAGAATAGTCTGCATTGACAAAGGGACAAGGAACCCTTGCCCTCTCATTTGGGTCATTGTAGACAGGAATTGAGGCTGCGCAGTGGACTAGTGCGTCCTCTCCATCTTACCCTCTGGACTCTCCCCCTAAACAGGCAGGTGCAGACCTTGCTAGGTGATGGGACGGATCCCTTCCCCTCTCAGAGTCACAGGGCCCTAGGGCAGCACAGTCCGACAGGACTTTCTGGGACCATGGAAGTGCTCGGTGTCTGTGCCGTCCAGTATGGTGGCCATGAGTCACTAGTAGCTTTTGAGCACTTCAAATGTGGCAAGTGCAACTGAGGAACTGAATTTTAAATGCGTTTACTTTTAATGAATTTAAATTTAACCAGCCCCCCGTGGCTACTGTGTTGGATAGAGCTCTAGAGCTCTCAGGCCTCATAGGCATCCTCCTGGAGAGATGAGGGGGTAATTGAGACACAGTGAGACTAAGCGATTTGCTTGAAGCCTTCCAGTGACTCTGTGACAGAACTGAACCCAAAACCTAGGTCCTTCTTATTCCACAACAGTCCTCTTTCCCTGCATCAGTGCTGCATGTGGAGACTTCTGCCGTGCTCTACGATGGCTCCATACCTTTCTACAGCTACGTAGTTACCCCAGACTGCAGTGCCCTTCTTACCCACATCCGGCCCCTCTCTGCTTGGTAAACTCCTATCCATACTTCAAGACCCAACTCAAATATCACAGCCTTCCCCCTATCCCTGGCAGTTCCTTGTTCCTTTCCTGTCCTCCTGTGGTATTTTGTGTACTTTGCTATGAGAGTAATTATGATGTAATTATCTATTTAGTTATTGCCCCCATTTGACTAGAATTCCCTAAATGCACAGTGTTTTATTATTCCTGCCTCCAGAACCCAGCACAGGAGACTGGTCAACAAACATGTCTGGGATCAATGTCCTGAATGTACTACAGTTTATAGGCTCCAAATAAAAACAGACCTTTCCTAGAAGATAAGGGAGGTGTAACCAGCAATCAGGATGCCAATCAGAGTTCTGTTTGTGATCCATGCTGAGCTACTGTGTGACTACGGATACACTGTGTCCCCTCTCTGGGCCTGAGAGAATTGGACTGGGTCATTTGTAAGGCAAGCCCAGCCTCTGTAAGTACATGACTGAGGGGCTCCTGGCTTAGCAATTAGGTAGCTGATATGAAGCCTCTGGAGGAGATTTTTGGGCATGTGGGTGGAGGTGGCCATCAGACTATGGCAGAAGCAGCTGGTTGCTGGACCCAGAGCTGCCAGAGATGCAGCTGTGTCAGCAGCTGCTCCTGGGCCACTGGGCCAGGAGGGTCCAGGCCCCTAGACAGGGTAAAGGGAGGGCTTAGAGAGAGCTCAGGTAGCAGCCAAGGGGAGGAGAGGAAAAGCACAGAACCAACACCCCAGAAAGAGGAGAAAGACAGAAAACTACAGCAAAATAGTGACTATGGAAAATCCATTTCTGGTTAGACTCCCTTTCATTCATGCATTTCACTCATTCATTCAACAAATATTTATTCACAATAAATTCAGGAGCTCTTCGATCATTAGGAGAAGAAACTGAGGCCTGAAGTTGGAAATGACTTATTCCAGGCCCTTGGTCTAACTAGGTCAGATGGGTAGTTACTCCAGGTCTGGGACCTAGAGCCCGGGTGACCGCCTTCTCAACCCTGCCAAATCACTGCGCCAGCGGAAAGCCAGCCAGATGTCTAACCAGTGTGCCAGCCGGTGGGCCCCACACTCACTCTCAGTGGGCAAGGCCCTGGGCAGGGCACGCTAGTCCCACCAGGAATAGCAGTCTCTTCCAGAGAGCAAGTGGACGGAGGGTGTTCCTTGGCCTCCTTAGGGACTCCCTTCTTGCAGAGTAGCTTAATAGAGTGAGCCCTGGACTTAGAGCTGGACGGTTCTGGATTCAAGTCCCTAGAGACTCCCTTATTTTTTCCCAACTGGGTAAATTTGGAAAGTCACTCATCTCTGAGAGTCAGTTTCCTCATCTATGAATCGGAGATAATGATCCCTCACAGAGCTCAGGGAGGGTTAAATGAGATAATATGTGTGACTGCCTAGAAGCCATCAGTAAATGTTTTGCGAATGAGTAAGATGAAAAAGAAAACGGCAGCTCCCATCAGCGGTCTGCTGGCCTGGCACTCTCAGCGAGGCCATGAGGGGTTCTCTTGCTGAATATAAGCAAGTTCACAGAACACCAACACCAGACAAAGCCACCGTAATTGTGATACAGTGAGACAAAAAAAAGACACCTCCACACCACATCTGAATGCAGACAAAAATCTGAACACTGTGTAAAATCATTAAAATGACCAAACAGCCCCCTCTCCTGGGCAACACAAATGGAGTGATTTCTTTACCAATTACAGATTTAGCCCTGCTCCACTCTTCCCTCTCTTAAATAAAAACAATCTAATCACTGAATTGTCCCTGCTCTCTGGTAGCACCTAGCCCAGAGCTAACCTCTCCTAATACCCTCTTTCAGAGCTGCCCCATGGTTTCCCAAGGGTGTCATGTGCTTCGTGCAGCGTGTAATAATCCCAACTTCGTTTGACTGCAGGTGCAGCCCTGGTGGTCTTTTGCTATGGGGCATTGACAAAGATTTAAATGGTGGAAGTTCAGACTCCATGATAGACTACTGGGGAAATATGTATGCACACAGAACATACAATTATATATGTATGCGTATGTGTGTGTGTATGTGTGTATGTATATGCATGTATGTGTGTATGTATATATATATGTATATATATACACAACATACACACACACACACACACACACACACACACACAATGTTTTATCTGAAGGCTCTTCCCCTTAAATTACACAGTGGGGGTGACTTACCACTCTGCTGTGAATGAAATTGGCCCTTGGTCTAATTAGGCTCTGGTAGAATTTGGGAAATAACTGTCATGGGCAGGGGGAAGAAATGGTGACGAAGAGAGAGATTAATATTAATATTTACAGAAATCTGACCACGTGCCAGACTTTATCACATTTAATTTTCACAACCACTTTATGGAGTAGGTATGCAGTTATGTCCCCAGTTTACAGAGAGGAACATGGGCTCACAGATGCTTGGTAAGCATTTGGACCAAGATTTGAAGCAGGACTGACTCCAGAGGCCCTGCTCTGTGCACCCAGGGGGACCTCTTCCACCCTACCCAAGGAAGGAGGTGGACACAGAGCTGGGCCCACCTTGTCTCCTTGTCCCTAAGTGCCCTGGTACCCCGACCACCTCAAGGCAGCCTCCTCTAGCCCCACAGACCCTGGGCTGAGGCCTAAAAATTAGTCTTGAGCAAAGCATAATCCATCAGAGACCGGAAGCCCTTCATGAATTCTCACTTTATAAGTGGGAAAACTCACCAGGGAGGGAAGTCCCCTCTCCCACTTGGGCTTCATCCAGTGATTGCTGGAGCTGGCGCTTACTGACTCGCAAGGGCCAATGGTGTGTATCTCTTCCCAGCTCGGTGTTAACTGATGCCCCATTGGTAGCTTGCTGTCAGCCACAGTGTGAGTATTTACACCATAGATATTGGTAAGTGCTATAAATCAGGGACTATTGTTTTTTGTTTTTTTTTTTAATTTGGGTTTTCCCCCAGAGATCTGGTTATTAAACATTTACCAGAGCACCACTGGCTCCTCCCCTCCCATAGGAAAAGGAATTATAAACACTAGTGGGGACACTATGCTTGGGAACATAGGCAACTTGGATCTCAGCCTGGCCTGGTGGTGATTTTATCATTAATGTGTAAGTGGCCCGTGATTTACTTGTGTCAGAATATTCTGATGGTCTTGTTTAAAATGTTCCCTGGGCCTCACTGGATCGGAATCTCTGGAGGTAGGACCCTAGAATCTGCATTTTAGCCAGTCTCTTTAGATGGCTCCTGAGTTTGAGTATCAGTGCTCTATGTTCCCATTGTCCTATCAAATGACATCTCAGTCACAGAGGACAAAGCTTAGACCCTCAAAGAAAATGTGTTTCAGCCTCTATTTGTGTGTGTGTGTGTGTGTGTGTGTGTGTAGAAGGGGTTTCATTATGTTGCCCAGGCTGGTCTTGAACTCCTGACCTCAAGTGTTCATCCTGCCTCGACCTCCCAAAATGCTGGGATTACAGGTGTGAGCCACTGCACCTGGCACAGCCTCTGTTTCTTGAATGTGCTATCTGAGGGTGAAGACAGGCCTAGGTCTCCTCTGTCTTCTGAGGTGATGGCAGAGAGCTCATTGATGTATAGACATTGGAATCAGAATTCCACCCACGTCACCTCCCAGAGAGCTCTAAATGAGTTTGCTTGCTAGAAATTCCAGTAGAATCTATTAACACACAGGCAATATATAGTCAATTCTTAACTATCCAAACAAGTTGAAGTCAGATGAACTGGGTTAGAGTCCTAGACCTGATCCACACTAAGTGGATCTAATGCAAGTCCCTTAATCTTTCTGGGACTCAGTTTCCTCTTTTGTAAAACTGGTGTCCACCTTAGAGGTTTATAAGAATCCAATGAGATGATGCAGGGAGAGCACACTCGTGTACACAGCGCTAGATACACACTCACTTCCTTGGCTGTCCCGCCCTTGCAGGTGGGCCCTCCTCCACTCTAGCATCATGGGACCATCTCCCTCCCCAGGCTGTGAGCACCTCAGAGAGACCCTGAGCTCATCCAACTGTGTGTGTGCCTGGCACATATTGAGTAGTTACTAAAGGTCTGTGATTGAATATGAATTGCATTAGTCAGGGTCCTCCAGAGAACAGAACCAATAGGATATAGATAGATGGACAGATAGATAGATATTTATTATAAGATATTGGCTCACATGATTGTGGAGGATGAAAGTTCTACAATCTGCTATCTGCTAGTTGGAGACCCAGGAGAGCCCATAGGGTAGTTCAAAGGCCTTAGGGTCAGAGAGCTGATGATGTAGAATTCGGTCCAGGTCTAAAGACCTGAAAACCAGGATTGCCAAGGGCAGGGGATCAATGTCCCAGCTCAAGCAGTCAGGCAGACAGCAAAATCAACCTTCCACTGCCTTTTTGTTCTATGTAGGCCCCCAAAAGATTGGATGATGTTGAGGGGCATATGTTTCACCCAGTCTACCAATTCGAATGCTAAACACTTCTAGAAATACCCTCAGAGACACACCCAGATATAAGGTTTCATCAGCTAACAGGGCATGCCTTAGCCTAGTCAAGTTGAAACATAAGACTAACTATCATAAATATGCATGATCTGTGTGTAAATATAGACAGATAAAGCCACCCACATATAGACATACATAGAAACTGTCATGGGATTGTTCACAGAGAGGCAGCATGGAGTGGTAACCAGAGCAGGGATGGGGTCAGGAGCTTCAGGTGTTAGGGTGGAGAATGGTATCTTCCACTGCATAGTAAGTCACCACAAACTCAGAGGCTTAAAACAACACGTTTATTATCTCACAGGTTCCCAGCTTAGCTAAGTCCTCTTCCTAGGGCCTCCCAAGACTGCAATCAAGGTGTTTTGCAGGGCCAGAATGTTATCCAAGGCTTGGCTGGGGAAACCTCTGATTCCACGTTCACTCAGGTCGTTGGCAGAATTTAATTCCTTGCAGCTGTAGGTCTGGGAGCTTCTGCTTCTTATTGGCTCTCAGTTAGAGGCCACCCTCAGCTCCAAGAGATGCTGTAGTTCCCTGCTGTGTGGGCCTCCCCACATAGGCAGCCCCCCACATGGCAGCTTGCTTCTTCAAAACCAGCAGGGAGGAATAGAGAAACTCAGCAAGATAGGTGTCATACTTTCATGTAATGTACCCATGTCACATGGACGTGGGGACATCCATCCCATCCCTCCCATCACCTCTGCTGTATTCTACCAGTGAGAAGTCGGTCAGAGGCCCCACCCACACGCAAATGGAAGGAATTACACCAAGCCATCTCACCAGCAGGTGGGATGGTGGGCAAACTCCCTAAGAGTCTGTTGGCCACAGGAACTGAGATGAATCTTATGCAGGAAGTTCCCTGTGAAGCTGGTAGCCTCAGACTTGTGGAATAACAGAGCTCTGGGGAATCATGTCTAACAATTTCACCATATCTAGAAGAAAACAGAAGCCCAGAAAGAGTGAGTCACATAAGCATACAGCGCAGCCAACTAGAATCCAGACCCTCTGACTTCCAATTTCCATCACACTCTACTGTTTCTACCTCTGCTTATTGTCAGCACTTTGGGGCCACAAGACAGAAAGTTAGGTGACACTTTAAGACTGTAGCTCAGTGGATGTTGGAATTCCTTAGAATACCTACAGAATAAATTCAAATCTTTAGCATGGCATTCAAGGCCCTTTGACTACCTGGCCCAACCAAGCTTTTCTGTCTCACCTCTTGCCATTTGCCTGAGCATCTAATGTTCCATCACGGAAAACTATTTGGGGCTTCCTGGCAGTGACTCCCTCCCTTTAGATACATTCCACTAGGAATGCCCTTCACTTTCTATGCTTAGAAAATAAACAAAACAAACAGGAAAATTAGCGAAACTACTTATCCTTAAGTCCCAGCTCAAATGCCACCTTCTCTGTGAATCCTTTCTTAATTCTTGTACACAGAATTAATCCCTCCCTCCATTCTGTCCTTAGACTCTTGTACTGCCTCTGTTATAACCCTTTCACACGTGTGACAGTTGTTTTTGAGTTCTGTCTCTCCTGTAACACTAGGACCTTGAAGCAGGGTTGTTAGAAAGATGTGAAACCAATTTGGTTTAAACAAGTCTATCATGCCAGCTGGCCCTGTCAAGAGACTATCACGGCCTCTCCTGCTGAACTGAGATACCAACAAGACTAATGAGAGTATTTATTTCAAAGCAGACGTGTCCAGAAGCTCATCTCAAGTCAAGGAAAGGCTAGCTTGATCCCCATCCAGCTACGTTCTCCTTCGTAGCTCCCCCAGCACTTTGCTCCAGTCAGCAACTCTTTACTGATTGAGGGAACAGAATTGAACTGTCATTCAATAATCATAACTTATGTGCACTTGACCCTTGAACAACATGGGTTTGTACTGTGCAGGTCCACTATTATGCAAATTTTTTCAATAAATATTATATATTGGAAACTTTTTTGGAAATTTGTGATAATTTTAAAAAAACGTGCAAACTGCATAGCTTAGAAACATCAAAAAATTAAGAAAAAGTCAGATATGTCATGAATGCATAAAATATATGTATACACTAGTTAATTTTATCATTTACAACCATAAAATACACACAAATCTATTATAAATGGTTAAGATTTATCAAAACTTACACAAACACAGACCATACATGGCATCATTTGCAGTCGAGAGAAATGTAAACAAATGTAAAGACGCAGTATTAAATCATAACTGCATAAAATTAACTATAGTACATACTGTACTACTGTAGTAGTTATACAGCCACCTCCTGTTGTTATTGCAGTGAGCTCGAATGTTGTGAGTATCCCTTAAAATGCCATGTGACACTAGTCATCTCCATGTGAGCAGTTCGTCTCTCTAAATTGCGTATTGCAGGAAAAAGTGATCTTTCATGGTTCTTGTGTATTTTTCATCATGTTTAGTGCAACACTGTAAAATTTGAATAACACCATGGGACCCATATGAAGTGCCACTAGTGATGCTGGAAGTGCTCCCAAGAAGCAGAGAAAGTCATGACATTACAATAAAAAGTTCCATTGCTTGATACGTACCAGAGATTGAGGTGTGTAGCTGCAGTTGCCCACGATTTCAGATAGATGATTCATCTTGCAAACAGAAGACATAAATTTATGGTATTAATAAATATAGTATAGTACCATGGATATACTTTCCCTTCCTTATGATTTTCTTAATCTTTCTCTAGCTTACTTTATTTTAAGAATACAATATACCTATAATATACAAAATGTGTGTTCATTGACTGTTTATATTATTGGTAAGGCTTCCTGTCAACAGTAGGCTATTAGCACTTAAGTTTTTGGGGAATCAAAAGTTATGTGAGTTGGCCAGGCATGGTGGCTCATGCCTGTAATCCTAGCACTCTGGGAGGCCGAAGTGGGTGGATCGTTTGAGCTCGGGAGTTCGAGACCAGCCTGAGCAAGAGCGAGACTCTGTCTCTACTAAAAATAGAAAAACAGAGAAATTACCTGGACAACTAAAAATATATAGAAAAAATTAGCCAGGCATGGTAGCACATGCCTGTAGTCCCAGCTATTTGGGAGGCTGAGGCAGGAGGATCGCTTGAGCCCAGGAGTTTGAGATTGCTGTGAGCTAGGCTGACGTCACGGCACTCTAGCCCAGGCAACAGAGTGAGATTCTGTCTCAAAAAAAAAAAAAAAAAAAAAAAGTTATGTGAGTTTTTGACTGCACAGGGGGTTGATGCCCCCATCTTCCAAGTCGTTTAAGGGTCAACTGTGTACCAAAGGTTGGGCCTACACTAACATTTCAGGTTATAGAGATGAACAAGACAAGAAAAAGGGGGCCGGGCGCGGTGGCTCACGCCTGTAATCCTAGCACTCTGGGAGGCCGAGGCAGGCGGATTGTTTGAGCTCAGAAGTTCGAAACCAGCCTGAGCAAGAGCGAGACCCCGTCTCTACTAAAAATAGAAAGAAATTAATCGGACAACTATAAATATATAGAAAAAATTAGCCGGGCATGGTGGCACATGCCTGTAGTCCCAGCTACTCGGGAGGCTGAGGCAGGAGGATTGCTTAAGCCCAGGAGTTTGAGGTTGCTGTGAGCTAGGCTAACGCCACGGCACTCTAGCCTGGGCAACAGAGTGAGACTCTGTCTCAAAAAAAAAAAAAAAGACAAGAAAAAGGCATGAACAATTGAAATCACAAGGGCTTTGAAACCAAAAAATTCTTATTCAAAGTCAGACTCAATTACTTGCTAACTATATGAACTGGAGCAAGTTAAATAACTTCTCCGACCTCAGTTTCCTCAGTTACAGAGGGGATAACAATATCTATGCCATAAGGGTTGCTGTGTAGATTACATAAAATGGTATATACACCTGGCATAGTGCAGGTGCTCAACAAATGTTAGTGCTGTGTCCCTTACCCATTCGCGGAGAATCAACAGTCACGTGGGCAATAATCATCATACACCGTGATCAGCTGTGACAGATGCAAAGTGCTAGGGAAACGTGGGGAATGGAGAGACTCTATTGAGCAGAGAAGAGGCAAAGGGAAGGCTTCAAAGACAGGATGAGCAGGAACTGACCAGAAGGACCTTCGGTCAGAGGGACAGCATGTATCAAAGCAAGAGTGTCCTAGGCCCCAGTCTTCATATTTGTCTGCTGCCAGATGAGGTGGCAGCTAGCCCCTGAAGTTAACAGAGAGATGAAGCAATCTCTTCCTTCTGCAACAGATGACTGACATTTTTATTTCTTTGCCACACTGGAGAAAGTGCTTTCTCTCTCTACCATAAATATGAACTAATCCAATTTGCAATAAGTTAACGGTGAGAATTGAAATGCACTGAATTCCAAAGTTCTCATTCTAAGAAGAATGTCAAATGAATCTCACTCTCAATGCATGTGACACATTTTAAAATATATTCTAGATAGAATTTGATGCTGTTAAATTGAGACATATATAACCTGAGTGATACAGTTGCTGTGGGAATCCTTGAAATCTCCTAACATTTTTATATCCAAAATGTCATAATCTTAATTTAGACTCCCAGAATCCCAAAATGTTAGTAATAGAAGACCCCTTAGACATTCAACCTCCACATTTCCCAGATGGAGAAACTGAGACCAAGACATGAAGAATGACCTGTCCAAAACCATGTAGCAAAATTCTTAATTTCTGACACTGGAACATAGGCCTCTAAGCTTCAAATCCAATTCTCTTTCTCCTGTATGACAGTCACTCCTGAGGGACTGTTAAAAGTTTAGGGTAGGGCCTTTTCAAATTGCACGTTTCAGTTATGGATGTTCATTTTGAGGAAGACTCATTCCCTTTGGGTCTAGTACTTTCGCTTTTAACAAGGTCAATTCTAAAAGGTTATGTCAAACCTGAAGTTCTTGACCATCTCCCCAATGCTAGAACCCTAAAGGTGACAGAATCATAGACTTTTAGAGTAAGAATGGGACTTTAGAGGCTCATCTGGTTCAACTCCCCTTCTACCAAGAAACACCCTTTTTGAAATGTATCCAGCAATGTATTCATTTCTCCCAAGAGAATTTATCCTATCGTTTGGCCATGGCCCCAAGCTCCATTGAGTAGCACTCTGTCTCTCTGACTATTCTGCCCATTAAGAGAAAGGGAAGGAAGGGAATGGCGCCCCTTATTGAGCTCACTTATTGAGCACCATTTGGATACCAGGCATATGTGAGGGCCTTGGATATATTCCCTCACTGGACTCTTACGACATCCCTATAAAGTAGATGTCATTATCCCAATTTACAGACTGGGAAAAAAAATGTTCAGAGGGTTTAAATAATGTGCCCAAATTCATCCATGATAAGTGGAAGATTCAAGCCCCTGGACTACCTTTGGTGTGCTGAGATGCCTTCTCTTCCCTGCCTCCTGTCTCTCTTCAGCACGGCTCTTTCAGCAGTCTGTGCTAGAGCTTTCCTTTTAAAATAAAAATCCCCTGCTTAAACGCCTTTGATGGCTCTTCAATATCCACTCATGGTAAATAGTTCAACATCCACTCAAGGTAAATAGTCCAAGCTCTTTAGCTTAATAATCAAGGTCCTTGACAATCTGGCTCCAACCAGACTTCACAGGCTCGCCTCCCTCTGCTCATCCTAGGTTTACCATGAGGATGCCTTTCTGTCTCCACGCATGCTGTACTTGCTGCCTACATACCCCCCGCCACCCCTTTCTCTGCCTGAAGAAATCCTAGTCTTCCTTTAAGATCCATTCAAATGGACCTCCTTGGTGAAGCCTTCCCCACTCCCTTCGGGCAAAACGCACTCTTCTCTGCTTTCTCCAGCACATGGCAAGGGCCTCAGTCATAGCCTCTTTTGTACTGCCTTGGTCCTTTGAAGTCTAAGATCCTCAAGGACAGGGATTGTATTTTACTTTTCTTTGTATTCCAGTTCCTGGCACATGATAGGATTCCATAGATATTTATGGAATAGAATTGAGGTCTAATCCTTTTCCATATGTTAGCCCTTCAATTATTTGAAGACCCTTTTAAGGCCTTGCCCTACCCCACTCTACTCCTAGCTATTTTTTATCTAGGTTAAATGCTCCCAATTCCTTTAGCTGTTCCTTGTAAAGTCTGATTTCCAGATCCCGTATCTGGTCATTTGCCTCTGAGTGATAATTTGTCAACATCCCTCTTTTAAAACATGATGCCTAGGACAAAGCTAAATAGCCGGAACAAAGTCTGGCCACGGCAGAACAAAGTGAGAGGATTCCAATCTATGATTTAGTGGTAGCATTTCCTTAACCATTACTGTGTGCCAGCAGCCTCTGCCCACCGAATTTACTTTCATTCTCCAATAATCTGGTGAGGTAGGTGTTATTTCTTTTTTTCCCTCTCCTTTTTTTCCTTTTTTTTTTTTTTTTTTGAGACAGAGTCTCACTCTGTTGCCCAGGGTAGAGTGCCGTGGTGTCAGCCTAGCTCACAGCAACCTCTTACTTTTGGGCTCAAGGGATCCTCCTGCCTCAGCCTCCCAAGTAGCTGGAACTACAGGCATGTACCACCACACGCAGCTAATTGTTTCTATTTTTAGTAGAGATGGGGTCTTGCTCTTGCTCAGGCTGGTCTTGAACTCCTGACCTCAAGTGATCCTCCCGCCTCAGCCTCCCAGAGTGTTAGGATTATAGGCATGACCACCGCGCCCAGCCTGAGGTAGGTGTTATTTCTCCATAAGTTAACTTAAAGTCACGAGCCCAGAGCACAAAGGGAACTTGTGGTCAACTAATACCTTTAGATCATTTTTACATTAGCTGCTGTCAAATTATTATTTTTTCCAGTTACCAGCTAGTGACAGGCTTAAGGGCAATTGAGGACAAAAAGAATCAGTGCCTTTAGAAGGGTGTGAAACCAAAGCACAGAGAAAAGTCTGGTTGGATTAATGACCAACTTCCTAACAATAACAGCCTTTATCTAGGAGCTCAGACAGAGCCTGGAATTTCTCAACCACATAGCTTCCTGGAACTATTTTTATTTGGTATTTTACAAGAGGAGCAAGAGCAGAAGAAGTGTCTTAGATAAACAATGAGGTTTGGGGCTCAGCACGTCTCTGCAAAGCACTCACACCATCAGAATCTGAGCAGCCAGTGGAGCCCTGTAAGTCACAAGGTGACAATAAGGAGGCTGCCTCTCTGGTCTGTGGCTTGGGTCTGAGAGGGTCCCCACTGTGCACATTCTTTCCATTAATACAGACTGATCATCAACTGTGTTCCAGGAGTGATGTGAGGTGCTGTGGATGTAATGAAGAACAGAGTTCCAATCTCCTGGAGCTTATAGTCAGATGGAAGACAGGCACGCAAGCAATTGATATGCACACGTCTGAGTAAATGCCACGATGAAAGAATGTCCCCGGCCTACTAGTAGAGCAAGAGGGGGAGCATTTAACCCTTCCTAGGGTGAGGATGGAAGAGAAGGTAGCAGAGGAAGTTCCTGGGGAAGGTGGTCTTAACTGATGAATAGGACTTAACCTGGTTAAGGCGGGAAGAAGAAACGAAAGAAAAAAATGTTCCAGGTATGAGCAGAGCCTCAAATGCAAGAAATAGCATAAAGTTTCCATAAAGTATAGGAAGAATTAAAAGAATTTCAGTGTTTAACAAAAGTTCAAGAGGCTGGGGAGGTAGATAGGGTTATTAGGTGCCTGTTGCATGTTAGGCACTGCGATAAGCCCTCAACATACATTATGCCAGATCATTAACTCACTGTGATCTTGAGCAAGTTACTACACCTCTCTGGGCCTCACTAGTAAAATGAGGATGAGATGAATTCTAAGGTCCTGTCTGATCTCAGCCCGGCACGTAAGTGAGTGGGAAGGCATTCTAATCTATGGGCTGTGTGCACAGGAATGCTGGTCAGGTGGATCAAGCATCATGGCCCTGCTTATCCGAGTTACAGGCACAGTATTCAAGAGGATTCCATTAAACTTAAAAACATTTACCAAGCATATAGTTTGTGTAGGATTCAGGAAAGATACAGATTAAAATATCTATCAGGCAGGGTAGGCTACGATAAATGCTGCTGGGAAGGGTCAGATGAGCTGTGGGGAGCTCAGAGTTGGGAGAGACCAGAGTCGGTGTGGAGAGGAGAGCAAGGCTTCTTGGAGGAGAGGGCATTTGTGATGGGCCACAGCATGCGGAGTGTTGAGGAAGAGGTTGAGCAGAGGCGTTCCAGGCAAAGGAAACAGCAAGAGCCTGACAAAGTCAAGGAATGTTGTACCTTCTGCTCCCCCCATCTGCCCCTTCCACCCGTACATACCCTCTGCCCCCCCTACCTACCCTCAGAATTCTGAGCTGACATTTGAGACTCTCCATAGTTAAGCCTCGTTCTCTCTATCCTGCTTTCAGTCTCATGTCTCTCTTATACAGACCCTCTGCTCCAGCCACACAAAGCTACTTGCCGTTTCGTAAATGTGCCCCTCAGTTTGCCATCCCTCGTTGTACCTCTCCGTACAATGTCCCACTTCCCTAATACTCCCTCCTCTGCCTCCAGTCAGCTTTTCCCACCCATCATTTAAGCCTCATCAAAAATACTATGTTCTCTAACCCTGCCTGAATCTCTTCCAAACACTGCAACATCTTGAATGCCTTCCCCATGTGGCATTTATAACTTCTTGCCTTGTATTATAATATCTGTCCTTAAAAGACTGTCTGCTCCTTGAGAAAAAGTGCTATGCCATGTTGGTATCTCTCCCAAGGGTCTCTAGCGCTGACTAGAAGGCCAGCTCCCCAGTAAACACACGGGCTGTGAGCAAAGTGGTCAGAGAGAGTCTAAGTGAACCTGCTGTTTGACCATCAGTTAAGCAGTGCTGGAACTGTCATTCTGTCGTCCTTTGGTTATGCTAGCAGTCATTCCCCTAAACTCAGGCAAGTGCTTGGGGGGTACTAGGCCCACCTCTAGTTCCAGCAGTGTACTCTGGCTATCCTCCTAACTGTTTCAGGAATGGGAGCCGAGGATGCAGCTAGTTGAGAGGCAGAGATGGAGAGCGTGGAGTAGGTGTATGTCTAACTGGTTCATTCAAAAGAAACCCATTCTAATGGGCCTGAGAAGAGTGTTTGAGGCCAATATTTGGTCAAAATTTACCACCCTTGTGATGTGGGCACATTATCCCTGCTTTATAGGTAAACAAACTCAGAGAACTCAAGGGCTCAGAGAGGTTAAGATGCTTTCCCGGAGTCATATGGTATGTGGCAGAACCAAAACGTGAAGTCAGGCCTAATGCATTCTCTACTTTATCACAACTGCCACTCGACATCACAGTTGCCTGTGAGGGGACATGAGACCCAGACCCTTTTTAAGAGGTTCAAAGTTCCTGGTGAATAAGATCAGAAAATTACCAACCCTACTTCTGATCCCAGATTTAGTATACAGATGAAATGTGCTTAAACTACCCATTTTTAATGACCTTAGGCAGCCTTGACACAGAAGAGGAGTCATAAAAGGCCAACAACCAGAAGCAGGTAGGAAAGGGAAACATCAAAATCAAGAAGAGGTTATGAGCTCTTATGTGCTTCAGCGCCCCGCCCCCCGCCACCTCCCATTTCTTTAAGCACCAGAAGCCATCTCTTCCATTTCCTTCTTCAACTCTCGCCCGGGTCATCAACAACGTGGTAAAAGTAAAATACTGTTCCCTCGATTTTCAGTGTTGAATAATCACTCCTTTTTGCTGTTCCTTATGGAGAGCTCTGCCAGGTTTAATTCCTTAATGTAACAGATGAAACAGCAGACCTGGGGTTTCCTGGCATCCCTTCTTAAAGAAAAATTACATCCTTATTAATTTGCCTACTTTCTTCCCTCTCCATTGTCTATGTACTTCCTGACTTCCCCCAACCTGTGACCCTTTTCACAGGGTCTGTCATGGCCCAATTCTGCTTTCCATCTGCCTCTTGGTTTTTAAATTCCCTTTTAAAAATTCAAACATTAAACAATTAATGACATCTATGTGCCCTGCGATACTAAGTGGAATAAAAGTGAAGTACTATGCTCAAGGGTAGGACAGTCTAACTTAAAATACTACCGTGTGATACATTTCATACAGAGATATTTACCAAGTGACAGTGGAGACGAGGGATCAATTAATTCTTCCTGAGAAGTGTTGGAGAAGTTTTGAGCTGGATCTAAAAAAGAAGCGGGAATCCAAATGACGACATGTGCACTTTTAATTTTTTTTTTAGCAAACACGTAGGAATGTCTCCTTCGTGCCAAGCCTTATCTAAGGCATCGGAACTACAGGTGTGAACAAAGTTCCTGATCTCAACAAGCTTTCAGCCTAAACATGGAGTTTAAAAATATACACCAGTAATGGCAATACAATGCATACTGTGCCATGGAGAGAGTTAAAGAACAAACTGCCAGGGGAGTTCATAGAGAAATTTCTTTTTTCCTTCGAGAACTGTTTAAAAGAACATTTCTCATTGGATATAGTAGGCAGAATTCACCTGGCCCTTGGCATATACCACATGAATAATTCCTGGGACAGTAACTATGATGAATTTTACTCTGGTTATTAGGATATGTGATATGAAAGAGTTGACTTTAAAGTAGGGAAATTATCTGGGTGGGCCTCACCTAATTATGAGTATTTTAAAAGCTCTCAGCGTTCTCTGACTGGTTAGAGAAGGGGGAAGTCAGAGAGATTCAAAGAATGAGAAGGATTTGATGTAAGAGACATTCTCTGTTGATGAGATAAAGGGGACCATGTGGCAAGGACCTGAGAGTGGTCCCCAATTGACAGCTAGCAAGACAATCTAGCAGCAGGCCTACAACCACAGGGAAATGAATTCTGCCAGCAACTTGAAGGAGGTTGGGGCAGACCGTTTCCTTGTCGAGCCTCCAGATATCTTGACTTCAGCCTTAGGAGACCCTGAGCAGAGAACCAGAACCCAGCCACACCATGCCAGTTTTCTGATCTACAGAACCACTGGGTGTTGCTTTAAGCTGCTAAATTTGTGGTAATTTGTACTCAGCAACAGAAAACTAATACAAGCACTTATAACACTGTGCTCTCATTAGCTGTTAATATATTAGTTTCCTCAACTATGGGCTCCTTGGATTCAGGCTGTATCTAATTATCCTTGTAACGTCAGGCTTATTCATAAGATAGGTATTCCCTAAAATGCCAGTGAATAAAAGTTTAAATGAGACACAAGGATGCAGATCAGGACCTGGACACACTCTGTTCATTTCCTTTTCTCAAAGATGGGCAGACTGAGAGACCAATACCAGGACAAAAAAAGGAAGCTCTTTCGGTCAAATGCTCCAAGGCCTATTTCAGAGACAAAGTAACTAACCCAGCCTCGGCTGCCCTAGCTGCTGCCCCAATCTCAGCTTAGGTGGATATCCTTCCAAGGACATTGCTCCTAGAAGTACCACTAACCAGGGCACCCCTGTGTGACCTGAGAATGGTTCCACCATTCACTAACTGTGTGACCCCGGACAAGTTACTTCACCTCCCTGCTGTGCCTCAGTTTTCTGATCTGTAAAATGCAGATCATAATACCGCATAGGTTTGTCGTGAAAACTGTCACAAGAATTAAAGATGGTACACGTAAATGATGCCCAGCCCCAGCTCAGCAGGGGCCTCAGGATTAATATCTCACTATAACACCTTAGCTATAGGTGAATGCTAAATGTAAGTATTTTCAAGCAGCCAAAATAGAAGTTCAAAAGTCTTTGAACCTCATTTATTCATTTCTTATGAAACATTTCATGTTTTTAACATGACACAAAAGGAATAACAGTGAACACTTATGTACCGTCTACTTCGCTTACAAGTAGTGAAAATCTCCCGTGTGCTCCTCCCTGTTGACATCCCCACTGCCAAACCCCTGGAGATAACCACTACTCTGAATTTGGTGTTTGTTGTTTCCGTGTATGTCTTTATATTTTAACTACAGGTGTATGGGTGTCCCTCAATCAAACTCATATTATTTTGCTTATTTTTAAAACTTTAAGTGACATCATACTGCTTATTCTTTTTTGTTCAATACTGTTTCTAAGATATTTTCACGTTATTACATGTTATTATTGATCTTAGCTCAAGATCAGGGGTTGGCACTTTTTTCTATAAAGGCCCAGATAGTAAATATTTTAGGCTTTGCAGGTCATAAGACCCTATTGTAGCACAAAGGCAGCCTCAAAAAGCCTGGCTGTGTTACTATAAAACTTTTTCATGTAATTTTCATATGTCATAGAAGTATCATCTAACCATTTAAAAATGTAAAACCCATTCTTAGTTCCTGTACCAAACACAAATAGGAGGGTGGCCAGATTTGGCCCAAGGACCATTGTTTGTCAATCCTGCTCCAGATTATTCATTCTGATTGCTATAGAGTGCTTTATTTTATGTTCATTCATTTAAAAAAAATATTTACTAAGCATTTACCAGGTACTGTTGTAGATCAGATACTGATCCTGGTTTTAAGAAATTTACTGTGTAAGCAAGCAAGATGAGACATGTTAACCAATAATAGATAAAACATAGAAAGTGATAAAAGCTCTAAGAGAGGTTCATATGGGTTGCCATGAGAGCTAACAGGAGTGGTGGCAGGAAAGCTCATTTCACATTGGCATAGTGGTTGAGAAAATGGGCTCTGGGGCTAGGCTGCCTGAGTTCTTCTTCTGGTTCCACCATTCACTAGCTGTGTGACCTTAGACAAGTTACTTCACCTCTCTGTGCCTCAGTTTTCTTATCTGTAAAGTGCACATGATAACACTGCATAGGTTTGTCGTGAAAATTAAATTGTCACAAGAATTAAAGATAGTACAAGTAAAGTACCTAGAAGAGCACTGGCTCATCGTAAGCATGATATAAATGTTAGTTTTGATTATGAAGGCTAGAAGATCATGGAAGGATTCGTGAAGGAAGTAGTAAATCAGAATTTTCAAAGATGGGTAGGATTTAGACATACAGAAATGGAAAGGAAGACATTCTAAGAAGATAGAACAGTGTATGGAAAAGCCTAGAGTAGCAAAGGATATATATAGAAAATTACAAGTGAATCAAAAGGAAAGTAAAGGAGAATAGTGAGAAATAAATTTCGAAAGGAAGGTCGTGGCCAGATCAGGGAGAGCCTTGAATGCAAGGCTAAGGAGTTTGTCCTGTAGGTAATGAGGACTTATTAGTTTTATGAACTAGGAATGACATATACTTCCAAGATCTGGCAGCTGTGGGAGGCGATTTTGAGAGAAATGTCAAGAATTAAGATATAACTCCAACAGCCTAGGGAGTGGCGCCTCCATTAGGGCAAAGGCAGTGAGCTTTGGATGTGGGGAAGACAGGGAGGCATTTTAAGGTACGCTACCTAGTTTTAAGCCCGGGTGACTGGAAATATGGTGGTGCCATTATCTGAAACAGGAAATACAAAGAAGGTTTAGAAAGTCATCTGTTTTCATATTTCTATCCCTTTGCCTGGAATGCCTGTGCCTTGTGCATTCATCCCACAGGGGCTAGCTTGAGTCTTGAAAGCTCTTTCTGAAAAGCCTATCTTATTAAGTTGCTACTTGAAACTCTTCAGTACTCTTTATTGCCTATAGCAGGCATTCTTATTGCCTATAGCAGGCATTCATTTGGTCTCAGGATGCCTTTCCACTCTTAAAAATTATTGAGGACCTGGAAGAACTTTTTTATGTGCAGTTTGTTACTTCTACCAATATTTACCATATTAGAAACTAAACCTGAAAAAAATTTAAAAATTTATTAATTCATTTAAAAATTACAATAATAAACCCATTACATGTTAACACAGACACATTTTTAATGAAAAATGACTATACTATTTAAAACAAAAAATTAATAAGAGTAGTGTTTTACATTTGTGCACATCTCTTTTAATGCCTGGCTTAAAAGAAGAGAGCTGGATTCTAAAATCTGTTTCTGTATTTCTGTTGTGATATCAGATATTTCTGTGATGTCCTACAGAAAAGTTCACTGTACACTTGTATAAGAATGTGAATGAAAAAGGCAAAAAAAAACCCGCTTAGCATTATTAGAAAAATAATACTGAGTTTCCTGATCCCCTCAAAAGGATCTCAGGGACACCCAGGGGTTCGGGACCACACTTTGAAAACGACTGACCTACAAAATAAATTCAAAGCTCTTCATCCAGACATGCAAGGACCTCCTTCCATGTTCTGGCTTCTTTTTCCTCTCTAACTTCAGCGGCATCACGCCATATCCACATCTCCCACACTGGCCACACTATCCCCTCTAGCCAACCGGTAACTCGCCTTTATCCTCCGCTCCTCCTAAAATGAGCGTCCCCTTGCAGACTCCTTCAAGAGCCGATTTGAACGTGCTTAGCTGCGGGATGCCTCCTTTGACCCACCCTAACACAGCTGACCGCTCCCTGCCGGCAGGGCACAGGCTGGAGATGAATCTCCGTCCCTCACTGACTGGCTGGCTGACCTTGGACAAGTAACTTCACCTCCCCGGGCTTCAGCTTCCTCACTGCTAAATGCAGTGGCGGTTAAACAGAACCGTGGAGCCAACAGTGCAGGTGGGCACTGAACGAGTGACCCTCTGCACGGGGCTCGGCCCCCCACGGGCTCAATAGGTACTTGCTGAAGGGATGACCAGCGGAGGAACCCTGGACGCCTATACTCACTGGGTCCCCGGCACCGCTGTGTGGGCTTAGCAAGCACTAACTTATTCTCCTCACGTCAGCCCTCCAGGTCAAGGACTACTGCGTGGAGGTGCGAAGTAAATCGCTCAAGGGCATCACACAGCCAGCCACTAGCAGAGCCGGGGTTCGTCCAAAGCGGCTCCCCGGGTCAGCCGGCCTTCGGGGCCCAGCGCGGCCTAGGAGCCGGCTACCTGCGGCGGCGGGATTAGAACCCGAGCCCGAGTCCCCGAGCTCTCTCTAGACCTCAGTTTACCCATCCGCGAGACGCGAACCCGACAGCCGGAACGAGCGCCGACGGAGCCCAGCCAGAAAAGCCGGAGGCGGCGAGTCGGACCAGACAGGGGCCCTCCGCCGCGCCCTCCCCGCCCCGCCCCCGCGTGCGAGCCCAACGGCCCAGGCGCGCGCCACCTCGCGGCGGGAGGCGCGGGGGCGGGGCGGGGCCGGGGGAGCTCCCGCCCCCCAGTCCCCCGCTCGGCCGCCGCCGCCACCGCCGCCTCGGTGGAGCCCCCAGCCGCCCGCCCCCTTCCCGCGTCCTCTCTCCCTCCCTGCGCAGCGGAAACATGGCGGCGGGAAGGGAGTGAGCCGCCCCGTGCCCCCGCCGCGCCCTCAGGTAAGCGCCTCTCGGTAGCCTCCGCTCGCCGGAGTAGCCCGCGCCTGAGGGGCCGCCCTGGGCTAGGAGGCGGCGGCGGGACCTGCGCAGCTGCTGCGCGCGCCCCTCCCGGCCCGGGGTCCGTCTGTCTGTCGGGCCGGCCTGCCTGCCCGTCTGCGGTCCGCGCGGGGCCGCGGCCCTTCCCCTTTGGTGTCAGCCGGGCCCGGAGCCCCAGCAGCCCGTTCTGCATCTGTGGTCACGCCGGCGGGGCCCAGTGTCCGGCCGGCGGCCCTGACGCGGCAGAGATGGCCCGGGGGCGCCGGCACGGGAAACCCAAGGACAGGGGCTCTTGGGAGGGTCGGCATCGTGGGGCGGTCACTGAGGGGTCGCTGCGTCCAGGCCGGCGGGGCTGGAGTGGGCCAGGGAAGGTTCCAGGGCTCCGGGCCGAGGGCCGGGAGTCGGCGCGATGTCTGTCTGCGCGCAGGTCAGTAGGTGAGCGAATGCCTGTGGGTCCTGGCCGGCCCAGTCCCGGTTCCCGGCAGGCAAGGACCGGGGTCGGCGGGGCGGCATGGCCCAGCGACGGCCAGGGACGCCCCGGGCCCGGAGCTGTCAGCAGCGTCTTCGGGGCTGGGCTCCAGTGGCAGAGCTGCGCGGGACAACTCACGTGTGCCGCCAGCCCCGAGCCCCGCCGGAAACGGGTGGGGAGAGCAGGTTTCAAACCTCGGACGCGGCGGGAGCAGCTCGGTAGCGAAGTGAGCTAGCCATTGAAAGAAGTTTCCAGGGGATGAGTGAACCTCGTAACATCCCCGACCAGAAAGGAATTTAAAAGTCATCTAGGGTCCCTTTCTCCCATCCCGTGCCAAAGTATGTTTGATAATCTCAAATTCCACCCTAATAATTTGACGAACCTGTTTGGACACCTCTTCCAGTGATGAGAAGCTAATCTCTTCCCAAGGAACCCGTTCTCTTCCTGGACAGATGTGGTTATAAGTTGAAAGAAACAGCTGTCTCCCATCCTTCCTAGTTCCTTTCCCTTATGGGCAGCCGTTAAGATATTTGAAGATAGTAATCATGTACCCCGAGTCTTGTCTTCTTTTCGTTTCCAGTTCTTTCAGTTGTTTCTCATATGCTTGGCTCTCTGATCCATCCTCGGGATGAGCTCTAGTTTGCCCATATCCCCTTTAAAGGAGAACTTAATGTGAGTGAGGAGACAAAGCCTAGTAAGTTTCTCCAAACAGTTTCTTGGCTCCAAGGATTGACCTGTTTAAATAAAAGGTACTCTGTTCCCTTCCTCATTTTTGTGCTGTGTTTTGAACTTTAAGTTCAAATTAAAGAAGGCATCTAGTAGTGTTTGTTCAAACTAACTAAAAGAGGTCCGATTTTGTGGAAATTTTGGGGTTTTCCCTTCTTTTTAAAATGTCTGTAAACAATTTATCAAATGAGCCAATGTATATCAAAGTGTTTTTAAAGTATAATGTGCCTTACAAATAGAAGAGTTTGTTATTTTTACTCTGAAAAGAATTGAGACTTAGTTTGGTGCCAAACTGCAATTTAATATTTGGTTGGAGAGGAAAATGCTTTATTACATTGAACTCTTTGCTCTATTTCTAACTGCCAGCAGAAGGCCCAAAATTACTATGAAAAAGAACACTTTTTGTTACTCACCAGTATTATTTTTTACTTTTTTAATCTCTTAGCCTTGGTGATACTTGGGGTTAAGTTTTTAAAAAGGATCTTTTACCAGCCCCCCAAACCCCTGCCTAAGCTGCAGGTTAGTAATTTTTTAAGCCCAGCAGAGATGTCATGGCCTTGTAGATAAAATGTCAAGCTCTTGTTTCTGGGACCCTGTTCAAGTTCTAAGCAAAGTTTCACTGTTTTTATAACTTAGACAAGCACATACCAGCAGTCAGAATTGGCTCTTTATCTTTGTTCTTATGTCTTCATTTTTTAAATTGGTCAGTAGTTTCGAAGTTTGTAGCACATATGTCAAGTTTGATTTCTGGTATATTTGTGCAAATGCTGTTTCCCTTTTATGTAAATTGGGTAAAAATTTGTATAGCACCATTCTGTCCAGAACTGTACAGATCTGGAAAGGCTCTGGTTCCTTCCCGTCAAAGGACTTGGAGTAAAATGTACTAAACTGTGAGAAAGAACTTGTGTGAATATCTCATGGAAAATTTAAACTTAGTATGTTCTAACAACCTTCATTGTACACTTTTGTACATCCTGTGGGTCAGGTACTGTGCTATGTACTGTGCTTAGCTAAGTATACAAAGGTGAATAAAATACATTTCCAATCCTTGTGGAGCTGGTAAATTAGATGCTTAAATATATTATCTTAGCATGAAAGGTGAAAACTATGTATAGCTGAGATACACAAGGTGAGAGCTGTGGTTCCCCAAAGGTGAGGGCACTTAGATTAGCTTAGGAGTTGAGGGAAGGCTTTGGGAAGAGATGACACTTGACCCAAATCTTAAATGGTAAATAGGAGTAAGCTAGGCAAAGATGAGTAGAAAGTGTGCTTCAGACAAAGAAAGCAGCTTGAGCAAAGGCATCAATATGAGAAAAGGAATGACTTGTATAGTGAACCACAGGCCGGTTGGGACTGCTGAGAATATAACAATAAAGATTAAGTGGTAAGTTGTGAGGCTGGAAATACAAGCAGAGGCTGTGTCATAGTGGACCTTGTATGCATAAGTATCTTGAAATTAATTCAATAGGTAATTTTTTTTTGTTCAGAAACAGTAAAAGAAAAAAACCAAAAGGTTGCCATCAGACATGATTTTAAAATGTGGTGAGGCCAGGCACAGTGGCTTATACCTGTAATCCCAGCACTTTGGGAAGCCAAGGTGGGAGGATCACTTGAGGCTAGGAGTTTGAGACCAGCCTCGGCAACAGTGAGACTCCATCTCTACAAAAAATAAAATTAACTGGACAAGGTGGTGAGTCCCTCTAGTCCTAGCTACTTGGGAGGCTGAAGCCGGAGGATTGCTTAAGACCAGGAGTTCCAGGCTGCAATGTGCTACCATCATACCACTGCGCTTCAGCCTGGGTGACAGAACAAGACTCTGTCTCAAAAAAAAAAAAGAAAATAAATTTCATAGGAATGAAGAGAAAGGGATGAATTTGAGAAAAATTTGTCAGACTTTATAATTGATTGGATGTGCAGGTAAAAGGGTGAGGAGTCCATTGTGATGCTCAGGTTTTTGGCGGGGGGTGACCAGGGATATGGTGGTAATATTAACTGAGACAGGAAACAGTGGATGATGAGTTCAGTTTTTTTTTCTTTTTTTTTTCTATTTCAGAATATTACGGGGCATGAGTTCAGTTTTGAACTTGAATATTTTGCCATTTCTTGAGTTAGTTCAATGAGCAAATGGAGTAGGAGAAAGCTGGGGTGGGGAAGGTGTGGTCAGAAAGTGGAATATTGGAGATAAGTTGTCTGATGTGGAGCTGGTCTCTGTGTGGGTAGCTGAAATATACAGCAGAGTTGAAGGTCAGTGAAGCTGACTATGACAAGGAACTGTGAGGCTAGTGTATTGAATGCCATCCATGTGGATAGTGAAGTAATTTAGGATGATAGGGTGTGAGGAAGATAGGAAGATGGTGACCCAGGTGCGGTGAAGATAGGGGATTAATCGGGAGGGCGGTAGATGACAGATGAGGAGGTGGGGTAGAGAGTGATATAGCTGGATGGTGCAAACCTCAAAGGAGAATGGGTTTTTAAACACAAGAGTGAAAAAGTAATGGTTTTTGACTTTTCCTTCCTGGAAACAGGGTTCTGATCTCTTTATCTGTATTCAGGACACATATTAATCCTGTTTGCTCTGAAGAGTTGGTTCTTAGTCTTAGAAAGTGGGAGGGCAAATATCCCACATCAGATCATTTCTGCTAATACTTAATGACAAAAGGCAGTGGAGGTTTGTCCTCTGATGATTATTGGTAGGTGGATCGGAAACGATCATTTAACACAGTGAGGATATACCATGGTTTCTGGGCAGATTATAGTGAAAAGAGGCTAGGCTTTGGAGTTAGAAAGATCAAGATTCAGATCTAGACTCTGTTCACTTACTAGCCTTATGACTGTAAACAAACTGTTTAGTCTCTGTGAGCTTCAGTGTCCTTATCTGTAAAAAACAACTTCCTACCTTGTAGGGTATCACAAAGATTACACGAAAAAAATATGTATACACACATAAAATCACTAGAAAAGCAATTGGTGCTTCATAGATGCAAAGTAAATGTTAGTTCCCTTCCACCTACCTTTAAGGGGCTTATGCTTTGCTAGCAGAAATGAAACTTTTTCACATTTACCTAGATTATAAGACAGAATATAGTTTATTAGTAGATAGGCTTAGTGAGGTTAAGAAACTCTAAAGGAAGTATAAGGAAAGTGATACAGCAGGTCAAAGGAGGGAGATACCATTTCTCAACATTTGGAAACAAGGTTAGGCTTCACATTCAAGACGAATTTCATTTGGGCCTTGGAGAGCAAATTTCAATAGATTAAATGATAATTTAGATAGCAATACAAAGTAGAGAAAGCATAGGATATGTTTGTTAAAAGCTGATAGCTTCCACAGGTTTGAGTGTTGTGTTTGTGTTAAGTTAATCGAGGGAAATGTGACTAGAGAGGTAGGCTGGGGCCATAGTATTAAAAGAACTGAAACTATGCAGTTTGGAGTTGATTCTGGATATACTAGGGAGCCAGAGATTGTACATCCTTTCCCTACCTCAGTTTACTATCTGAAAAATTTATAAGTGGCCGGGCGCCGTGGCTCACGCCTGTAATCCTAGCACTCTGGGAGGCCGAGGCGGGAGGATCGCTCAAGGTCAGGAGTTCGAGACCAGCCTGAACAAGAGCAAGACCCTGTCTCTACTAAAAAATAGAAAGAAATGATCTGGACAACTAAAATATATATATATATAAAAAATTAGCCGGGCATGGTGGCGCATGCCTGTAGTCCCAGCTACTCGGGAGGCTGAGGCAGGAGGATCACTTGAGCCCAGGAGTTTGAGGTTGCTGTGAGCTAGGCTGATGCCATGGCACTCTAGCCCGGGCAACAGAGCCAGACTCTGTCTCAAAAAAAAAAAAAATTTATAAGCATTAGTTCAGAAACTTTAGATTTTTGTTTGAAGTGAACCAAATGTGAAGTTCCACATTTGAAAATAAGTTCCTATTTAGGCCAATTCTAGGTTTAAAAAATAACTACTAAGACTTGTTTTGTAGTTATAGTTTAATCTTTACAATAACCTTGTTTGATAGATAGACTTAGTGGGGTTAAGAAACATACAAGATCTCACTGGTAGAAAGTGATTTCAAATTCTGCCTTTTCCATTCCACCATACTGACTTAGATTTGAAAAGAAGCCTGGGTTCCTCAGTGTCACTGAAGATAAACTCTACAACCCTAGGCAGATCACTTTTACTCTCTGATCCTCTGCTCCCTCATTTATAAAATGTTTAAGATAGTATGTGTAAAGTACTTTACATAATATTGGGCACATATTAAGCATGCAGATGTTGGGTTCCTCCTTCCGCATCTGTAAATAAGGGAATTTAACCATACCGTTGCCAAGGCCTTAGTGCTAACTCCATAGCCACCAGGGAACTGCAATAACTAAATATAATTGCCCCTCTGTATGCATGGGTTCCACATCTATGAATTCAACCAACCATGGATTGAAAATATTCGGGGGAAAAAGTATGGTTGCATCTATATTGAACATGTATAGACTTTTTTCTTGTCATTATTTCTTAAACAATACAACAACTATTTACATAACATTTATTGTATTGGGTATTGTAAGTGATCTAAAGATGATTAAAATATACGAAAGGGCCTACATGACTCAAGAGGCTGAGGCAGGAGGATCACTCCTGAGGCCCGGAATTTGAGGCTGTAGTGAGCTATGATCTTGCCACTGTACTGCAGCCTGGGTGACAAGCAAGACACCCTTCTCTAAAAATATATGAGACACACACACACACACACATACACACACACATACACACATACATATATACACACACAGGAGGAGGTGTGTAGGTCATATGCAAATACTACACCATTTTATATAGGGACGTGAGCATCCGTGGGTTTTGGTATCCATGGGGGTTCCTGGAACCAATCCCTGTGGATACCGAGGGACAACTGTACTTTGATAACTTCATGGCCAGATAAGCCCAGCAAGTCTTATCACCTATTATCTTTGACCCAGCCTCTCAAATTGTCTGTCTTCTTCTGTACTGTTATTCTTGTGCTGATCTGGCGGCTTCTTCCTCTCTACCAACCCGACTTCTTTGCTCCTTCCCAAACCTTTCCTCTTGTTTTCTCAAAATCCTGTTTCCCACACTGTTAACCGTTTTACTGGATGTTTATTGTGTGCCCTGGCCTTACATGGAAGCCAGGCTCTCTCCCAAATCATGGAGAGCATATTACTTGCTCTGTAGCCTTTTTAAATGGATGTAGCTCATTCTCCCCACCCCTCCTATCTCAAAGGAGAAAGGTGAAGATGATTGTTTTTTTTAATTGCTACTATTTCCAGACCATTACTTCTCTATCTTCTTAAAACCCCTCTGCTCTCTGGCACAAAGGCTATACCACCATCGGCTTCTGATATGTAGATCTTCTCTGTTGTTTAGGACCTGACACACACAGGTCCTTCCTTTCCACTTTGATTATTGCCCTCATCCTGAGTGACTTCGGTATTCATATGGACGATTTTTTTCCCCATCACATTGGCCTCTTCAACTCAAGTGTTCATCTCTTTAGCTAATCAACTCCCATAGTCACACCATGGGCCTTGTATTACCTGGAGATGGTCCACCTCTGAAATTATAAATGAAGACATGCAGCTTTGTTCAAAATTTCTTCTTCAACCTGACCTTTGATTACCCCCACTAGGTCTGATTTTTGACCTTATCAAAATCTATCTTCACTTCCTTCCATATCCAGCTTAATTTTCTTAGTTCACCACGATTTCATTTACTCTCTTGCCGTGCTCTGTTGTCCTGTCTTTGTCTGCACAAAGTCCTAAACCTCATGACTCAAACTAACCTCTCCTGGCTCTACTGAGCTATGCTGGAGAAAAATCACAACTATACAGATTTGTGCCATAGAGCCTTCAATACCTAGTCATTTCTTTGCCCTATTTTTTATTAATATGATGTCTTATGTCAAACTCTTTTCAGGCTTCTGACCACCCTATTTCTCCTCTCACTGTCAGCACGTGGTTCCACTTCTTAAAAGAAAAAGTAGAAATCATTAGAGGAGATCTGTCTCACTCCCTTGCTAGTAAACTAAGTTCCTTAAAACTATACCTATGTTTTCTGCTTCCTCTTGCCTAAGGCTAAATCTCTCAACCCATTTTTTTATTGCCTTCAACTTCTTTCTCTCTTGTGGCTACTTTTCTATTTAAATCTGCTTAGAAGTCTCCCATCTTGAAATCTTATAAACAAAATAAATCTTATAAATTAAAAAAAATTTTTTAAAAGACAGAGGTCTCTATGTTGGCCATGCTGACCTTGAACTCCCAGGCTCAAGTGATCCTCCCACCTCAGTCTCCTGCGTAGCTGGGACTACAGGCATGTATCAGTGCACCTGGATTTATAAATAAAATCTTAAGCCCATATTTTCCTCCAGGTACTACCCAATCTCTTGCCTACCCTTCATACTCAAACTTCTTGAGTTATATGCATTTGATATATAAATTTTTTAATTTTTGATTCTTCTTTACATTCCGACTTTAGTCCCATCACTTTTAATAAGCTTCAGTTTTCTCATCTGAAAACAGGGATAATAATAGTACCTATTAGGTACTATAGTACCTCAAGATTTTTATGATTTTTTTTAAATGAGGTAATCTATATGAAGGAGCTCAGCCCAGTGTCTAGCATATTGTGGGGATGCTATCTATGTTATATATGTTACTTTTATTATTGCTACTTATTTAATCTTCAAAACATTCTTGAGGCAATAATAGTCTTCTTATTTCACAAACAGAGGAAAATGAGATTTAAAGGTTTGGAAACTTACTCAAGTCACACAGTAAGTGGCAGAGTCCCTGGAACTGCTCTGATCAAGGTCATCTATCTCCCTCCCGCTTAGTGCTGACATGGGTGAGGCAGGGCAGGAGGGGCACTTTTCAGGCCTTAGCAGCAGCATTTCACATTCATGATTATTCCCTCTTCTTGAAACATTTTTTTTTCTTTCAGCTTCAGGGCACTTCAGTGTTTTGGTTCTCTCTGGCTACTTCATTGCAAGTATTCTTTGGGTGAGAGCTTATCTTCTCTTGCCTGTCTTTGGTCCTGCATTCTCTTTGCAATCTTATCCACTTGCTTGGCTTCTGATAACATCTATATACCCATGACTCAAATTTCTATCTATAGTCAAAATAATCTCTTCTGAGCGTTAGACCTTATTTTTAGCTACCTATAGACAACTTCACAAACAGCTATGTACCATATCTACATCAAAGTCAATATGTCCCAAACTGAACCCAACATCCTTGCTACTTTTCCTGCCCACCTCATGTTTGAGAAAATTTCTTTCTGAAGGGTGCTTCTGGTTTAGAGAAATTTATGTTATTTCAATAAATAGTTACTATTTGTTATTCAGATAAATAAGATATCCATCCTTTCAGGGAGCTCACAGTCTAGGAGGAGAAGATAAAATACATAATTAACTCTTAGACAAACATTATAAAGTTAAATGCTATATAACTACATAAAACACTTTAGAAATTCAGAAGTGGAAGGAGAGGTCACTGATTTCTGGATTGATCATATAAAGTCTCCAAGTTCATTTCTTAAGGAAAGCTCAACATAGGTAATTCAAGAATAAAGGTAGAGATGGAAAGTATGAGAATTTGGGAGCAGAGCTGCTTTTGGAAAGATAAGAGTGAAAATCTTTCCTTTCTCTTAAATCCTTGGAATATTACAAACTCCATTAAGATAAAAGTTTTCATAGGATAGATCAATTCTAATTGTTTCTTGACAGAAAGTTTAATAGGTTCAGTTATCAGCAGTTTATTGGAGCATTCATTGAGTACTGACACTTAGATAAATAGAGAATATTCAGTGCTGTGTAAGCAAGACAAAAATGGTAATTATATTACAATATGTAGTAAGTACTATAGTAGTGGTAGTTGTAGTATGGTAAGATATCTGTATATCTGTTATGGGCTGAATTATGTTTCCTCCAAAATTAATATGTTGAAGTTCTAACCCCTAGAATGTAACTGTATTTTGAGATAAGGCCTTTAAAGAGGTAATTAAGGTAAAATGAGATCATATGATTGGTGTCTTTGCAAGAAGAGATTAGGGTACGGACACACAGAGGGAAGACCACATGAAGACAGAGGGAGAAGATGGCCATCTATAAGCCAAGGAGAAGGCCCTCAGAAGAAATTATCCCTACGGACACCTTGATCTTAGACTTAAATCTTTAGAACTATGAGGAAATACATTTTTGTTGTTTAAGCCACCTAGTCTGTGGTATTTGTTATGGCAGGCCTAGCAAACTAATATATTAATAAAATCCATCCCAGAGGAGTTAGGTGTATCCAGGTCTGCTTAGGAGCTTCAGGGATGGCGTAGGTAGCATTGGGGAGATGGAAGGTGAGGAAAAAGAGATAGTTACAGTTGCATAGTGTTAAGGATGTCATATATATATTTTTTCTATTTATTAATAATTTGAAACGTGTAATAATACTGGCAGGTATGATGCCAGATCATTGTAAACCCTGTTTACTGATAAGGAACTGAGATGCAAATAGAGTAAATGACGTGCCTAACAGCAAACTGCTAGTATATATGTTGGAACGACTCCTTAAGACCAGGTCTTCTTACCACAGGTTTAGTGCTTTGTCCAGAATGACTCCATTGCCTCTTTTGACCTCCTTTTAAAAACCTTGTGCTGTTTGAACCTCTTGCTGGTTCTATTGCAAGTCATCATGTATTAATTTTCCTAAAATTTAAAGCATATAAAGTCTGGTGCATTATCTTCCCCCATATTTACTTCCAATATTGTAATTATTTACTTCTAAAATTAAAGCATGTACATATTATATATTCATTTTAATCACTATGTCTGTTGCTCATTGGCTTATTATTGGCACATTTCCACGTTTTCTTATTTTTTATAATTGCTTTACACTCATGCTTATGTAGCCTTTCCTCTGAAGCATTCAAACATGATAGAAATAAAAGCTATTTTAGCCATTATGTCCTATTAAGTATAATAGAAAACATAAGAGCCAGCATACTTGTTCTAGAAAATATTTAAGAAGAGAACAGACAACCCTTTGTATTTCGAATTTTAGACTTCTAACCCTGATTTTGTGGTGCTGTGCCATATCTCCAGTTGCCTCAGGGACGGCCAGAAAGTCTCCAAACTAGATTAAATTTACTTCTTTAAAAATAAATGAATTTGGGAGTATAATATGACACCTAATAGGCATTGAGAGTCACAATTCCAAATTAAGAGACGATAGGAGCTTGAAAACATTGTCTAATTTCTATGTGTATTTTTTTGTTATTTATTCATTTAATAAATATTTATTGATGTCTACTAACTTCCAGGCACTGTGCTATGTACAGTGACAAAGATGATTGCCATAACTTTAAAAATGAAAAAATAAGCCGTAGAGTTGACAAATATATTGGTGGTACATTTAATAGCCAAATATTACTATCTGTAATAACAAAGAATTCCTAAAAATAGTTTAGGAAAAGACAAATCAATAGAAAAAGGACAAGGCATAAATGAGTCAACCTCAATATTTATTAACCATTCTCTAATAATTAGGTAAAGGCAAATTAAAGCTCTAATGAGATACCATTTCATACTTACCAGATTGGCAAAAATTAAGAAGTTTGATAATACCAAATATTGGTGGAGATGTGAAGTTAAGGGAACTCTTGGACACTATTGATAGGAATAAAAATTGCACAACCTTAGTGAAGAACAATTTGACGATATCTGTTAAAACTAAAATGCACATAACCTACAGTCCAGCAATATCATTCCGAGGTATATACCCTTTAGAAACTCTCCAGTATATGCATAAAGAGATGTACAGAAATATTCATGCAACATTGTTATAGCAAAAAGTTTGAACTGGTCCAGTTGTCTATTAATAAGAGAATGAAAATATTGTGGTATACTTATCTAGCCGAATGCCATACAATAATTAAAATGCATGAACTAAATCTATATAGTAATGGGTAAATCTCACCAATAAAAGGTTAAATGAATAAGCCAAATTACAGAACAGATTTATATAAAGCTTAACATGCATGTAATATTTAGGGAGGCATACTTATGTAATAAATGTTTAAAGAAATAACATAGTAATGATAAATATCAAATTGAGAATGCTGTGTATTTCTGAAGGGTAGGATGTGTAGAAAAGATCAGGAATGATGTGGGGAAGAGCACCCAGGGCTTAAGTTATATTAGTAAGTATTTTTCTCAACTGAGTTGTGGAAATATGGGTGTTCGTTATTCTTCATACCTTTTTATATAGCTGAACTTTTCAACATATGTATATTTTTAAGAAATAATAGCATATGGTCCTTGTGATGAGTGTAATGCAGGGAGGGAAGTGTAGCAGAAGTATAAAGAGATGTTATTAGGGTGAATCATAAAAGTTCTGGTTTTGTAGGTGTAAGATGGTTTCATATAGGTAATTTCAAATGGTTTAGCCTCATTCGATCTAATGTAACAAGTGCTCTAGTTGAAATATATTCAAAGTACTATGGGAAAACTAGGGGAGGAACAGCTGATGGTCAAAGCAGAAGGATGGAAGTGATCTTTGGAAAGTCTCCAGAGTGAGAGAGAGAATGATATTTGGACTGAATCTTAAAGGTTGAAAAGAAATTCATCGGATAGCATGAGGAGAAGAAGGAAGGCTTTCCAGATAGACAGAGGCAAAGACCTCTTTGAATGGAGGAATCTGCTAGTTGGAATATGTGGAGGAGGAGGTTAAGAAGGAGAACAACAATGTAGCACTTATAAGATGGATTCATAGACATTAAGTAACCTGTACAAGGTCACAGAGCTAGCAGGTGGTGGAACCAGGATTTGAACTCTGGCAGTCTGGAGCAAGAGTCTGTGTTCTTGGCCAGTGACCTGTATTCTGAATCACTATATTATGAGCAAAATCAAGGAAAAGTTTTTTGAATGCCAAGGGAACAACAGTAAATTTCAAAAAGAAAGGAATAGTCAGCAGTGTGAAAGGCCCTAGGGAGATAAAATAGGAATACTAAAAAAGAAGCCACCGGATACTAAGGAAAAAAAAAAAATCATTGTGCTTAAGGTACAATAAGTAAGGGATACCAAGATAATAGGGATGTGGATATCTCAGAATACTAATGATTCAACCTAACATTTCTGTGAGCCAATGATTATAATTCCATTTAATTATGAAGAAGATGGAATCAGGGACTATTCCAAATAGATCCCCATATTTAAGTACTTGATATATCAACATGGTTGAAAGAATTTTGATCCTATGCTATACATAATCATAGTTACTCTTAAGTTAACTAGGATGAATAATGACAATTTTGTTTATTCTTCTGTACCTTCTGGTTTTGGTAAAGATAGAATTTAGCCTATTGTTGGTTTGATGGATTTGCAGAATTGGGTGATATTCTAAAGATCAATAGATGAGACCATAGATGAGAAGGTGAAAGCAGCATGGTATATCGAAAGAGTTATATGGCTTGGTGATTAGAATTCCTGATTTAAGTCGCAGTTTGCCACTAACTGGCTCTGTGATTGAGGTAAGCGGTGCAGTAGGTGATTTCTAAGATCTCTTCCAACTCTCAAGTTCTGTGACTATTAGGTCAGTTATTTAGTGAAGAAACAGAGGCCTAAAGAAGAGGATGGTTTGTCCAGGCTCATAAAACTGGTATATCTGGTTCCCTTGACTCTTGGTCCAAGAAATCTGATGGAAGAATCATCAAACATTTGAGTGGCTGCTATATATCCAGCAAGTACTAGGTACCTAAGAAAACATAAAGGCGTGTGAAAGTGTTTCAGAATTCATTTATGCAATGTATAAAAGTACCCAGCACTTCCTATGTTTGTTTGTTTATATATATGTTGCCTTATTCCAGGATGTATTTAAAGCAGAACTCCTCTATGTAATGAAATAAGAAAGGGAATAACCATTTTTGAGTATCTGTCAGATACATTGAAACATGCAAACATATATTATTCTCACCTAACTGCATATAGACATTATCAGCTCTGTTTTACACATAAACCAACACTCAGATATCTGACCAAGATTATGCAATTCATCAGTTTCAAACCCACACCAGTCTGACTTCAATCCTAGTCCTCTTTCCATTTCACTGTGTACACTCCCCACAGCAGTGTTATGTAATTTTGAGACTTTACTGGTACAGGCAAGATTTACTTGTAGGAATTGACATGTATATTTTTTGACTGAATATATCCTACCTCACCAAATAAGGTAGGCAAACCAGAAAGACCCCTGAATAGAAGAATGAAATGATTTAGTGAATCAGCATCATGATTATTTTTTAATTTGAGCAGATATGTGAATAGTTTCCGTATAAACATCAGTGCTTGTATTTTAATAGATTGCAAACATTTCTGTACCACCTCAACCTTTGGTCTGCATCCAGTTCTTGATTCTCAACCAGCAGACATTTACTAGCTACCGACTAAGGATACAAAGGTGAGAATAAGATAATGGTTTCTTTCCTCAGTAAATTTACCATTCAGGTGGCAGGTATAATAACTTTACCTAAGTACTCTTCCTCCCCAAAACCCATAACCTTAGTCTAATCATGGGAAAACATCAGACAAATCTCAACTGAGGTACATTTTACAAAATACCTGAACAATACTCCTCTAAACTTTTAAGGTCATCGAACAAGGAAGGCTTAAGAAACTGTCAGCCAAGAATAGCCTACAAAGACGTGATGACTAAATGTAATATAGTATCCTGGATAAGATCCTGGAACAGGAAAAGGATATTAGGTAAAAACTAAGGCAGTCTGAATAAAGTATGGACTTTAGTTAATAATGTATCAATATTGATTTATTAATTGTAACAAATATACCATACTAGTGTAACATGCTAGTAATAGGGGAAACTGGGTACAGGATACATGGGAACTATCTTTGCAATTTTTCTGTAAATCTAAAACTGCTCTGATAGAAAAGTTTATTTTTATAATAAAAGTAAAATAATTTTAGATGCCATTTCTTTGAGATTTAATTAAAACACACTTCTTCATAAAATGATGTTCCCAATTTGATGTTTACTAATTTGATAGGAATGACAAAGTGCAGTCCATTGATAAGATTCATTTGCCAAAGTGTATGCTAGGTAGATGTCACATAAACTTTTTCTGCCTCATTGTCTTATACATGTTGTGTCAAAAATATGCCAAGTGAATTTCAACAGAGCAGACTCAGACAAATGTAAAAATCCTTACCACATAGTAAAGTAGTCCTCCCTTATCCATGGGGAATATGTTCCAAGACTCCCAGTGGACACCTGAGACAGTGGTGGGTTCATAGTGTGTTCTAAATAAATATTGTTATAATGTCCTTCCTTTGTATTGCTGGAAAAGAACAGAACTACCATTTCCATACACTGGGAGAAGACTAAGTTAATATTTCCCCAATTTGCCTGATCACATGGATCATCTGGAACATTTATTAAGAAATGACAGTACTTGACCTGGAGATTCTGTTTCAGTAAGTTTGGGGTATTTCCTCTGGTGATTCTTTGGAAAAAAAGCAGTGTTCTAGTTTTTAAATATTGGTAGTATATTAACACTTTTTGGTTACAAAGGGCAGAAACCCAACCTAAATAGATTGAGGGAAAAAAGGAATTTACTGGCTCACTGAGTTTAAAATAGGGCCTGGTGAAGGGGAAGGTAATAATCTACTTTTTGCTTCTAGGTTCTGTCCCAGCTTTATCGGGCAAGGAATGCATACATAACTGAGGTGCTTGGGGGGACCATACGAGAATCAAGACTCTCCAAAGTCTCAGTCTTACTCATAGTTATAGGTCCTGCCTTTCTGCCTTTGCTCCTACTATTTTTACCCTGGGTAAAGTTTTCCAATTCAGTAAGGCTCCTTTGCAGGCTGTAGGCAGAATGAACCTTTTTTAGAAAAGCTATATTTTCTTCCCACTGCTTTCAGATTGACCAGTTTACCCCAGGGCTGCTATTCTCCAGTATGCATTGGAATGGCCAGGTTGTTTATAGCTGGCCTTTGTTTGAATTGGTCAATGTAATCTTTCTGATTGGATGATATCCAGACTGTACAGGTTGTTAAATATTTTGAATATCTCCACTATTTCAAATTAAGCAGTATCTTTTGGAGAGGACTTGATCAAAGGCCAGATGTATAGTCAATACACATCATGTCCTGCATTTTTCTTACCAAGTTTCTTTTTCAGTATACTTCAGTAATGGTGAGTCTCAGTACAAAACAGACTACAGTTTGATCAGCTGTCTCATCTACATTATAGGATGGCCAACCTCAACATGGTATAGAGAAGTCTGCACTGTTCTGTCCTCAACTTTGATCCAGTCAGTTCCACATTTCAGTGACTATTACTTGTACCACCTCTCTTCCACATACCAATTTTTGTATCATATTGGATTCTTTTGGTTGCAAGCAATATAGAAACCTACTCTGGTTAACTTCATCTGCAGCAGCAATTCCCAAACCTTGTCGATTATCAGAATTACCTGGAGAGATTTTTTAAATTAAAAATTCCATGCACCAAAAAAATGTATTGAATTATAATCTCTAAGGGGACGGAACATAGCAATTAATATTTAGGTTAATCTGACACTTGCCCATTGTTGCCAGTTTCAGTGAACAACCTTGTAATTCATCTGTTTGCTCGAGCCTAAAAACTGGAAGTCATTTCTCAAATTACTTTTTCTCCATTTTTAGGTCACTGATAATACCCCTTAGGACTATATCCTAAATATCTAGTGAATTTTTCCACTCCTCTCTATTATCACTTCTTTTATTCTAGTCTGGGCCACCATAGTTCTTCTTTTGGACCATCATATCAACTCCTGAAATGGTTGTCATGCTGCTTCTTCTGAACCCTAGCTCCTACCAACACTGTCACCACAGATCATGTCATCTCTGCCTAAAATCCTTCAGTGGCTTCCCACTGCACTGCATATACAAATGATATTTTCCCTTGTGGTGTACATGATATGGAGCCCACTTTCTTGGCCTCAGGTGGTGCCACCATCCCCTAGCTAAGTTCCAGTCACACTGGCTCCCTTTTTGTTTCTTGAATATATGAAGCTCTTTCCTGTCTCTGAGACTTTGTACATGCTGTTTGCTCTGCCTGGGAAGGTCTCCCCCTGACTATTGGGTAGCTCTCTCTCAGCTTAAAATCACCTCGTCATGGAGGCCTCCCTGACTGCCCTGTCCCTTTCTTTATTCGTTATAGCACTTAATCACCAAATGTAATTATTTATTTATTTGTTTACCCGTTAACAAGTTCCATGGTGGGGAGAGTCTTGCTAATCTTATTGTTATATCAAATACCTATAACAATACTTGGCATATGATGGCATTCACAACTTTTTAATGAATGCCATCATATGCCAAACATTGTTATAGGTATTAGATATAACAATAAGATTAGAATAAGAATGACTCTTCATTGCCACTAACCTGGTCCAAGCTTCTATCATCTTTAACTCTTTAACAACCACTCTGGTTCTCCTTTAATCCATTTTCCATGTTGTTTTTAGGTTAATTTTTTAAAAATTTTAAGTCTGATAATTATACTATTCTCCTTACATTCTTCATATGCTTCCTGTGGATCTTAATGTAGCTTATAGAACTTTTTAATAATTATTTTTAAAATTGTGGTAAAATATACATAACATAAAATTTATCATTTTAACCATTGTTAAGTGTACAGTAGCATTAAGTAAAGTCACATTGCTATGTAACCATCACCATCATCCATCTCCAGAACTTTTTTCATTTTGTAAAACTGAAACTCTATATCCATTAAATGATAACTATACATTCCTCCCTGCAGTCCCTGGCAACCACCATTCTATTTTCTGTCTCTACGAGTATGTTTATAGTACTCTCTATGTACGTCATATGAATGGAATCATACAATATTTGTTCTTTTATGATTGGCTTATTTTGCTTAGCATAATGTCTTCAGGGTTCATTCACGTGTCATGTGTCAGAGTTTCCTTCCTTTTTAGGTCTGAATAATGTATGTAACTTTTAAATTAAATATAACAGCATGACCGTGGAAGGGCAGTCAGGGAGGCCTCTGTGAGATGGTTTTTAAGCTGAGAGAGAACTACCCAAGAGTCAGGGGGAGATCCTCCCAGGCAGAGGAAACAGCATGTACAAAGTCTCAGACACAGGAAAGAGCTTCACATATTCAAGAAACAAAAAGGGAGCAGTGTGACTGGAACTTAGCTAGGGGTTGGTGGCACCACTTGAGGCTAAGAAAGTCAGCTCCATATCATGTACACCACAAGGGAAAATATCAACGTGTACAATATCAATGTATATTCAATGCAGTGGGAAGCCACTGAAGGATTTTAGGCAGGGATGACATGATCTGTGGTGACAGTGTTGATGGCAGACAGGGCATAGAACTATCCAGCCTGTCTAGCTTTTTAACCTCTTACCACTTTCCTTCTTGCTTTCTGTGTATCAGCCGTATTGCCTTTCTTTCTGTTCTGTGGGCTAATCATCTCACCTCAGAATTTTTCCTCAGGCCTGTTCCCTCTGCCTAGAATGTTCTTTCCCTTTCCTTGCCTGGTAAATTCTATTCATTCTTTGAATTTCAACTGAGATATAACTTCTTCCAGGAATCTTTCTTTGGTCTCCCAGAATCTATTTAAAATAATCTCTATGTTGCATGATTTTATAGTACAATGTTACTTTCCTTTGTAGTATTTATAATAGTTTTAAATGAAGCCATCTTATTCGTACTTTTTGGTTGGTTAATATCTGTGATAATAGCAGAGACTGTGTCTTATGTTCAATATTGTATCCTTAGCACCTGGTATTTAAGTAGGTGTTTGAGTAAATAATGTAACATATAATATTAAAATTTTTTGACTAAATGAATTTGGGTCTGGCAATTAATGGCTTAAAGTCTTTCTGTCTAGGCCGGGCGCAGTGGCTCACGCCTGTAATCCTAGCACTCTGGGAGGCCGAGACGGGAGGATCGCTCAAGGTCAGGAGTTCGAGACCAGCCTGAGCAAGAGCGAGACCCCGTCTCGACTAAAAAATAGAAAGAAATGATCTGGACAACTAAAAATATATATATATAGAAAAAATTAGCCGGGCACGGTGGCGCATGCCTGTAGTACCAGCTACTCGGGAGGCTGAGGCAGAAGGATTGCTTGAGCCCAGGAGTTTGAGGTTGCTGTGAGCGAGGCTGACACCACGGCACTCACTCTAGCCCGGGCAACAAAGCGACACTCTGTCTCAAAAAAAAAAAAATCTTTCTCTCTAAACATCTACTTCCATATCTAAGCCGTTTGTGACTGCTTTAGCTTGTAGCAGTCTCTTTTTTCTGTGAATTTAAAAGTCCTTATTTATTGTTTGCCAGATGCTTAACATTTACATAAGTAATCCTTATGTAATCTGAAATTTTCTGTTTTTTCATATTGTTCGTGCTTTATATTTACCAACAGCTCTTCCTCCTCCAAACAGCCACTATAGTTATTTTCTAACTTTCTAAATTATAAATGTGATCAGTTGTGGAGCCTCTGGGGCAATGCTTCTTAAATAATATGTGCTGAAAGAACAGTTTTATTTTCTGTTCATCTCAGACTAATAATTTTATAAATGCAATAAAAGTGAATTATTAATATTAGATGAAATTTTTGAAAAGACAAAATATAATCCTCAAAATTTTATTAGGGTTAATGACATAAAATTATTCTCTTAATTGCTATAGAAAATTTCTAAGTGCTTACTCTCAATTCTCCACTTACTCAAACAGGTAACAAACAATTTGCTGATAAAGACCATACACTGAGTAGTAGCACTGCTTCAGGTCTCTGCAGGGACATCTGGGAAGGGTGTGATGGTGAGGCAGGGTGGACTGCTTCCTTGCTCCCCCTTTACCAGATAAGCTCTATAGTTACAATTGTTGTGTTTTGCTTAAAAACTTGTTTGAAGATGGTTCTTTGACCAAAAAAGGTTTAAAAACCTCTGAATTTATTGTACATTTAAAAATAACTAAAAGAGTAGAATTGGAATGTTCCTAACACAAAGAAATGATAAAAGCTTGAGGTGATGGTTACCCCAGTTACCTTGATTTGATCATTACAAATTATATGCCTATATCAAAACATCACATGTTCCCTATAAATATATATACCTAGTGTGTACCCATGATAATTAAAGGTGAAAAATTTAAAAACACCTCCAGTCTGCAGGATTTATTCCTGGCTCTTTAGAATGGCATTTAGGATTCTTCATGATGTGATGCCAGCCTAGTTTTCTAGTTCAGTCACTGCTTCCTGCCATATATCTTACTTGAACCATCTACCATTTTCCATAGGCCATCATACAAGCCACTACTTTTCTACTTTCTTTGCTTAGGATTTCCTGAACTTCCCTCTCTGTCTGGAATAAGATATATTCTCCAGGTTCTGCTTGAAAAATCACCTCCTCTGTGAAGCCTTTTCAATTCCTTTAGACAAAGTTAGTCTCCATGTTTAACATACCTATAATAACTACATATTACATTTTGTTATGGTTAATGTATTTGCTTATCTGTCAAAAAATATTGATTAGATAAATTGGGGAAGCCATCAGTATTTGGTAACTATCTCAGATGTAGAAGCTTTTTATTTGGTCTTGGACAAGGTTTATGATTTTCTCCTCACTTAGGGGACCTTTCCCTGAATGTTGGATATGACATATATATTAAGGGTTGAAATATGTGTCTTAGGAAATGCAAGTAATGAACCTGCTACCCACATGTCTTGTGTGGACCTGCATTGAAGCTCTATGTGTGTTGGGGGTCCACAGAGAAGGAGGTTAAAATTGGATTAGCCATGAAACTGGTTTGATTGAAAAATTTTGAATGTGATCCTTCAAATGGCACCTTTGTTTTATTTTAATTGAATTTGTTCTTGAAGTTTTATGAGTGACCTTTAAGTGATCTCTTATTTCCAAGAGAGACTGGCATATGGAAAAAGTATAAGATTTGGAGTCTATGACCAAGATATTCTAATCCTTGATCCAGTAATTACTAGCTGTGTGACCTTTATAGGTCATTTAAACTCTCTAAGTCTTGTTTTCTCCATTCGTAATGCAGGGATAACTAACATTTGTCCTATGTACCGTACAGGATTGTGAGGACTAAATGAAGTAGAGGATATGAAAGTTCAGGTAAACACCAGAAAGTGTACAACAGAATTTGTGCTATATACTACCAGCTCCTTGAATTCAGACAAGTTAAATTATTTGTACCTCAGTTTATTCACCTATAAAATGGGAATGCCAATACCTGTACTATTAGGTTTATTGTGAGAATTATACGTTTTAATAAAAAAGCATCTGCAGCTGGATTCGATGGTTCATGCCTGTAATTCCAGCATTTTGGGAGGCTGAGGTGGGAGGATCGCTTGAGGCCAGGAGTTTGAGACCAGCCAGGGCAACATAGCAAGAACTCCTCTCTACAAAATGGAAAAAAAAAAAAAAGCTGGGTGCAGTGGCATGCACCTGTTAGGCCCAGGTACTCAGGGGGCTGAGGCAGGAGGATCACTTGACCTGGGAGTTTGAGGTTATAGAGAGCTGTGATTGCACCACTGCACTCCAGCCTGGGTGACAGAGTGAAACCCGGTCTCTACAAAAACAAACAAACAAAAAGTGTCTAGTAGATCAACCTAGGTGTTAGATTATCAGTCAGTTTACATTTGCTTTAGCATCACACCATTTCCTAGCCCTCACCCTGAATTAGGGTTTAAGAAGAAGAAGAAATGGCATTATAGTAAGCAGAGATTATTTATTTACTAAATGCTGGTGTATGCTTAATTCTGTGCTAGTTGCTCTAGGGAAAATGGGGATATAATAATGCCTTATGCTGGGTGCAGTGGCTCACACCTGTAATCCCAGCAGGAGGATTACCTGAGCCTAGGAGTTAGAGATGAACCTGGGCAACACAGTGAGACCTTGACTCCACAAAAAATTTAAAAAGTTGCCAGGAGTGGTGGCACGTGCCTATAATCTCAGCTACTTGGGAAGTTGAGGCAGGAGGATCTCTGGAGCTTGAGCCTGCAGTGAGCTGGAATTGTGCCACTGGACTCCAGCCTGGGCAACAGAGTGAGACCCTGGTCTCAAAAAAAAAAAAAAAAAAAAACTTACATTTCATTTCAGCTACTCAGTATTTGTTTATTATATTACCCACCATGTGCTGAGTATAGAGGTTAAAGAAATAAACATGAAGCAACCTCACCCCTCAAGGCTCATAATCTCATAGAGGAATCAGACACCGAATAAATTGTAATACAGCATAGTGCAATAATATAAATGTATACACTTCATGAAAGGGATAATGATTTTTGTCTGAGAGTGTGAGGAAGGCTTCTCAGAAGAGGTAATACATGAATTGGTTTTAAAGGATGCATATAAGTTTCTCAGGTGGACTGAGGGGGAAAGAGAAGACATTCCAGACAGAAGGAATCAGCATATGCAGTGTTTGGGACTATATAAATAGTTGAGTATGGCTGTATTGTATTAAGGTTAGAAGAGGTGACTAGAGGTGAGGCCAGAGGGTAGGCAAGGGCTGAATCATCCCAGAATCCTATATGCCATCCTGAGGAGCTTAAATGTTCTCAGAATGCTGTAGGCAAGATGAGTCAATGAAGAATTTGAGCAGAAAACAAAGATGATCTCTTGGTGTTATAGGAAAACTGCTTCGATGGCATTGTAAATGACAGACCAGGGAGCTTTACAAATTACCCAAATATAGTCAGGTTATTTATTCATCTGATTCTTACAACGGGTCTTTGAAAGCAGGCAAGGCAGGAATCTCATCTAACACATGAACCAGTGAGAATTAGAGACGGCACTGGAAATTAGCCAGCATCATATATAATATAATCAGTACTTACTGAATAAGGATTAAACCTAGGCCTGTTCCAAATCTACTTTTGTCTTTACCACAGCACATTGAAAGACACAGTCTCTTCCCCAAACGAAATTTAAAGATCTGTTGGGGATGTTGAAGGATACTTTTCTTTACATAAAAAGTAAAATCATGACTCTCATACAAATATTAATATAAAATGAACAAAATTTTAACTCATTAATATGGGAAACAGGTGGAACAAAGACAGTTCAGAGGAGAACTCAAAGTACTATGTATCTATAGTAAGGGAATGCTGAAATTAATTTACAGATGGATACAAAACTCATTAATAGCCATAGGGCATCAGTTGCTTTCCGTGGACATAGTTTGCACTTCACTGGACAGGAATTTTCTGCATTACTATCAGTTTTCAACAAGTTAATGTCTATTTTTTTAATAAAGCTGTGAGATAGCTAGTTAAAGCCAGACTAAGTAGCACATCCCTATAGGATCAGGTATTCCTGGTAGGCTCCAGATTCCATTGATAGGCTATGCAGTAATCTCTTTTACCCATTTCAAAACCTACCATGACTTTACCCTACAGGGATTTAGGACTAATTCTCAGAGAATTCAGATTAATAATAGATATCATAAAATTAAGGGTTAAATTCCATGATTTGGACCAGATTACTGTGAGTCAGGATCTTCTCCAGTTTTTCCTACTTCCCTATCAGCGTAAATCAGTGATTCTTCATCTCAACAAAAATGTCCTTTGGAAAATGGCTGAGTTATGCAGTTCCATTATGCAATCTTGGTCCCAGTTCTCACTTTTTGTTTAGATTACCTGTCCAGGACCTTTCTTGAGTATTTGAATTACCCCTTCCCAGAAATAAAAATTTGCCCCTAAACCCACCAGCCTAAGTTATTTGAACCCTAATACTTGTTGAAAAAAAAATGCTTTTTAGGTGCCAAGTATCTGGATTTTCCAAGCATTACTTCTGTAGAGTTCCTTGGCGTAATGCTGTCTTCCCCCTTAGCACTGTGATATGTCTCCGTACAGTCTCTTTTGCTATAAAATAATAGGTACCTTCCTAAGAAGCCTTATGTGTAGTAATAATTGTTTCAAGGGATTTTTTTCCCGGTATGAAAATAAAGGTGCTATATAGCTCTAACTATATGGCTATAAAATCTAAAAATTTTGAGGAAATCCAGTGTTGGATTTTGTTTGACTTTTGGAAAAGAATATTTCCTTGCATATCTCTACTAGCATCATTTTATTGCTTTTATTGCCCATTATTATGACAAAGCACTAAGTCACTTGAAATAGTTGTTTTACACTTCCAGTATTTTTCTTCTTTCCTTTCTTTTTTGCATTCTTTCTCTTTCTTCTTCTTCCCTTCCTTTCCTTTTCTTTCTTTCTTTCCTTCCCTTCCCTCACTCCCTCCTTGCCTCTTCCCTCTCTATATTCCACATAAGGTATTTAAGGTGATGCAAATAATATTTCCTAAAATCAGATATGGATATATCTCTTTGACTTAACACTTCCAGCTTAAGGTTATTTACCTATTCATATCATCTGTAGATGGGTCTGCTCTCTCAAGATTTATCATTGCTTAATGATGTCAGGCTCCAGTCCTTTTGTTGCCTATCCTTTTTTTGCTCTTTTAACCATGGCCTGTTGAATTTGTGTGTGTGTCTGTTGTGAAATATAACATAAAGTTTACTGTTTTAACCATTTTGAAGTGTACAGTTCTGTGGCATTAAGTACATTCACATTGTTGTGCAACCGTCACCACCATCCATCTCCAGAACTTTTTCATCTTCCCAAACTGAAACTCTGTTCCCAGTAAATAGTAATTCCCCATTCCCTACTCCTCCTAGCCCTGCAATCACCACTTCTACTTCCTGTGTCTAAATTTGACTACTCTAGGAACCTCATATAAGAGGAATCATAGTATTTGTCATTTTCTGACTGCATGCCCTGTTAAATTTTTAAATATGGTATTGATGATTGTGATGGTAATAATAATAATGGTTACTGTTTATTTACTACTATTCTTTTAGCCAAGCTGCTGTTTGTTTAATCTTCTCAATCTGTGCCAATAAATGACTTTATCTATCCTCATTTGACAATTAAAGATGAGACTAAAGAGATTAAATAATTCATCCAAGATTATAGGTATACGAAGCACCAGATGCAGAATTTGATCTGTGTTCTTTCTGACTAAGGCTTCTGTCTTCCATTACACCAAAAGTCAATGAAGCAGTCTGGTTCCAACCCATATCAAGATGGCACTGGAAAAGGATTGAATATGTTTCATGGTTTTTTTAATCCTCTTATATACAAGTTTGCCTTGCTCAGTTATTTAAAAAAAACATAGCATGAGGAAGATTCCAGTAAAAAGGTGTGAACTTTATTTTCAGGCTCCTTTAGATTATGAACTCTTATCAAGAACAGAGACTCTTTCATTTCTATATTCTTACCATTAGCTTAGCATTTAGAAGTCACCAAAGCACATGTTAACTAAGCTGAACAAATTATATGCTCTGAATCTGTCCCTCCTTTGCTCTCCAGATAGGTAGTTTTTGATACAAGAAAGCTATAAATGCAGTTCCTGTTTTCAAGGAGCTTGGAGACTTGTTAGAGATGAGATATATAAAGAAATCATCATCAGAATCAATTCCTATTTGAATTAGTAATTGCACTAAATATGTTGGCTTTAAATAGCTCATTAAAACATGTCATATGGTATTTCAGTCATTTATAGGGTTTAGTTCACATAAAGAACATTTCTGGGAAAATTAGCTATCATTATTGCATGAGTCGAGTTGGAGGTAGTCCCTCTAAACACATGTACATATCCCCTGGTGAAGTTCTGTCAATGTCTGCCTGCCCACAATGCAGTTGGTGCTTGCTACAATGTGGGGTCAGTGAGTAGTGATTGAATCAGGCAAGGGTTCCTGCGACTGGGGTTTGTGTTCTTGCCTTGCATCAACAAATAAGTCTCAATCCCCCAAATACCTGGCAAATACCTCAACTCTTTTCTCTGATAGACATGTCACCATGTGTCAGCTCAAAACTTATTTGTTGAGAGAAGTAATGGAAAGCTCAATTCTGCATATGAGAAAGTTTTTGTTGATTAATGTGTAATGTATGAAAGAATGATTATATGAAAGTCAAATATCTGAAAAACTAAGTAGCTTATATCTTGTATAGCATGCTTTTCTGTTTACTCTCACTGGTTATTGTTGGGTATACTGAGCTCCCATATGACTCATTCACGATATTCTTTTGTAACCCCAACTGTTCTGATACCAACTGATGTATTGTAATTCAATTCTGACACTAACCACCCAGACTTAGTGTCAGACTCCACAAGTTCAAGAGAGTATGGTTCCCAACAAGACTGCCCACATTTCAGATGCCAGCCTCAAGTGGAATCCCAAGACTACCCACACTTCTGAATCCAGAGGGTTCCCATGACCTCTCATGGGTTCAGTAGTTCACTAGAACAACTCATGGTACTCAGGAAAGTACTGTACTTATGATTACAGGTTTGTTATAAAAGATACAAATTAGGGAGTCAAATGATGAGACACTTAGGATGAGGCCCGGGAGAGTCTCTAATGCAGAAGTTCTTTGCCCTCTTTCCGTGGAATCAGGGCACATGAATGTGTTCACCAATTAAGAAGCTGCACTAAGCTTTAATGTCAAGAGTTTGTTTTGGATTTCATTATTTAGGCATAATTGATAACTCAGTCTCCGGGCCCCCATCACTCCCTAGAGGTCAGGGTAGCTTAAAACCCCAACCCTCTAATCATATGGTTTGTCCTTCTGGTAACCAACCCCATCCTGAGCCATCTCATTAGCAGAAATTCAGATGTGATCCCAGGGGCTCATGAATAATAAAGATAATCATATCACTTGGAAAATTCCAACGGTTTTAGAAGCTCTGTGCCAGGAACCTAGGACAAATACCAGACAAATTCTTTATTGTATGTATAACACATGGTACATAAGAGAAAGTTTAGTGTAGTGGTTAAGAGTAGTATAGTAGAATGTTATTTAATTTCTTTTCCTCATGAAGTTGTGGTGAGGTTTAAATGCTATCATCAGTGTAAAGCACTCAACACTGTGCCTGATACACAGTAAGTCTTAAATATACATTAGCTCCTAGAGCTGCTGTAACAAGATACCACAAATTGGGTGACTTAAAACAACAAATTTTTTCTCTCATAGTCTGAAGGCTAGAAGTCTAAAATTAAGGTATCAGCTGGGCCATGCCCCCTCTGAGACTCTGGGTAGAATCCTTTCTTGCCTTTTCCTAGCTTCTGTGGGGGCTTTCAATCCTTAGTGTTCCTTGGCTTACAGCTTCATCACTCCAGTCTCTGCTTCTGTCGTCACATGGTGTTCTTCCTGTGTGTATCTATGTCACATGGAATTTAACTCTTTTAAGGATACTAGTCATATTGGATTATGGCCTACCCTAATGACCTCATCTTAACTTGTTTATATCTGTAAAGACCCTATTTCCCAAATAAGGTCACATTCAGAGGTACCAGGGGTAAGAATTTGGTGGACACAGTTCAACACAGTTCACAATTTTGGCCCCCCAGAGTCCATGTCCTTCCCATATACAAAATATATTCACTCCATCCCAACATCCCCAAAAGTCTTAACTCCTAGCGTCAGCTCTAAGCCCAAAATCTCATCTGAATATAATCAATTCAAAAATTCCAAATTTCATCTTCTAAATCATCTAAATCAGGTATGAGTGAGCCTATGGATATAGCCCATCTTGAAATAAAATTCCTCTCCATCTGTGGACCTGTGAAACCTAGAAAACAAGTTATCTACTTCCAAGAAACAATGTAAGACAGGCATAGGAAAGATTTGCATTACGCAAGGGAGAAAATGGAAGGAAGACAAGAGTCGCTGGTCTAAAGCAAGTTCACACACCAGTAGGGGACACTGCATTAGAATTCAGGGCCTGAGAATAATCCTCTCTGGCTAGGTTATCTGTCTTCTGGGCTGCTGGGGCAGCTCTACCCTTTTAGCCTGAGAAGGTCCCTTAGGCCTAGGCCTCTACATCAATGGCTCTGCCCTGAGTCAGTCAATCTTCCTATCATTCTGTCTGTGTCCCTTTTAGTCCCGAGTGGCAGTACTTCTGCTGGTGTAAAATTCTTAGAAACCACCAGATGTGGTGGCTCACACCTGTAATCCCAGCTACTTGTGAGGCTGAGGCAAGAGGGTCTCTTGAGGTCAGGAGTTTGAGACTAGCCTGGGCAACATGGCAAGATGCCATTTCTAAAAAAAAGGAAAAAAAAATTAGCATGGTGGCACATGCCTGTGGTCCCAGCTACTCAGGAGGCTGAGGCAGGAGGATCACTTGAACCCAGGAATTTGAGGCTGCAGTGAGCTGTGATTATGCCATTACACTCCAGTCTGGGCAACAAAGCAAGACCCCATCTCTTAAAAAAAAAAAAAACTCTCAAAAATCTTGTCAGTCTTCTGTGCAATGCATGGGAGTCCAAGCCATCTGACAAGAGGGTCCTCCATACATCTTTCCCATCTAACTGTATCTCTGTTTCTGGCTTCTGCTGAGGTGATTGGCTGGATCCATGAGTCACAGGTGGATGATCATCCACACATGCCCAGGGTACATGGTCTGTATAGGCAGAGAATTTTCCAAAGCATCAAGTGTTGGTTCCTTTTTTTTTTTTTGCTTAATAGTTCATTCCTCAATTTATTTCTTTCCTTTTACATTTTACTATAAGGACCAAGGAGAAACTAGGCTGCAATTCCACATTTTGCTTAGAAATCTCCTCAACTAAATATCCAAGTTTATCACTTACAAGTTATACCTTCCACCCAGTGGCTGAACACAATTCAGACAAATATTCTTCTACTAAATAACAAGGATTGCCTTTCTTCAGGTGTCCAATAACATGTTTATCATTTTCTTCTAAGGCCCTACTAGAAGCACCTTCAATGCTTATATTAATATTTGTGCCATCTATCTCTTCAAAGCAATCTAAGCTAAAATTCTTCTAGCCCCTATGCATTACCCCATTCCAAAGCTACTTCCTCTTTTTTTTTTTTCTTTTTTTGAGATAGGGTCTCGCTCTGTCACCCAGGCTAGTGCACTGGTGTCATAGCTCACTGCAACCTCAAACTCCTGGGCTCAAGCGATCCTCCTGCCTTGGCCTCTGGAGTAGCTGGGACTACAAGCTCACACCACCATGCCCAGCTAATTTTTCTGTTTTTTTGTAGAGAATGGGGGTCTCACTTTTGCTGAGGCTGGTCTCCAACTCCTAATCTCAAGCAATCCTCCTGCCTTGGCCTCCCAAAGTGCTAGAATTACAGGTATGAGCCACTGCACTGGGCTATTTCCCCATTTTTAAGTATTTGTTAGAGCAGCACCCCACTCTTGTTACCAAAATCTGTATTAGATTCCTGGGGCTACCCGAAGCTGGAAGAGGCAAGGAAGAATCTTCCCTTATAGGCTTCAGAAAGAACATGACTCTACCAACATCTTGATTTCAGACTTCTAGCTTCCAGAACTGTGAGAATAAATTTCCTTTGTTTTAAGACACCCAGTTTATAGTACATTGTTACAGTAGCCCTAGGAAGCTAAAACGGAGGTGTTAACCTGGAGGTACTATAGTCATCAATGAAAAGTAGTGAGTATGAAGTACCTCCCTCCATCCACAGGATTTCCTGTCATTTCTCTCTCTCTCTCTCTATTTTAGACCATATTTGTGTCTAGTTTTACTATACAATTTACATTTGTTGTGTTAACATCTTATGATTTGGCTTTTTTTTTATTTCAGGAGTTCATCCTTAAGTAAGGATGCTCTGGTACCAAGAAGCCTTTAAACCTTTAGAGGGGTGGGGGCTTCAGTTTCACAGACCTTCCTTCTACCAGAATGCCTAGTACTGGCTCTTGGTTTCCTCCTCATGCATACTCTTGTAATTCCTGCCTCCATTGTGGTGATGCTAGAAGAGTCCCAGTGGCACTTCAGTTAGCCCTAGGATAGGCAATGGACCCATAAATGATGATTTACATAATGGGTCCTTTACTATTGCTTCTAATGGATATCTTTGTTTTTCAGTTTTGAGTTATTTTTCAAGAGCACATCCTTTGCCTGTCTTTTTTTTTTTTTTTTTTTTGAGACAGAGTCTGGCTCTGTTGTCCTGGCTAGAGTGTGCCTGTCTTAATGAGGACCTATACTTTTTTGGATTTCCCTGAATGCCAATCATAGTGTTTGCAGGTCTCTCAGAAGATACTCTGTAAAAAAAACTGTTTTGTGTTGAAGAAGGCTTATCCATGGCACTGCTAGTGAGACTAGGGCGAGTGATAAATAAGAGATATTAGTTGCCAGGGCTGTCATTTCAATTTGTCTTGCTTGTACTGAGCTCATTAATACATTGCCACAATGGTAATGTGAAAGTAATGAACCTTCTGGAGGCCCAGCTGGGGCACAGAATGCTAGCAGGGACCTTCAGGGTAACTGCCATTGTTGTACACAGTTCAGTTAAAGGGTTTCAGGCTTCCCCCTTCCCCTTGAAACATTTATATTTTGCAAAATCCAAATCCTGTTTTTAACACTTGTATACTTTCTGAGTTGAATATATTTAAATTTAACTTAACAAACATGTACCTGATGCCTACTACTGTCAGGCAGTATATTAGATCCTAGGGATGTAAAGATGAATAAGGCATCCCTTAGGGCTTCATTGTCAAATAGAGAGAAAGGTATGTAAACAAATAATTATAATAATTTAAATGCTATAAGTATGAATCAGATATAAATGTACCATACAAGAGGAAATGGTTATCTAGGGAAAAGAGGATTCGCTGATTTCTAAATTAAATTTTGAAGGATGAGTTCTAAGTTGACAAGTTGAGTTTGGTGTATAGTGTGGCAACTAACATCTCTTATTTATCACTAGAACTAGACTTTCACTAGCAGTGCCATGGATAAGCTACCTTCAATACACCAAACCCAACTTGTCGACTTACAGCTCATTGAATAATAGGTAAGTTGAGGGACTGCAAATCATTTGGAATAACTTAGGGGAAGAAGGTAAAGAGAAGAAGAAGAGCCTGGAGAAGAAGTAAGGGACCAAATCATGAAGAGTTTATATTTTGAAGTACTATATATATATATGTATATGCAATGCCAAGGACTTTGGTGGATTTTATCCTATAGGCTACATAGGTTTATTGAAGGGTTTTAAGCTGAGAAATCACATGATCAGATTTTCATTTTAGAAGTATTACTCTGGTTGCCATATACAGGATGGAATAGAAGTGGAGAGAAACCAGTTAGAAGACTGTTGACTAGTTCTGTGTAAAGAACAGCATAGTACACTGCAAAGAGCATGACCCAGATTATTTCAATCCCAATTCAACCACCTACTAACTCTTAATTCTCTCTGAACAGCTACTAACTCTTAATTCTCTCTGAAGCTTCTTCATTGGTGAAATGGGAATAATAGTAATCTCTCACTGGATATTATGAAAAAAATCACATGACCTAACATATACGTGGAATTGCTCCAAAGAGCTGAGTATAAATGTTATATTTCAAATTCTGTTTTTGTTGAGCTTTAGGTAACTTATAACCAAGTTTGGAATTTTTAAGAAACACTTTCATTTTCCTTGTACCATCTGTCCTAATAAAACACAGAAATCAGAAAGTTTACAGACATTTTATATCCACATTAAGATCTGTATCTCAGGATTTTCCAAACATTTAAAAAATAACATAATTGAAGTTTTTTCCTGTGGACATCCTGTCAGACCCTTATTTGGAGAATCAGGCTTAGTGTCTTTTTTTGAGTCTGGTGTAAAAGGAAAAGGCTGGAGCCCTAACTCAACAGATGAGCTATTTAGCTGACAAATAGCATCAGAGTTTGCTCTGCCTCTGTTTCTTCAAGTGTTTAGTAAGAATAATGTAAACAGTTGTTCTAGCCATCTTGCTTATTTATTGTGAAGATCACATTCTTTCCTTAAGTAAACATTTACTAAATAACTAATATTCAAGGCCCTGTTTCAAAGAATGTAGAAATGAATCAGATCTGGCTCCTAATTTCAAGTGAATTATATTGCTAAAAGAACTGCATATATGTCATTGAGATAATATCACCTAACTTTTAGATTTGTTGTGACAAAATGGTCATTATATGGAAAAGTGCTAACAATAAATGTCTGTTCTTTCCTTCAGTCTCTTTGCTGTAGCCTACCCATCTTTTCACTTTGAGCTTTGAGAAAACAGCTTCATTGAAATAATATAGAGTTTCTTTTCTTTTTTCAGCTATGCAGCTGTAGGGAAGGAAAATAATTTTTCCTCACACATCCTAGGTTCACAGCTGAGGCCCCTGTAACAAAAGACATACTAATAAAAGAAAAGCACTATCAATTTATTTAATATAAGTTTTATGTGACACAGGAGCTTTCATAAGGAAATGAAAACCCAAAGAAAAGGTTAAACTTATGTATTTTTAATGCTAGGTTTGATGATGAAGTGGATAGTTGGGGAGAAATAGAAGTGGACCAAGGGACTATGGTGTAATAGTAACAAACTGCAGGGAAACCTAGCGAGGCCTGTTTGTTCAGATCCTTCCTGGTGTCTCTGTGTCTTCAGCTCCTTTCCTCTGGGTAATAGGGAGGAAACCTCTCAGATGAGGGTCTTATGACCTGCTTCATAGGAAGGTCAGAAAATCCTAGGTTTTATGACCTCATTCAGAGGAGGACAGTGGGGGAAGGTGAAGGGTGACTGTTCTACTTTCTCAAATTCCTTCAGCTTAAAATATTTAGGGGATAGTGTGTCCTGAACCCCATCACATACATACAACAAAAGTGAAAGGGTTTTACAGTGAAAAACCTTATTATGTCTACCACCTAAATTTTACCTTTACTTGTAAATATCACATATCTATTTATCTTCCCTTTACCCACCAGCTGTATTGAAATTTCTCTGGTGATTCTTTGGGACTTTTCTATAAGAGGTTTGTAACTAATGTGGAGGCCAGGAATGCAAATACATTTCAAATATTTTTAATCAAATTACACTTTTCCTATTTACATTGTTTTGTACCTGTGATGAATTTTATTTACCAGGTTATTCATTATTTGGATCTATCTGTACTATTTGTGTTCCTAAACTATGATTTGTAGCCTTAATTCATCTGTTGGCATACAGACCATCCCATTTCATTTTCCAGAGAATACTTTTGTTTAATCTTTTTTCAATGTCACATTTAGAGTAGGTTCTTTATATTTGTCCTTGTCTTTTTCTCCTTTTAAAGCATGTATCTTTAAAATTTAACGAAAATAATAACTGCACATTTTGTGCCTAGGCAAACACTACAGCTAGAAGCTATGTGTGCGTAGAGTGGGATGTTAACACAGGTCTTAAAATCTCAGGTATCTCAATACTTACCATCAACTCCCATTTCTTGTTTCTGAGCTTAGGTTCATTGGTTTGTTTTTCAGGAAAACTGGACTATTTAGTATACCCAAGGAGTAAATACAGTCTTTTGCCTGTATCTGGTTAGAGGCTGTCAGCTTTGATTGATTTTTCTCCATTATAAAGCTATATTTAGATTATATGTGACAGCAGTTCTTCAAAGTTTCTGGTTCTTTGCTGGCACTCTTCCCTAGTTTCTGGTGCTAAGTAGCTGTGTACTTATAATTTTAAAATCTTTCGTCATCTCAATGCATATTTTTTAAATGGGCTTTAATCAAATAGAATTTGCCTTTGTGTTACATGGATTTCCTTAATAAGCTGTGAGAACTATATTCAGAAAAGTCTTTGGAAAGCTAAATTGTATTCGTGATTATGTCTCTCAACTTCTTCCATCCTCTCATTACCTTTATGTAATGATCCTGGGGAATTTGAGAATGACTTACAAATACTAAAGTGCCCAGCTTGTTTTCATTTTAAGAGATTTTCCTTAACTGTTTTTATCTCTGAATCAACTTATAGATTCTAATTATAAGTCATCCAAGTATAATATTTTTTAAATTCAGAAAATAGTCACTGTTCTGGTCATGTAATTTTTGAGTTTTGTGCCTTTTTCCCTACTGATTTAGCATACATTCATTTCACTCATAAATATTTATTGAATGCCTCCTCTTATACAAGGCACTATTCCAGTGTTGGGATATAGTGCTGGATAAATAACACAGACAAGGCCCCAGTTGGGGAGACACTTTTTTAAAGATAAGAACCTCAGACTTTAGTGGGGATTTACAAAATGGTTTATGGATGCCACTCTGTCAATTAGGCCAAATTACTTAATTTACCTGTCTCTGTGGCCCAAGCTGTTGAGGATTTAATTTATTCTCAGGACTCTATGTCTAAGGAGGTAGTTTTCTATATAGGATTCTAACTGATTAGATTCTAATGGGTTAACATTCTTGAGATCTCTGGTCCCTTGTAGCATAGATATCTTGCAAAGGTCTTCTTGAGCAGTGTGTAAACTGATTTAAAAAAATGGTAAGCAGATTAATCATCTCTTATTGGTCCCCCAAATCATGACTCTGACCTCAGATTTTCATTTTGTCACCATGAAAAGCTTTTATTAAGTAGCTCTAATCTACAGATGGTGACATGCATTCAGATGTTCACTCCAGGAAACCCTGGGAAATAAGTCATTCTTAGAAGCTTAATGTTGTGGAGAGCTACAAGTTTGTTCCATTATAGATGAGAGCTTTATTTTAAAAAATTATTTTAGATGGAAGTCGTTATAAAATGGGTTGCACCTTTTCTTCCTTTTAATTTAGTTCAGTGAGCCTAATTTAACCTGTGTGTGTATGTGTGTATATATGCGTAAAGGATACAAAGTTCCATGGGTTTTTAGTAATCTATTCCTGTTTTTCCCACAAGCCTATTTTTAGTGGATACTTTTTACAGAATTCCTGAGGTTTCTAGGAATGTATACTGTTGTAAAAAACACCTAGATGTGAGTCTTTGGGTCACAATCAAGAAAGATTTGAAAGTCACTGCCCTAGGTAGCTCCTTCCTTGTACTAATGATAATTTCTTACATTTGCATAGGATTTGACTGTTTGCCAAGCATCTATATATACACTGTATATGGCCTATGATAAGTAAGCTAGGGAAGGGGTTGTCTCTTTGTTGTTCTAAACTATACTAGGAAGATGTAATGAAACCAAAAAGAGGATGGGGATTGAAATCAGGCCATCTTTAATTTTAGCCTTTGCAATTAGAAGCTGTTTCTTTGGATACCTTAATTAATCTCGTTTGACTTCAGAACCTCAGCTGTTTTATGTTTTGTTTTGTTTTGTTTTTTAAGATCTAATTTTACTCTTTATTGTTGAGGCAGCAAAGAAATGAAAAAAAAGTTTTTAAAGAATCCAGAAGTAGAAAAATATTTATCAAAAATAGGTCATGACACCATACCTGTAGTCTTTTCTTTTTTTTTTTTTTTAAGTAAAGACAGGGTCTCACTCTGTTGCCCAGGCTAGAGTGCAATGGTGTTATCATAGCTCACTGCAACCTCAAACTCCTGGGCTCAGGCGATCCTCTTGCCTCAGCCTCCGGAATAGCTGGACTATAGGCGTGCACCACACCTGGCTAATTATTTTTTGTAGAGACAGGGTCTTGCTCTTGCTGAGGCTAGTCTCGAACTACTGACCTCAAGCAATCCTCTCGCCTCGGCCTCCCAAAGTGCTAAGATTACAAGTGTGAGTCACCATACCTGGCCCAGAACCTCAGCTTTTTAAAAAAACTCTAAATAGGAACAATAATGCCAGAATTTTGGGGTGCTTTAAATCAAGTGGTGAAGATAAAAACACCTCCCAGGAGCACAATGGATGAATCTCACAAACAAAATATTGAGTGGAAGGAAGTGGACATAAAAGAGTACCTGTGATATAATTTCATTTATATTATATGAAGTTTAAAACAGGCAACTAATCTACAATGATAGAAGTCAAGACATTGGTTACTGTTGGGTGAAGTAGTGACTGGGAGAGGGCACGAGGTACTTATTGGGGTGTTAGTAACGATCTCTTTCTTAGTTTGGAAACACATTGTAAAAGTTCACTGAGCTTTTATACTTACGATTTGTGCACATTTTGGTATAATATACTTTAGTTTTTTGAGACAGTCTTGCTTTGTTGCTCAGGCTAGAGTGCAGTGGTGTCATCATAGCTGACTGCACCCTCAAACTGGGCTCACGCAATCCTTCTGCCTCAGCCTCCCGAGTAGCTAGGACTACAGGCACATGCCACCGGGCTGGGTTTTTTTTATTATTATTATTATTTTTCATAGAGACAGAGTCTCACTGTGTTGCCCACGCTCATCTTGAACTCCTGGACTCAAGCAAACATCCTACCTCACCCTACCAAAGTACTAGAATTACAGGCATGAGCCACCACCTGGCTGAATATTATACTTTAATAAAAAGTTGTCTTTGAAGTACCTAACACATAGTTGATTCCCTTCTCCTATAATAATTCCGTAAGTTAACAGTATGAAAGCTTATTTTAACAAAATGATTCTATCTTCTTTTCCTTGAACCTTTCAGTTTTTTGTTCTGTAATGGTCTCTGTTTCCTAATTCCAGTTTTTTACCAAGGCATGTTTAATAAATATATATTGATAATCCAGTTCATGTAGTTGGAGTAGTTTAGGACAGTCAGACAAGGTGAAATTGAATGTCTGATTACTGTGATCTAGGAGTGTATCAGAAATATGAATTTTAACTTGATACTATTCTCTGGTCTTTCAATGATTTGGTGATGTTTTACTTTTTAAGTGGAAATTAAATGGAGATTTTTCTGATTTGTGTAATATTATTTTGTCTGATAGATCAGCTTTATTAGTGACTTTTTTCATGGTGACATATTAGATTTACTCTGTTATTTCTTGCACTTTTAATACAAGCCAATTATAGCCAATTGTAGCAGGCTTTCAAATGGTCACTATCACACCCTGTAGCACCGTACATTTTTTGTTTGGATTCTTATTGCTGAAAGAGAACCATGCTTATTGTTTTTGTCTTATTTTTGTACTACAAGTATAGAAGTAGACTTGTATACTAGGAAATTTATGCAAGATCCTGTTACAAAAAACTGATGATTCTTGAAAATTCAATTTTAAAAATTGAGAAAGTTATTTTCTGTTAGGCAATATATAGAATATAAAATAAGACTGATAGATTCTGCCCTCGGGAGGAGCGGACTCCTATAGAAGAGAGGCTTCTGGTTTGTGAGATAGGTAGAAAATGAATTTGTCCACATTTGTTTTTGGTCTTTTGGACATTGGCTTTTGAGAGGTCTCTGACAGAGATACTAGCAAGGCCCTCTGAGCTGCAGAGAGCTGTTGTGGAGATCATAAGGATGCATTTGGAGCTAAGAGACAAAGAACCGACTGTGACTTCATCAGTGATCAGCAATATGACAAAGGGTTAGGGAGGTGGGGAAGCACCCTTTGTATATCAGTCACTTATTTATGTTAATTCATTAAAATAGATAATGTCATTCAACCCTCACAAACATTTTGGGGTAGGCACTATTACTTCCACTTTAAAGTTGCAGAAATAGAGGCCTAGAGACATTTAGCAACTTGTCCAAGTTTACATAGCTAGTGACAGAGTTGATTTTCAAACCTGGAGCCCATCTGTACCACATGCTATGAATAGATAGTAACATTATCCAGAGAAAGAATGTGTTTATCAGAATATAGTCAGCTTGGAAACATGCTAAATGATAAGTCATAAAGAAAATTGGTAGAGAGTTACATTTAAGACTACCCAGGAAACGCAATATTATGGCTCAAGGATTAAATTTCTTAAATTCCTTATGAAGCTTCTTGTTTTCCTGTTGTGAGATGATTGAATGAGGCTGTCAAACCCTGATCCACAGCTACCTGTTACCTGGTTTTTTTAGTTGTGGTAAAATATGCATAACTTAAATTTTACCATTTTAACCATTTTAAGACATTAAGTACATTGACAATGTTGAGTAACCTTTACCACTATCCATCTCCAGAACTTTTTTATCATTCCCAAAAGAAACTCTGTACCGATTAAATAACTCTCTGTCTTCCACCAGTCCCCTGGTAACCTTTATTCTATTAATACTTTCCATCTCTATGAATTTACCTATTCTAGGTACCTCATATAAGTGGAATCATATAATATTTAATATTTTACCTTTTGTGTCTGGCTTATTTCACTTAGCACAGTGCCTTCAAGGTTCATCCATGTTGTAGCATGTATCAGAATTTCATTCCTTTTTATGGCTGAATAATATTTTATTATGTACACATACCGCATTTTGTTTATCCATTTATCTATTGATGGACACTTGTATTTTTTTCACCCTTGGCTATTGTGAATCATGCTGCTATGAACATTGGTGTACAGATATCTGTTTGAATCCCTGTTTTCAATTCTTTTGGATATATACCTAGGAGTGGAATTGCTGGGTCATATGATAATTCTATGTTTAACTATTTGAAGAACCACCGAACTGTTTTCTGCAGCAGCTGTACCATTTTATATTCACACCAGCAATGCATGAGAGTTCCAGTTTCTCCCCATCTGTGCCAACCCTTGTTATTTTTCATTTTTTTCATAACAGCCATCTTAATGGATATGAAGTAGTATCTCATTGTGGTTTTGATTTGCATTTCCCTAATGATTAGTAATGCTGAGCATCTTTTCATGTGCTTATTGGCCATCTGTGTATTTTCTTTGAAGAAATGTCCTTTGCTCTTTTTTGAAATGGATTGTTTCAATTTTTTGTTTTTGTTGTCACTGAACTATAGGAGCTCTGTAAGTGTTGTGAATATTAATCCATTATCAAATATATGATTTGAAATATTTTCTCCCATTCTCTGGGTTGTCTTTTCACTCTCATGATAGTGTCCTTTGATGCACAAAAGTTTTTCATTTTGCTGAAGACCAGTTTATTTTGTCTTTTGCTGCCCATGCTTTAGGTGTTATATCCAAGAATCATTGCCAAATCCAATGTGATGAAGATTTTTCCCTATGTTTTCTTCTAAGAGTTTTATAGTTTTAGCTTTTATATTTAAGTCTTTGATACATTTTAATTTTTTGTATATGGTGTAAGATAAGGTTTCAACTTCATTCTTTTGCATGTAGATATTCAATTTTCTCAGCACTTTGTTGAAAAAAGTGTCCTTTTCCATTTAATGGTCTTGGCACCTTTGTCAAAAATCAGTTGACTACATATATGAGGGTTTGTTTCTGGGCTTTCTATTCTATTCCATTCCATTGGTCTATATGTCTGTACCACACTGTTTTGATTACTGTAGCTTTGTAGTAAGTTTGGAATCAGAAAGTGTGAGTCTTCCAACTTTGTTCTTCTTTTTCAAGATTGTATGAGCTATTTGGGATCCTATAAGATTCCATGTGAATTTTAGGATCACTCATTCTATTTGTGCAGAAACGTCATTTGAAGTTTGATTGGGATTACTTTGAATCTGTGGACTGCTTTGGTTAGTATTGTCATTTTCACAATACTAGTCTTCCAATTCATGAACATAGGATGTCTTTCCATTTACTTGTCTTCTTTAAATTCTTTCAGCACTGTTTTATAGTTTCAATTTACAAGTCTTTAGCCTTGTTGGTTAAATTTATTCCTAAATATTTTATTCTTTTTGATACTATTATAAATGGAATTATTTTCTCAATTTTCTTTTCAGATCTCCATTGCTAGTGTATAGAAATACAGTTGATTTTGTGCATTGGCTTTGTATCCTACAACTTTGCTGAATTCATTTATTAGCTCTAACAGCTTTTTTTGTGGAATTTTTAGGGTTTTCTACATATAAGATTATATTAGATTGTTAAGTATAAAATGTCTGATTTCCTTAAGTACTAAGTTTGGCAGTTGATATCTCTGACATTTCACTTTGACACTTCTTGTTTTATGTTTATTGTGAAGGTACAGCCTCAGTCTTTCAAACACATCTTTTGGCTTGTGATTATCTTCAAAATTTTTTTAGAGCAAGTTTTGTGAAACCAAGTAAAAAATTTGTGTTATTTTCGAATATGAGTTCCGTCATGGAATCAATGCAGTGCAGACAGCTCGAAATATCAATGAAATGTTGGAGAAGGATGTGGCTAATGAATGCACAATATGCCAGTGGTTTGAGAAGTTCCATTCTGGTGATTTTAATCTTGAAGATGAGCCACATGGGTGACCTGAGACCAAGGTAGATAATGATGAGCTGAAAGCTGTAGTGTAAGCAAATCCATTTCAACCTATGTGTGAATTAGCATCAAGGTTTGACATCACTATTCCAGCAATATTGGACCATTTGAAACAAATTGGCAAGGTATAGAAGCTGGATAGATGGCTTCCACATGAATTAAGTGAGCATCAGAAGAGAAATTATCTCGAAGCTTGCCTTTCTTTGCTGTCACAATAGAATGGTGAAACATTTCTATACTGTGTTATTACATGTGATGAAAAATGGATTCTTTTTGACAACTGTGAGCCTTTGGCACAATGGTTGGATGAAGATGAAATGCTGAAACACAGTCCAAAACTGAATATTCATCAAAAATATCTACTGGTGTCTGTTTGGTGGTCCAGCGCTGTTATTATCCACTACAGCTTCATGAAAACTAGTCAGTCGATTACAGTGGATGTCTACTTAAACCAGTTGGATTAAATGATGAGAATGCTTGTGATTAAGTAGCCAAGATTGGTCAATAGAGATAGGCCAATCCTCTTGCAAGACAACACTCAAACACATGTTGCCCAAACAACGCTGCTTCAAACTACAGAGGCTGGACTTGGAAACTCTCTGTCATCTGCCAGACCTTGCACCAACTGACTAGCACTTTTTACATGCTTTGCACGACTTCTTGCATGGAAAAATATTCAATTCTCAACAAGTTGTAGAAAACGCCTTTGCGATTTCATCACCACTCGCTCTCTAGATTTCTTCGCTGCTGGCATAAACAAGCTACCATTAAGATGGCAAAACCATGTCAATGGTTTTGGCGCATACTTTGATTAATTGTACTGCTTCTTGTTTGAGATATAATAAACTACACTTTTGATTTGAAATTGGAAAAATGAAATTGGACATTTCATATTTAATGACCTAATGTTATCTGCAAACAGAGATCATTTTACTTCTTCCTTTCAAATCTGAATGCCTTTAATTTCCGTTTCTTGACTAATTTCTTTGGCTGGAACTTCCAGTACTTTAACAGGAGTGGGGAAAGTGGGCATCCTTGTCTTGGTTCTAATCTTAGGGGAAAGGCTTTCAGTCTTTCATCATTGACTATAATGTTAGCTGTGGGTTTTGACCTTTATCATGCTGAGGAGGATCCCTTCTAAGTTTATTGAGTTTATTATGAAAGCATGTTAAATTTTGTCAAATGCTTTCTCTACATCAATTGAGATTATCCTGTGATTATCCTGTGGTTTTTAAACTTCATTCTATTTCTGTAGTATATTATATTACATTGGCTGATTTTCATATATCGAACCATCCTTGTATTCTGGGAATAAACCCCATTTGGTAATTATGCATAATAATCCTCTTACTATGCTGCTGAATTTGGTTTTAGTATTTTTTGAGGATTTTTGCATTCATAAGGGCTGCTGCCCATTTTTTTAAATTAAGGTTTTATTGAAACACAGCCATGCCCATTCTTTCTGTATTGTCTATGGCTACTTGCACGTTTCAACAGAGGCCACATGGTCTGCTAAGCTGAAAATATTTACTATCTGGCCTTTTCTGGAATAAGTTTGCCAACCTCTGAGTTAGATAAGTAACTCTCCTTACTCTGGCTCTACCCTACCCAAAAAACTTCTGATTCTCATTTGGTTGTCTGTGTAGTGTACCTTTAGAGTCGAATGGCCCTGGTCATGCACCAGTGAATATTTTAGGTCACATGGCAGTTATATTTCTCACAGTAAATTAATAAATTAGCATTTTAGTTTATCCATCATTGTTTAATTACGTAGAGATCTGCCCTCAGGAGTCTGTTCCATTTTTAATAGAATCAGAGTTCTGAACACACAAAAGTTGAGGGAATGATGCTGGAAATTGGAAACCTAAACAAATTGCTGCCCTTGGGCAGCCCTGTGTGGGTATCCAGCCAGCTGCTTCCTTTGATAAAAACCTAATTTCACGGCATGTCTCCTTGGATCTACAGTAGTTTATATTTCTACTTTTTTCTATCTTTTGCTTTTAGATTTCTTCATCATGCTGAGGAAGAACAATTTCCTATTTCATATAGCAGATGGTACCATGCAAAAATCATCTCCTTGAAAAGGTCAGAACCTGTATTTATACATAGTAGAACTAGAGAGTTGTTCTCTATTAGGCTGTGTATGAATGTATGTGTCACAAAAAACAATTAGAGTGAATAAAAAAATCCTACTCTTTTTTGCCAACTTATCCTGTGATTTTAACAAATCCTGTGTGTCATTTATATGGCTCTTTATAGTTTGCAAAGTACTCTTCATGTAATTATCTCATATATTCTTCACAATAATCTTGTGAAGAAGGTACTATTATTAATCCTGTTTTATGGAAACAGTGACGGGTTAAGAGACGTACTCAGAATCTTGAACTGTTAATCGAAAGACCTAGTGCCAGATCTTTTGCCTATAAATGCTACCCTCCTTTCTACATCACAAGTTCATAATCAGTATCAGAATTTAGTAGACATGTAAGTATGCAAGCTGTATGAGCATTTGAAATAATGTATGTAAAAGTCTATGAAAAAGCTTCCAAGCCCTTTTATGGATGTAAAGTATCAATAATAAATCAGATCTTGACATTGAATGTCTAACATAAAATCTTTGGGATGATACCAGGGTCCTCAATGTATAATATACCATTGGCTTAGTATGTGAAACAAGGTTCTTCACAAGTTGCCTCTTACCTACTTTTCTAGCCTCATCTCACTCCGTTCCTATCATTTGTCTCTAGTCCTACCTCTTTTCATCTATGATAAATGGATAGCTGTTGTTCAGACACTGTCCATTTCCATTTCCGTGTTCAGTTCCATATAATTAGGAAGAGAATTTAGGATACTTTTGTACAATATTCCCATTGCCTAGAATGCCTATTCATCTTTCTTCTGACAATCCCAGGTCAACTTCATCTCCTCTATGAAGTTTTCCTTACCCCCCCCAGGTAAGTTAACCATTCCTTCCTGTTTTCCCAGAGCACTTTGTACACGAATCTCTGTTATAGCAAAAATCACATTATGATTGTATGTTTGAATTGCTCTCTCTCCTACTAATCTGTGAGTTCTTTGTGAGCATGGGCTGGGACTTATTTGTCTTTTTGTCCTTAACTCCACATGTTACTACTAGGCTTAGATACATTTCGTTAGTAGGCTAAGATACATTTTGTTTAATGAATAAAATAACAACAACAGTTCTTTCCTTAAAGGATCTGTGCATTATTCTAAGTGGGAGACTGCCCACATAAAAATACCTAGAAGCATATATATATATATGTAAAACAATATAGTCTGTACTTGAGGTAGAATAGGGGAATGATCAGAGCCAAGTGGAGTTATTTAGAGAAGGATTCCTCTAGGTCAGTGGTTAGTAATCTATGGTCCACAGGCCAAATCCTATCTGCCACCTGTTTTTATTAATAAAGTTTTATTGGAAGGTAGCCACGTTCATTTGTTAACGTATTATCTATGGCTTCCTTCATGCTACAGTGGCACAGTTGAGTAGTTGCAACAGAGACCATATGTCCTATAAAACTGAAAATGCTTACTGGCCCTTTACAGAAAAAGTTTGCCAACCCCTGCCTTTAGGAGATGGGTTTTGATTATGAAAAGAAGAGGAACATGAATTGATGCAGCATGAGCATGATAATGCAATGAAAACCAGCCATAGTAGTTGTAGATATGGTACGTAAGAAAGTTCCATTCTGATCCAGTTTATCAGAGAGAGCTATGCTGAAAAGATGAAATGTCAAGAATGCTTTGGATTGAGAAAAAGGGAGCACAGAAATCTAATGGAAAGAAATGCATCTACCCAAAAGAGCACAAAACATTCTATGATAAAGACGTCTGCAACCGAATGTTTAGGGCAGCACAATTCACTATTGCAAGGATGTGGAAACAACCCAAGTGCCCGTCATTCCATGAGCGGATTATTAAAATTTGGTGTATGTATACAATGGAATATTACTCAATCATAAGAAACGACAGTGATCTAGAACCTCTTATACTTTCCTGGATTAAACTTAAGCCCATTATCCAAAGTGAGGCACCACAAGATCGGAAGAATGGGCTCGCCCATCAAATTGGTACTAACTGATGAACACTAGGGTGCTCACCTGGCAGTAATATTCTCCAGGGATTAGGAGGATGGGGGGGTAAACCCGCAACTAAAGGACACGGGGAGCATTGTAGGGGGGAAGGGCATGCCTTTAACCCTCGCTTGGGTGAGGCAAAGACATAAAGTGTAACCGTAATTTTGTACCCTCATAATACGCTGAAATAAAAAAAAAAAGAAAAAGAAATTGTCAAGTAAACACCTTGGACCTATAGTAAATTAGTTTCCTAAGTAGTAGCAGGGTATGATGATGATGCAGGAAAAGGAAGCAACAAAACAAATTAACATTGACTGAGTGTCTGCTATGTGCTAGGTACTGTTCTTAGTGCTCTCTGTGTGTTTGTGTGTTGCCTATTGAATCCTCACAACTAAATGAGATAATTGCTATTATTGTCCTTATTTTGCTGATGAGGAAACTGAGGCACAGAGGGTTAAGTTACTTGGCCAAAATTATACAACTAGTAAGTGATAAAACTAAATCTGAACCCAGGCATCCAGCTGCAGAACCCAGGCATCTGGAGTTCCCTAAAAGAAAAGGGGAAACCTGGAAATATTTGGTAAAAACAGCCTTAAGCTTGGAATAAGGTACTTAGTCCAAGTACTTAGGAAGTGTGCTGTCCCAACATGGTAAAGAGAAAATGAACAGACAGTAAAAGAGTAATATTGGGAGGCAGATTGTCCAATTGCAAGAGTATACTATGGATTAGGCAGAATAAGAGGAAGAAGGAAGGAGTACATTATATAGTAAGACATGTTATATATTTAGTCATTGAGTTTAGCCTTGACAAGACCAGAAAGCAGTTAACTTTCCTTGCACACATGAAAGCTGTCTTAATATACCTGATGAGCTGCCATATCCAATTCAGATAGAGATTAGCAGTGACTTTCAAGGAGGCAGGGGGCGTTCAAAGCCCACACAAAAACGTGCATACCTCTGTACCCAAGTGTCAGGTGTCAAATCATAACACACACCATTCCCTCTCATTCTGTTTTGTCCCCTTAAGGGGACAGTTTCTGATCCAACTCTGTATGACTGCTGTGATAAACATTTACCCCTTTGGACCATTTTTTAATGTACGTATATCGTATGTGTGTTAAAGTAATACATATGCATTTTGAAAATTTTGCCGATAGAAATATACCAAATGAAAAGGGAAGTTTCCCTTCTGTCACCATCGTGCTCTCTGAAGAAAACCTCTATTAAAAGTTTGGTTGTATATGAAACCATTGGTATTGATGGAAGTGTGTTGGGATTCCCTCAGTATTATTCAGATAGAAAAAAACATTGAGAATTATTCCCCCAAGGCCAAGATCCATTGCCAAGAATGGAAGCAACTTCCCAGGGAGGTATGAGATCTTTATCACTGGAACTATAAGCAAAGACTTGGTAGGAATGTTCGAAAAAAGATTGAAGCATTGGCTAGGGTTGGTAGGATTGGAGATAGGGAGAGGAGGAGGCATTAAACTAAATGACTTTTAACATTTCTTCCAAACCTATAATCCTATATTTATACCAGTAGACTGATTACCAAGGACAAAGAAAAGACTCCAGTGTGACTTTGACATGGTTAACTTGAATGGAGAACAAAGTGATATAAGAGAAGGAGAGGGGGAAGAAAGAAAAAAAGGAAGGAATATTGAAAAGACGAAAGGAAAGGAAAGGAAAGGGAAGGGAAGGAAAGGACAGGGCAGTTCCCACTGTCATACTGATGGAATGAGTGGGAGAAGTTGTATTATAAGTGACTGGGTGTTGGGAAACAGTGCCATACCTGCCCGTTATAGGAAATAAACTATGACTTATATGTTATGCATAGCAAGTAGAATCAATAAATGTTTATATTTGTCAAAAAAAAAGTGATATAAGAGAAAATCCAATGTATAGAATCTAAATTTACAGAGCAGATTACTTTGCAGTGAACAGTGAATTTATTTTGATAAAGATTGCTTTTGACTAACCAGCCATCTTGGTGTACTCAAAATACACTTTTTTTTTTTTTTTTTTAAATTCCCTTTACACTTAACTTTTCAGGACTGTGCTTACTGGGTAAAATAAAGCAGGCACACATTGTTCATTATATCAGAGAAGGAGGATATTTCAGATGATCTGCCAAGTTATGTTGTAGTTGATATGGAAGAAATAATTGAGCTGGGCCCTGTCACTATTGCCCATAGACTCACAATATGATAGAACTTAAAAGGGACCTTAGAGATAGGTATGTAAAGTACCTACCACATTGCCAGTAATGGTACATGAAGAAACAGAAGAGAGAGATGATGAGAAGGGAGAGAGATGATGGTGATGATGCTGTAGTCATTTCTTCTGCTCCCATGTCACACTTGCGTAAGCCTTCAGAGAGAGAAAGTTGGTATCGTATATATGTGTTTACACACACACATACTGTCCATGCTGCAAAACCTGAAGTTTCACAGTGTTGTTTTTAATGATGAAACCAGAACTCAGATTTGGAATCTCAGATCTGGAAGGGACTTTAAAGGTTATCCAGTCCAGCCTCCCTCTTTCTCCTAATGATTTAATATCTTCAACAAGAAGTTGTCTTACCTCTGCTTCCATACCCTCAATGATGGCAGATTCATACCTTTCCTTCCCAGAGTGCTTTTCCCACTTTTGGATACCTCTGACTGCTGGAAAGTTCTTCCTAGTAGGACACTGAAGCCATCTACCTGTAGCTTCCACCCACTAGTCTTAGTTCTCTCCCTTGAGGTAATATTGAACAAGTAGAGCAAATCTCTTCTTTCCCCTGTGTGAAAACCCTCCAGATATTTTCAAACAGCTCTCATGTTTCCCCTGAGTCTTGTCTTCTCCTGCTTAAACTTCCCTGGTTTCTTAAAGCCTCACTCTCCTTGTTGCTTTCCTTTAAATGAGATGGTGTATTTTTATCTCATTCAGAATATAGGACCTAGATTTGAACATAAAACTCTACTTCCAATATGTTCTGACTGGCAGAGAGTGGAGCACTGAGGACTGTCATCTCTCTTACTCCAAATACTGACTGGAATAATAATGATTAGGATAGTGATGATGCCTTACTTATTTCATGACATTAGCTCCGTATATGTCTGCCAGGAAATATGATGTGGTACCACAGGAACCATTAAACTTCTTCCCTGTTCAAGAAGCATGAGCCAGAAGCATTCTAAAAAGCATCAGCTTCTCTTGTGCTCTGTATCATACCTCTGTAAGCCTCTGGAAATGGTAGACATTATGCATAGTTGAAATCTACAAGGACCACCTGTAGGACAAAGGGAGTCATGGCCTCTGCATTTTCATTAGCCATTCACTGCTAGCTGCCTTGCTTGTTGAAGGAAATTTTGGTGTTCTTTGGGGTTCTTCTCTTTATGTGCATGCACAGAGATGTGTATTATTAGTTGCTACAAAGCAAATGGAGGGAAGGACAACCGCCAAGGAGAGATCTGCTCCATCTTCATTGTTCTGCTACATGGAGGCGACAGGATTTATTGTAATCTTTGAGAAAGGGATTGCCTAGTTTGCTTCCCCTTCCCCCTCTTCTGATGGATCATCCCAGAGGAGTATTACATCTCATCATACTCATCTCCTAATAAAGTAAAAGTAATTGAAGGAGAGCTGCAGGCAGAGAATCCGTTCAATCAGCTGAGATACACTAGGAATACTTGCTAATAAGAGAGAGTGGCTAATCAGTGGCACCAGACCAGACCAGTCCCCTGTCTATGTCCTGCCTCCATGTAACTTGTCCTCTATGACCACAGTGAGCAGATGTTCTGCTTCCACCTTTTCCATTTTAATCTCTGCATGTATTGGCATAGGATTATAGTTTCTCTAACACTGAAATAGTTCTGTCCTTTATGGATTTTCAGAAGTACATTTGGTACATCTTTTTTCTGTTTTCCAGTTTCCATTTCTGAGGGAAACATTCCCCCTTCCCCATTCCCTTCCTCCCTATCTCCTCACCCCACCCCTTCCCTCTTATCCGTATGTGCATGCAAGCTTGCATTATTTCTTTTGTATTTTCCAAGCTCTATGAATAAAACATGGTACCTGTGAATATCTTATATTTGATCTAGTTTTACCTCTTTAAATCCCACACTGTGCCTAATCTTATTCAATATCCAGGTCAAGCTAATAGGCATCAGTGTTTCAGTTTTTACTACAGTAAAATGAGTAGAATATCCACATTCATACATGGTTATAGTGTTCCCTAAGCTGAGCTATTTTATGTTAGAAGTGTTTGTAGGGTTTCTTTTTTTGTGAGTTTTTTGGGGGGGCCAGTGGGAAGGTCAGAGGCAATGTAGTTAAGAGCATAGTTTTTGTTTAAATCCTTGCTTTTCTACTGACTGTAACCTTTCAGAAAGTTGATCAACCTTTCTGTCATTTCCTCATTAATAAAAAGGGGTAATGATTCCATGCTAAATGGTGAATATTTGACAAAATGGTGTCATAGAATACTTAACAACACAATATCTGGCTCATAGTAAACATTTAAGATTGGAACTGGGCATGATGGCGTGCATCTGTTATCCAGCTACTTGGGAGGCTGAGGTAGGAGGATCGCTTGAGCCCAGGAATTCAAGCTATGATTACACCACTGCACTCCAGCCTGGGTGACAGAGCAAGACTCTGTCTCTTAAAAAAAATTAAAAAATGATAGTTATATATTGTTAATAATTACTATTACTATTATTAATATACAAGTGATAATTTATAACTGAATTTTTTCTTAATATCTTAATATATGAGGAATTCTTTCTACTTTTACTTGCTTCAAGGGGTGGCCTGTTATGATTATTTTACCACATTTTGAAAGGATACTTCCATAGCCTTGTAGATTTTTCTACTACATATTATCCTTTTTTAAAGGATTTCCAGAAATGACAGAATCATTACATTCTCCATATCTGCACAGTGCAATACAGTAGCCACTACCACATGTGCCTCATTAAATTTAAATTTAATAAAAATTAAATACAATTAATAATGCAGCTCCTCAGTTGCACGAACTACATTGCAAGTGCTGAATAGCCACATGTAGCTACTCATTGAACAACAGGGATATAGAACATTCTGTTATCACACAAAATTCTATTGGACAGCACTGCTTTAAATATTAGTAGTCTGTGCTTTTTTCTCAGAAATCAAAGAGGATGTGTGTGTGTGTGTATATATAAATTTTTTATTTTATTATGTTTTTTAGAGATAGGGTCTCGCTCTTGCTCAGGCTGGTCTTGAACTCTTGACTTCAGGTGATCCTCCTGCCTCAGCCTCCCAGAGTGCTAAGATTATAGGCGTGAGGCACCACGCCTGGCCAGAGAGGATATATTTTCTAGAGTGTTCCAGAGACTGTTCTCTTAATGTTTCAGGTCTTTGAACATCCATTTTGAGAATTCAGGTTACTCTTCTTATTCCAGTCCCTTAATGTCATTACTGTCTTTTGGAATAAATAGAGGTACTTTCACTTCCCCCAAGAAGATAGTACTACCATAATTTTTAAAGGTCCCATTCAACAGTAAGAGGAAATCAAAGGAAGAAGAGGCAAAGTAGAAGTAATTCTAGCAGATACTCTGTAGTTACTTGAATTGTGAAGAGTACAATGAATCCTCAGGGGCTAACTAGTAACAGGAAATTGTAATTTTGTTTTTGTTTTCATTTTAAGGGACAGGGTCTCATCTGTTGCCTAGGCTGGAGTGCAGTGGCACAATCATAGCTCACTGCAGCCTCTAACTCTTGGGATCAAGCGATCCTCCTGCCTCAGCCTCCTAAGTACCTAGATCCCATCTCTGCAAAAAAAATTTTGTAGAGACAGGTTCTTGCTATGTTGCCCAGGCTAGTCTTGAACTCCTGGCCTCAAGCAATCCTCCCTGCCTCAGCCTCCGAAAGTCCTGGGATTACAGGTGTCAGCCACCACACCTGGCCTATGGTTGTTCTTTGTTGTTGTTGTTGTTGTTGTTTTTGGTAGGTACTTTGTGCTACTCAGGGTCTGAGTTATCCCTATGAGGGATGTAGTAAAGAGCAACTTTTTCTTTAATAATCCTTGTTATACATCATGGACTTTTAAGGCCATTTTGTAATTTATTCTTTACAGCAACCCAGTGAAGCAAGTAGCATTGGGATTATTGCCGTTTTACTGATATGAAAACTGAGGTTCAGTTCCCTCAAGTTAGTTGCCCAAAGTCTTAAAGGGAAAATAATCTTTAATGGAAAATAGAGTTGAGATTCAAATCAGGATAAAATTTTAACTTCAAATTCAACATTTTTATTTTGGTTTTGCTCTGCTTTACCGCTACTCAGAGTGTAGCGAAGGAAAGAATGAAAGTTCCTTTTTTTTTTATTTTTATTTTTACATTTTTTTTATTTTTTATTTTTTGAGACAAAGTCTTGCTCTGTCACCCAGACTAGAGTGCCATGTCATCAGCCTAGCTCACAGCAACCTCAAACTCCTCAAGCGATCCTCCTGCCTCAGCCTCCAGAGTTGCTGGGACTACAGGCATGCCACGCCCAACTAATTTTTTCTATTTTTAGTAGAGACGGGGTCTTACTCTTGCTTAGGCTGCTCTCGAACTTCTGAGCTCAAGTGATCCTCCCTCCTCTGCCACCCAGAGTGCTAGGATTAAAGGCGTGAGCCACCGCGCCAGGCCAAGAATGAAAATTCTTTAGGAAAACTGAGGTCCTCTTAAAGAATTGCTAATGTGGTCTCATTTGTCCTGTGACCATGTGCTTGGGCTGCCATAATAAAATTCCACAGACTGAGTGACTTAAATAACAGAAATTTATATTCTCAAAGTTCTGGATGCTGGAAGTCCAAGATCAAGTTGCCAGCAGGATTGGTTTCTGGTGAGGCTTCTCACCTTAGCTTACAGTTGACATCTTCTCTCTGTATCCTCACATGGCATTTTTCTCTGTGCCAAGAGAGAGATATCTCTCATGTCTTTTCCTTTTCTTTTAAGGACACCAGTCCTATCATATTAGGGCCCCACCCTTACAACTTCATTTGACCATAATTACCTCCTTAAATACCCTGTCTCCGAATATAGTCACACAGGGAATAAAGGCTTCAACATATGAATTGTGGTGGAGGGGGGAATACAATTCAGTCTATAACACCATATTAATGGGTTTTTAGTATCTTTTGATTTTCTGGGTTAACGTGGTTTGTTGGAAACTATATTTATATTTAGTATTTGCATGGGACCCAATATCCTCTGTTGGATATGTGCAAATATCTGCATTTTTTATTTCTATGATATAGAGGCTTAGTTAAATTCCACCTGTAGTACACACTATATTATATAGTACTATTATATATTATTATATATACTGTATAGTACTTACCTTTCAACTCTGAGATATTGATAGCAAAAAAATTGTATCTAAATGTCCTAACTTTTGTAGTACTTACCTTTCAACTCTGAGATATTTTGATAGCAAAAAATTTGTATCTAAATGTCCTAATTTTCTTATAATGTAGCCCAGTTTGTTAATAATTGCAGATCTCACTACTTTACAGGGTAATAAGTATTCATCTCCTCTCCCCCCTCCCCCTATTTTACAGATGGAGAAATTAGCATACAGAGAAACTGACTTCTCAGAGGTCAGGGCAAGGTATTGGTGGATCCAGGGATAAATCCCAAACCTCTTAACTTCTTGACCAGTTTTTAGACCATTGACTATGCAGCCTAGTGGTAAGTATCTTATTATCCTATCCTGGAGGTAAAAGGGATTAAGAGACCTATAGCAAGGACTGAATTTAAGGAATTCTTCATTACTAATTAGATCATTCATTATCCTTTTCTTTATAGCTATGATGTCATTTGTGTCATTAGCATGAATTTTCCAAGTTGGAAGAGGAGATTTGACGTTTTTTAAAAATACCTAAAAATATTTCTGTAACAGTGTGACCACATTAAGAGGGTTATTATTATAAAAGAAAGAAAACCCTATGTCAGGCACATGCTAGACACTATATATTATTACCTCACTTAGGTGTCTTTGAAACTGTCATTTCTGGAAGGTATGAATTTTTGCCATTTTTTTGGTAACTGTTAA